>NW_020538040.1:142642025-142904073 GCF_003426905.1 Ctenocephalides felis
TTGAATGATTCAAAAAACATTCGATTCCCACTGATGGGGAGACGTGCTGATTAGTTTTTGGCAAAGACATGTATTTAAATAGATTTTAATTCTTTCCACTCGCGAATTCCGAGATTATATGCATTTTGCCGCCGGAGTGGCGGCATCCGAGTGGAAGAGTTAATAATAACATATTTTGTTACAATACCAATATTTTCAATTTTTGAAGTTCACATATAGGGGTTCAAATAAGTTACAAAATCTTCAGATTTTTTTTCAAAATTTTCAAAATAAATTCATTCAACATTTCTTTTTAATTAAACATTTTCAAGTGTTTTGAGTGATAAGATTGTCGCTGTACATTATATGAACGAATAATATATATCAATTATAATTTTCCTCTTTGAAACTATTTTAAACAATTGTTATTATCATTGATAAATATTTATTGATATTGACTTATTGATATTATTTTTTTTGCTCATATTATTGTATTCCGGAAAGTAACCCGTAATTTGCCTTAAGGCACGATGCCGTAGACCACTAGTTCACATCAATTTTTATAAGCAATTTTTAAAGCAGAGCATGTAGGGGAGCTAGGGGTTATCTGTAAAGGATTTTAAACGGTATTTTTTACACCGCTCTGAATGGTATTGGCATAGCTACTGCCCACAGGCCAACGCAATCAACAAAACTGTGCAGGCCCGTCATTTTTGACAGGTATAAAAAATTAATCTACCATAAAAATTTCGGTTTGCGTTGTTATTATCAACTAATTTTAAATTTATATATCTTATTTCATCAATCCTTGAACGTTTCAAATATATTAGTAAATACTAACGCTATATTTTTTATACTTTTGAGTAAATACTAAAGTAAAATTGCATTAGAAAGTAATCACTTTATTAATACCTGAATGAGAAGTAATGAAAATTGAACTCTGTATGTGCAACTTCTAATAAATTCTCTCTAATTGAATCGCAGAAAATCGAAATTGAAAATGTGAACATTTTACGTATATTAAAAAATTTGTACGTAATGTATATGTGTGTGTGAGGTTACACATTTTTAACTTCCCGTAGGGCAAGTTATAGTAATCGCAAAAAAATCGAAAATGAAAATTTTTATATATCTTTACGTTTCAAAAGGTTTCTGAACATTTTGGCATACCTTAGAAAAAATGGATGTATGTGTGTGTGTGTGTATGTGTGTGCGTATGTTGTGGTGTATGTATGTACGTGTGTGTATGTATGTGCGGATACAAATTTTCGTCGACGATTTCGGGAACACGGATCAACCGATTTGAATAATTCAAAAAACATTCGATTCGTATTGATAAGGAGACGTGCTGATTAGTTTTGGCGAAGGCAGGTCTAAGCCGTTCCGAAGATACGGGGCAAAAAGTGCTGATAACGGTAACTCAGTTTTTAAGAGAACGGAGCGTCCGATTTCAATAATTCAAAAAACATTTCACTTGTATTAACAAGATGAAGAATCGATAAAATTTTCATGAAGTAGGTCTAGCAGTTTCGGAGATATGGAGGAAAAAGTAAAAAAAATGAGCCATTTGGCGGTCAAAAATGATCATTAGACATATGCACATCAAATTATCAGATATTTTATAGAGATTTTAACAATAAGTATACATTTTGTTAACATTCCTATGGGTTCCGTACCAATGCTTATGCGTTAGACAGCGACGCGGCGCTTACGCGCTTTATATTTTGTCCCTATGCAGTTAAAGCAGTACGATTGCTTAAAAAAAAAGTTCAGATCTTCCACAATATGTCAAAATAAAGAAAATTTTTTTTTCAAAAAAAAAAAACAAAAAAAAAAAAATTAAAAAAAAAAAATAAAAAAAAAGTAATTTTTTGTCCAATTTATAGTTTCTCAAAAATCTTATTTTTTTAAAGTAATTTTTTTTTCAAAAATGTTAATAGTTTTTAAAAAAATAATAATTTTTGGTACGGGAAGTTCCAGCAATTTGCCTTAAGGCACGATGTCTTAATTGCCTTAAGACAGAATTCCACTTACAGCTAGTTGTCGATGATTTCGTAAACACAGATCAGCCGATTTGAACAATTCAAAAAACATTCGATTCGTTTTGACGGGTAGTCGTGTTGATTCGCTTCAAAAAAATTCATTTGTATTGACGAAATGCAGAAATGGGTGAAACTTTTGGGAAGGCAAGACTAGCGGTTTCGGAAATTCAATAACAAGTAAAAAAAATGCCATTTGGCGGTCAAAATGATCATCAGTCATATGCACATCAAATTATCAGATATTTTAGGGATTAGAAAGAAATATTTTAATGTTTTAATGTTAGACTGCAACGAGGCGCTTACGCGCTTCGATATTTCGTCTCCAAAACAAATGCGCAACTTTGCTTTGAAAAATATCAAGTTTTTCAAAAAAGTCCCAAAAATTTAACCTTTTTCAAGTTTTTGAAAAATTTTAAGGCTTTCAAGAATTTTGAATTACGATACGCTATGCACCATTAGTAATCTATTATGACTGATATATTTACTGATACTCTACGAAAATGGACTTTCCTAAGGCCAACTAAAACTTAGCCAGTAATATAGGCTTACTAACAATTATCCAATATATTTCCATTTCTAGAATCGCGTGCGGCCAGTTTCTACGCCGTGATTTTTTCATGTTCCATTAAATGGTCGTGTGCGGTGAGGTTATTCCTTTGCTACAGAGAGCAAAAAAGCGGACCTTTTGCCTTTTGCTCGACACAGAATAGGTAATTCATAGATAAGAGTCGATTGTGTGCGCGCCCTGTACGAAACTCGAACGGTATAAGAATAAGACCGAATAAATATGGAGCAACTACAACCCCTATAGGTTTGTCACTTGTTGAGGGAAATGTCGATCAAAGGTCGATATATTGATACGTGGAGCAAAATTATGGCAACATACAACAGCAAGAGAACGACAATGTACAAAGACAGCTAGACATGTACTGAAACACTTGAAAAGCTCGGAATGATATATTTGAGAATGTACGACAAACTAGCTGTAAGTGGAATTCTGTCTTTAGGCAATTAGGGCATCGTGCCTTAAGGCAAATTGCTGGAACTTCCCGTACAAAAATTATTATTTTTTTAAAAACCATTAACATTTTTGAAAAAATTTTACTTCAAAAAAAATATATTTTTGAGAAACTATAAATTTGACAAAAAATTACTTTTTCTGGAAAAAAAAAAATTTATTTGAAAAAAAAAATTTTTTTTGAAAACAAAAAAATTTTTTGAAAAAAAAAATGTTTTCTTTATTTTGACATATTTTGGAAATTCTGAACTTTTTTTCAAAGCAATCGCACTGCTTGAACTGCATAGAGACGAAATGTCAAAGCTCGCAAGTGCCGCGCCGCCGTCTAATGCATAAGCATTGGTACGGAACCCATAGAAATGTAAACAAATTTATACTTATTGTTAAAATCTCTATAAAATATCTGATAATTTGATGTGCATATGTCTAATGATCATAATTTTAACCGCCGAATGGCATTTTTTTTTACTTTTTTCATTAGATCTCCGAAACCGCTAGACCTGCCTTCATAATATTTGATCAATCTACAACTTGTCAATACAAGTAAAATGTTTTTTGAATTATTCAAATCGGACGCGCCGTTCTCTTAAAAACGGAGGTACCGTTTTTGGCACTTTTTGCCCCGTATCTTCGGAACGGCTGGACCTGCCTTCGCCAAAAACTAATCAGCACGTCTCCTTATCAATACGAATCGAATGTTTTTTGAATTTTTAAATCGGTTGATCCGTGTTCCCGAAATCGTCGACGAAAATTTGTATCCGCACATACATACACACACGTACATACACACACGTACATACACACACGTACATACACACACACACACACACACACACATACATCCATTTTTTCTAAGCTATGCCAAAATGTTCAGAAACCTCTGAAACGTAAAGATATATAAAAATTTTCATTTTCGATTTTTTTGCGATTACTATAACTTACCCTACGGGAAGTTAATAATAAAAATAAGCGGTATAATAAGCGAATATTTTACCAAATATATGTTGAATAAATTAAAAACCAATTGAGTATAAATTTTTCAGCGTAGATATTTTCTAGAACATATGACTACTACCTCCAAATTTGTCACTTGTTGAAGGATATGTCAAACAAAGGTTGATATATTGCTTCATAGATCAAAATTTATAGCAGCAGAGTATATATTGACTCAATTCGTCATTGGCATTGTTATTTTATGTAGTTTTCGTATATTTTTTTATTTTACATTTTTTATGCTTCGTTTTTCATCAGTATGCTATTAATTATAGTATTGTAATAACTGATTATAGCTTTGATTGAACCTATTGTTATACATAGCAGTTTTTAAGTCATTTGACTTTGACTTTGGTAACTAATAGCTTGATAATTGAATAAGTGTCTGGAAAATTTTCAATATCTTATACATGTGTATTGATAAACTGACACCTCGTTAACTCGAATATATGTGTGACTATATTTTTATGTATGTGTGTGTATGACCACAAATGGACATATCGTCAAAGATTTCTCCAAAACGGGTGTATTGATTTCAAAAACTTAAGCTATTTCATGAAACCCGATTGATGGTCGCGTTGATTGGTTTTTTCTCTACGATCGGACGAGTCAATTCTTTATAATTAGCAGAGCAGCGCAATATTATTCTTTAACTGAATTTAACATATCATTTTGGAAATGTTGCTGATGAGTTTTGTTACCGGGGCGCTTCATCATATATAGCTATTGCAAAAAAAAAGATTTATTTAAAATTTTTCCTAGTTGTAGAGTTCAGTGTCCAAAAAAATAGAAATAAAAGGCTTACGAAAAGTGATTTATTTATAAAAGTATATTAGTCTTCTTATCGTACTATCGAATATGTTCCAAGCACACTTTCGTGCTCTATAATTAAGACAATTGCAGATATTATAAGTTAGTTTGTAAGATATTAAATGAAAATTGCTTTGATTAGTTTATGAAAAGCAAAATATTATTTTCGAAACAAACACGCGGAAATGTGTTAATTTGTAATTAATAATTCCCAACTTTAAAAAATATATTACGAAATAATTGTTTACAGAAATATATATTACAGCATGTATTTTTTTGTTCTGGTCGGATTTCAAAGTTACTTTAATCCCGCGTTTCTTCGCGCTCAATCTTGACGTCATACCTATCCGCAGGTGATCGGAAACACGTTGTACTTAATTGTATGTGAACTGAATATATGGGTGTTGTAGATATGGTGTTTATAATCTTTCGGTGCGAATGGTAACTCGCTGTGACCCACAGTTTTGGCGTACTGGTTTATAATTTAGCCGGTGAAAGACTGGTGGTCAGAGCTAATTTTTGTGTCCGCGATGAGCCGAGGTCTGGACATAATATTGACGTATGTCGACGAAAGTCCTAGTCAGGGCTAGAAAATGTGATAGCCTGAGGACTGGGCGTACTGGATAAGTGAGCCAACGGAAGACCAGAGTCAGTAAAAAAAAACTAGTACATACCATAAATTTCGTGGCCACAATGACCCATTCATTTGAAATTTTGTAGTTGTTGATTCTCCAACTGTCGCACAACTGTTCATATATTTTTTAATTCTCGACCCGCGCTTGTTTGCAATCTTCAATCACACGTCGGGATCATCAATGTGAAAATGTGTTAATTTATAATTAATAATTTCCAACTTTATAAAAATATATTACAAAATATTTGTTTACCAAAATATATATTATGACATGTCATTCTCATTTGTTCTGGTTGGATTTCAAGGCTATATTAATCCCACAAAATTCACAAAAAATTATCATCACAATTTAAAAAACGGCTAATTTCTAATTCCTATTGATTATGTCAATTATTTACACATATCGGAAAGATTATGCAACTTTTCTTAAGCTTCTATGGGCCGAAATTTGAAACCGAAATTTTAAAATAGAGAAACAAAGATTTGGAGTAGAATACACTTTACACCTAATGAGAAAATTATTTGCATCCTATTGCAATGCATGTAGATTTTACAACATAGCTAAATGTGTAGACAACAAGAGGTAAATACATAACGCAGAGGAGCATGAAAATTCTTTACTTTGTCCTCCCAGAGTTTATATAGTATTTATCCGTCGGCGGCGGACGGTGCGCTCGGTATAAATAATTCGGCAGTCTTGCGAACAACTGACCTGCGGTAAACCTTGTCCCCGCGAATTCGGCAACATAGAAACGACGGTTAACCGAAATTCCCGTATAAGAATAGGCCGCGAGTGTGTTTGTGTATTTTGCAAATGCTTTTGATGCTAGCCGACTCCTCTCCTTTGTTACGATGCCGAATTTACCTTTTCTGCTACATAACTAATGTATAATTGGACCGTTCGACGTTATTAAATAAACACTGCAAAATTTACCTCAAAACTGAGAGGTGAAAACATGTGGTGAATCAGATTACTATGTATACTATATATGTATAAGATATCAGGTAGAGCGGGGCTTAAAGGTTTACACCGATATCTCAAAAAGAAGTAAAGTTAAGAATTTTTTAACAACAATATTTGTAGTGATAGTCCAGTCAGTATAGTAAGTTCACCTCGGAATTCGAGATACCTAGCTGTATGTCTGTAAATACTTGTATATTGACGCCTAAAAGTTGTCTCAAAACCTAAATATGTTGCGTACACTCTACAATATGTAGGTTTTAAGACAACTAAGGTGTCAATATACAAGTATTCACAGACTTGCAGCTACGTATCTCGAGTTCCGAAATTCTTACCTAATTTAAGCTTTAATGACTGGACTATGATGAGAAAAATGGTGTAAGGGGAAGTCCCGTAACGCCGGACGGCACTTAAATCCGGACACTCTATTTAACACGTATTATTGAAGCGAGTACAAATCTTTTTATTTCAAAATACAAGTGAAAGGAGCGCGGTAGGCACACAGGTGCAGGATAAAAGGGTGGATAATTAGTGATTTTTTTTTGAATCTAAGATTTGATCTAAGAATATTCGTCAAACACAAATGTGCAGACATTCCAGAGATGGCTACATATGTGTTCAATGCTTGTTATTTTGAAATGTCCGGTACTAGGTACCACTTTGTAAAATCATATTTTTTGTCACCAAAGTTTGATTGATAGTATTAATTATTGTTTAGCAAAGATTGCGTTTTTGTTAATTTAGTTTGATTTCTAACTTTGTTATCTAACATAAGTCATGATTCAATAAACATTTCGTAAAATATTTTTTAACTTCCCGTAGGGCAAGTTATAGTAATCGCAAAAAAATCGAAAATGAAAATTTTTATATATCTTTACGTTTCAGAGGTTTCTGAACATTTTGGCATACCTTAGAAAAAATGGATGTATGTGTGGTGTGTGTTTTTTTTTTTTTTTTTTTTTTTTTTTTTTTTTTTTTTTTTTTTTTTTTTTTTTTTTTTTTTTTTTTTATAGAGGTGCAAAAAAAAATCTTCATAAGACACCGCCATCGTGATCACTCCACTGTCCATCCTACAGCGGACAGTAGTGTGGAGATTTTTACCCACTAAAAAAAAAACACTCCTCTCCCCCTCTCCCCGCAGATGGTACGGAGAGGACTGGATTGGAACCGCGTTAGCATTACATCAATCCAGTCCGTGCTGCGCCTTGCGACGCCTGTTTACGACTACTGGTCCCTTTCTCCGGTTTTAGCCTTCAAAAGATGCTGTGCATAAGCTGCTACAGCGACCAGTTTCTTCTTGTTTCATCATATAGGTCACAAACTTGAGGGGGTGAGCCTGGTGCCTATAATGTTCTCGGCGTTGTTTGCGATATTCCTTCCACCGAGCACATTCAAAAACGTGTGCTCAGCGTCGTCGATTTTTTCTGGACAGTATTTGCACATTGGCGTGCTATGCGGCCCATCTTAAAAAGATACGCATTAACTGTCCATGTCCTGTCAGTAGCTGGGTCAGAAAGAATCTGTGTCGCCGTATTTTCGAGAGAGCCAGGCGCTAATGTTTGGGATCAGGCGCGCCGTCCATCGCCCGTCTCTCCTCCTGACGTCCACCGATCTTGCCACTCTTGTAACGTTTCATTTTTAATTCTCGACCTTGTTTCTGTGGAATTTTCGCCACCTAATTTAGCGTCGTAGAGTTTTGCTCTCTCGAAAGCTAGCAAGTCAATCGGTGTGGCTCCTGCTATTACCAGTACGGCTGCTTCTGAGACCGTGCGATAGGCACAGGTAACTCTCAGAGCTCCTCGTCGTTGCACTGCCGCTATTTTGCGCCGATAAGTCTTTTGCTTGAGGATATCCGCCCATATTTCCGCTCCGTATAGCAATACAGAATGGACTACCTCAAGCAAGACTCGTCGCTTTCGGTTCGTGGTCCCATGCAGTTAGCCATAATCCTTGACAGGTTGGATACTGTCTTGCTAGCTTTTATGCATGCACTATCGAGATGTTCACGGAAGGATAGCTTCTCATCTATCATTACTCCCAGGTAGCGCAAGCCCTTGTCGACGTCAAAGTTGTCTCTCCCACGTCTACGGTGAATGGTTTTGGAAACCATTTTTGTCGGGTCAAGACAACCATCTCCGTTTTTTGTTGGCGAGTTTAGGTGGTGTTGCTCAAGCCAGGTCTCTATGGTGTCGACGGTCTCTCGAACGAGTAGTTCAGCCTCCTCAATGCTGTCCACTACGATTGTGGCTGCGACGTCGTCCGCAAAGCCCGTGAGTTCCACCTGCTTCGGCAAGGGGATCTCCAGGAGCTCGTTGTAGACAGCGTTCCACAAATCGGCTCCTAAGATTGAGCCTTGAGGTACCCCAGCTGTAACCTCGTGTTCTTGATGACCTTCCGTCGTTTCCACTATCAACTTTCTCCCATCGAGGTAGTCGTCTATTAATCCTAGATTTTCTGGCTTTACGTCAAAATTATGCTTAGGGCGTGTAAAATATCCTCCCAATTCGCACTGTTAAACGCGTTTTTAACGTCGAATGTGAGAAGGAGGTGTGTGTGTGTGTGTGTGTATGTGTGTGTGTATGTGTGTGTGTATGTGTGTGTGTATGTATGTACGTGTGTGTATGTATGTGCGGATACAAATTTTCGTCAACGATTTCGGGAACACCGATCAACCGATCTGAAGAATTCAAAAAAAAACATTCGATTTGTATTGATAAGGAGACGTGCTGATTAGTTTTTGGCGAAGGCAGGTCTAGCCGTTCCGAAGATACGGGGCAAAAAGTGCCGAAAACGGTAACTCAGTTTTTAAGAGAACGGAGCGTCCGATTTGAAAAATTCAAAAAATATTTTACTTGTATTGACAAGATGTAGATTTGATCAAATTTTCATGAAGGCAGGTCTAGCGGTTTCGGAGATCTAATGAAAAAAGTAAAAAAAAATGCCATTCGGCGGTTAAAAATGATCATTAGACATATGCACATCAAATTATCAGATATTTTATAGAGATTTTAACAAAAATTTATAATTTTTTTTACATTTCTATGGGTTCCGTACCAATGCTTATGCGTTAGACGGCGGCGCGGCACTTGCGAGCTTTGACATTTCGTCTCTATGCAGTTCAAGCAGTGCGATTGCTTTGAAAAAAAGTTCAGAATTTCCAAAATATGTCAAAATGAAGAAAACATTTTTTTTCAAAAAATTTTATTGTTTTAAAAAAAAAAAATTTTTTCTCAAAAAAAAATTTTTTTTTTCAAATAAAATTTTTTTTTTAAAAAAAGTAATTTTTTGTCAAATTTATAGTTTCTCAAAAATCTATTTTTTTCGAAGTAATTTTTTTTCAAAAATGTTATTCGTTTTTGAAAAAATAATAATTTTTGGTACGGGAAGTTCCAGCAATTTGCCTTAAGGCACGATGCCCTAATTGCCTTAAGACAGAATTCCACTTACAGCTAGTTTGTTTTATTTATAAATAGCCTTAGGTGTCCGGCACTCGGGGTCTTTCCCCTATATTCCAGCGATCGCCTTATTTCTGACGACGGACGTCACTATCAGCAGTATTTAAAAATCCATAACAAAAATATTTTCTTTCGTTGTTAAATTATCTTATCGTTATTGCTTGCGAGACCTTACTATAATTTTTAAGTGTGCATCATTTAATTGTTTTAAAAGATGTATTGTTAACTCTAATTTCTAAGTTAGATTCAACAGTTTTTTTCATATATCCTTTATAAAAACTAAAACGTAGGTGGGATAAGAAGGACCAACTGAACCTTTACTATGGCAAAGGTGTAAACAATAAAAATAGTAAATAAATAAAGAAGTAAATTAGGATTAAAAAAGCACTTTTTCAAGAGATAAATTCAATTATTTAGAAGTTATTTCAAATCTGATGATGAATGTTTCTGATGAAATGCCAGATCAAGGTTATATAGAATGTTATTGTTGTAAATATGTGCCCATTAAATTTATATTTTGCATTAAAGACGTTGGTTGTGTTTACCCCCACATTTTCCATCCCACAGGGACAGATAACAAATTTAAAAAAATAGTAAAAAAATCATATTTTTGCGATAATGAATTAACTGGGAATTTTGCTGAACATAGCTTGATAGTTGCTTATATGATTTTTGTTATGTTTTATGATGCTGTTTATTTGGTTTAGACAGTATAATAACATAAAGTCCAATTTGACATTTGTGGTCGACCTTACACTATTTTAAATTGGATAAGTAAACACACAAATTGCAATGGATATTATATATGATGTATTTCACAAGTGTGTGCGCAATATTTTGAACTTAATGAATTTTTACATTTTAACCACTTATCTCAATCCCATAGTATTTTAGAATGCTTTAAGAACGTAAACTTCATCATTCCATCATCCGATGAAAATAAATGCAAATTAGTGGGGTGTATGGCATCGTGCCTTAAGGCAAATTGCTGGAACTTCTTGTACCGTAACGAAATGATCAAGAAATATTAAATGTTTTAAAATAGATTATTATAAATATTGCAATATTGTCTAATATTTATAAGAATTATATAAACTAAATTGAAAAGTTGGAATTATTTGTTTAAAGTATATTAGAACAGAATTAAAATAAAAATCTTAATTATTTTCGATATACCAAAAAAAATTTTTATTGGAAAAAAAATTAAAAAAAAATTCTTGAAGTGAAATTTTTTTTCCGAAATTAATTATTTTGTTAAAACAAGCAGAATGTTTTTAGAATCATTCAAATCGGACGCTTAGTTCTCTCAAAAACTGCCGTTTTTTGCACATTTAGCTCTGTATCTCCGAAACCGCTGGACCTGTCTTTGCGAAAAACTAATTACCCCTTTTCCCCGTCATTACGAATTGAATGTTTTTGGGATCATTCAAATCGGATCTCTCAAAAACTCAATTTCTATTTTCTGCACTCTTTGCTCCGTATCTCCTAATCGGCTGGACCTGTCTTTGCCAAAAACTAATCAGCACATCTCCCTATCAATAGGAATCGAATGTTTTTTGAACCATTCAAATCGGTTGATCGCTGCGCCCGAAAACGTGGGCGAAAAATTGTATCTATACATACATACACACACACACATCCTTTTTTTCTGAGGTATGCCAAAATGTTCAGAAACCTTCAAAACGTCGAAAAATGTAAAAAAATTTAATTTTGATTTTCGGCCCATTACAATAACTTACCCTACGGGAAGCTAATAAATCTATTTCAGAGTTTAAAAATTATCGTGTATGAAATTATTGAACGAAAATCTTAACTATTTGTATGATAAATATCTCAATACTCTTTTAGAATTATAGAATCTGCACAAAACTGCTAAAAACAATATTAGAATGTGCATGACATTTTCATGATTAGTGTTGTAATTAATAATCACTTTGATCAACGCTTGTGATAATGCAATAACTAAACATATATTTCCCATAAATTTTAACATATTTTTAGAAAATAATGTAAAATCGTGTAAAAACTAGATTTCTATGCATTATTGTTCTGTGAGCGGGCGTGCCGCAAAGCTCTTGTAGTGCGATTTATACTTTGAGATAATCATCACGAACCGAAAAAGTGGTCGTAATTAGAATGCAGACCTATTTTGTACAGAACTTGCAAATATATGATGTAGTTACCTAGTTGCAATATGTTAAATGCTACAAAATAACTAAATATACGCTATAACGAAACAATAATTATATAAGGGTAGGGCAAAGCACAAAGGTCCAATTTGATTTTCATTATATTTATTGATTTCAAAAAATATATTGTTTTGAAATAATTTTGGCAAACAAATTCTCATATGAAATTCAATATGACTAAAGTTTAGTTAGTTTTTATTGAGTTACAACAAAATTGTATATATTATATGCATATTATTAGTTTTGTGTGTATGACCTCACTTCATTTAAGAATATTCTATAATATATAAATATACCTTAATCCACAAAATGTAATAAAATTTATTATTTGGTAATTTTTATATTTCTTCAAACATATTAGTCAGAATTATTACTACATTACTATCTTTTCGAAGAAGTTGGTTTTCATAGAAAAATCCGATTTGGTAATTTTATCTTTTCTCGACGTTTCAAGCCATTCTGAACCAAATTTGAAAAAAGTAAGTGTGTGGGTATGTTTATGTGAACAGATATTTCACCTGAAATCAATTTTTTATTTCTATTAATTCAGTAATTAAGAGAAAAGTGAAAATGTTTCGTTCACGGTTTAGTTAAAAAACTTGACTCGATTTTAAAAATTCAAAAATTATTCAAACTTTTGAAAAATTTTTCCCATAAAGTTATATTGTTGATAGACATCATGGTTCTTAAGAACATATTAAAATTTTACAGTTAATAGTTTAATTTTACAGCAAGTAGTTTAATTTTAAAAATTGATCACAGTTTTAAAAAAAAATGATCCAAAACTTGTACCAACAGTCGCTTTAGTGACGTGATGGGGCAAAATTTAAATATCACAAAGTTAAAAGCCATATTTTGGAATCAGCGAAAAAATAAGTCAACAAAGCTTCTCCAGTTGCGTAAAAATATTACCATTAATGTAAATCATTAAATAATATCAGAGACTATACATTCAAAACATATTCAAATTATAAGTAGAACTATAAATTCAAAAATCTTAGTTTATTTATGATCGACCTTCGACGTTTGACTAGATGGATAATGCATTGTTTTCATTGCAATTAATTATTTTCTATGCTGATTAATGTTGAGTTCCAAACTTTTCCAGTTAAGCTAAACCAGAATATTCAATACAATACCAACAACTTAATGATAACGAGAAGATAGAATAAACAATTATTATTTGCTTTATATTTACAAGAATAGTTGAATTTATAATACCACAACCGAATGGAATCAAAACGCAAAAAACACAACAATGTTAATCAAAACATCTTTCATTATTTCTGTCACAGCTTACGAAAACAGGATGAATACTCATATGTATATATCTATAATTTACAATACAAAACGGTTGTAAAAAGATTTTATCGTTCATTATGCAAATATTGATCAGTTTACGGCAATCAAATAATAATATTGTTTGATTTCTAATCATATTTATGTTATACTTTTGCACATTTGTTTATGAATTATTTTCAGCGTATTATTATCTGCGAGTTCATTAATAATATTATTAGTGCAATTTATACATATCGTAAAATTTGGAAGCCGTATTTTTCATAGA
Organism: Ctenocephalides felis; assembly: GCF_003426905.1. NCBI lineage: Eukaryota > Metazoa > Arthropoda > Insecta > Siphonaptera > Pulicidae > Ctenocephalides > Ctenocephalides felis. The sequence goes on from NW_020538040.1 coordinate 142,655,674, forward strand.
CTTTAGTCGTTGTACATCGAGTTTGCGAGATAGGTCGCATTTATAGGTTATTCACTTAATAATTGTGTGTAATTTTCAGTAGTATTACTGTAGAATTTTTCTATCCATTCCATTTAACATCAGATGATAGTGTTAAGTGCAATATAAATAACATCAAAAAACCAAAAATGGTAGGAAACAAAGCTAAAGATTGTCCCTTGTGCCTGGAAGTGTTAGAAGTGGAAGATTTCTTTCCGTGTGCATGTAATTTCCAGGTATGTCGATTTTGTTGGCACATACTTAGAACAGATGGACATGGATTATGCCCACTATGTCGAAAAGTTTATCCTAAAAACCCTGCGAATTTTACTCCTATATCAGAAGATAAAATAGCCGCCTTAAAGGCAAAAAAGTGCTATCGAGACCAACAGTGTCTTGAAAATCAAAAATATCTAGCCCATCTTCGAGTGTTACAAAAAAACTTAATTTTAGTTACTGGTCTTCCGGTGAGATTAGCAAAATCACACATATTGAAGAGATACGAGTATTTCGGGCAATATGGGGATATTTTAAAAATAATTATTAATATGAATGCTTTATCTTGGGGAGAAAAGGAGCATGAGCCTAATGCCTTTATTACTTATAGTAACAATAATAATGCATTGAGAGCTATTCGAGCTTCGAAAATGCGGAAAGGAAAACTTTTTAAGACGAATTTGGGAACTAATAAGTATTGTAGTCAATTCATAAAGAATTTACCATGTGCTTATATTAAGTGCATCTATCTTCATGACCTTGATCTCGAAGCCAGTTTTACAAAAAAAGAAATGATTGATGGTAAGCACCGTGAATATGAAAATAAACTGCTTGATACTTTAATAACGCAAACTGCCAAAAATTTTCTACGTACGCGTATGCACAATGAATTTTTCCCTTTAATCAATTTATCAGATGGATTGCAGGCACACTATATATCAAATCAAATTAAGCACTTTTACCATTCTGACTTATCACTAGGCTTTAGCCGTAATCCAAATAACGAAGCACACGCAAAATTACATGATTATCAAGCTTTGCAGCAAAGTGGAAATGATTTATATGAAACAAATGGTGATATTGAAAGACACGAGCTACTAGATGACAAAATATATGAGCCAACTGTAATTTCAAATTCTATTTCACGCGCAACACCGGATGATGATCTTGATTTCGATCCTTTCGAAGAGGCTCAGAAAGCATTTGCACCAATGGAGAATCATCAACAAAATCCTAATCAAGAATATAAGAAATATAGAAAGAATCTTAATCAAAAGTTTCTTCTGCCATCGAGTAGTACTTCAAATAAGAATGCTTTTGACATTGGAATACCTTCGGAACAAAAAGGATGTATAAAGCATCCACCTTATTTTAATGTAAACAACACGGCCTCTGCTAACTGCGATTTTATGATACAGCAAGAAATTTCAAATACTATATCACATCAGCTTTTGGCACAACAGCAGCAATACGGTGAAAATATAGGTATGGTTTATGATTGGCCTAAAATGGACTTAGCCATGGTGGGAACTTCTGAAACCTTTGTGCATAGCTTAATTGGAGTACACGTTACAAATGATGCTGATAACAATATGAACCAACATGTTGCTAATCCAATGAATTACATTTATGTTCCATGTCTAACAAATACGCAATTCGAACATATTGATAACAATCAAATTCATAATTATAATGCTCCAGTGGGATCATCTCGGAATGCAAATATGATTCCATACACAGGTTCCTACAATATTGTTCATAGTCTTATCGATATCCCTGAACCTATACCTATGCCTATACAAAATCAGTGGCATTCGTTCCAGAATATACCACCAAAGAATGGTAGTACGAACAAGTGGTGGCATTATTAAATTACACCTGCTGATGGCAAGGTTAATGAGAACAAATAAAAGTTTGATGTGAAGAATAAATTATTTAGTTTATCCTATTACTTTTGTGTATTTTTTATATTCGTTATTTTATTTATAGCAATAAATTTAGTTTCATATCATTTCACAAATTAAACTATTAACTAACTAGACTGTATAACTTATTATTTATATTTGTAATTTTATAGCAATCGGAGCTACTGTATGTCTATAATCTATATTGAGTCCTGCTTATTACAAGGATCGAAATTGTCTGTACTATCTGAACATACTGAAAATTTTATTTTTATAATTAACTATTTTTATAATAAACAACCTACGTTAGTTTCTTTATTTGGGATATTGCGGCAATGCTGTGTGAGGGCTATTTTTGCTTAGAAACATATTGTCATCTTCATTTCCAAGTGAAAATCGACGACACTACTGCTTTACATCAGGCTGCTCAAATTGTTTCGATGCCGCAGAACTTCTGATTTAAATTTCGATAACATATTTAAGACCAACGTTTAATATTTTCATTCATAAATTTATATATAATTCATAATAATAGTGTTACTTTTTATACACATATGTGTGTGTTCTTTTTTTTGTATGTCTTATGTTTATTATATTGTACCAACTAGCTTAAGAATATTGTATTTTTGATTGCTGGTAAATAAATATCTGAAAAAAATTATACGCCTATCGCGTTATATATAATTTATAAATAAATAAATAAAATATGTGAATCAAATAATTTAGATTGCACTCTTTGATAGTCTTTGCCTATGCAAAATCGCCGGCGTAAATCATCGAAAAATTTCACAGATTTTTATTAAATTGTAAGTTCGCACAACGATATTAATAACTTGTTTTTTATGTAAAATATAAGGTGAGATGCTTTTGCTATGAAAGTTCACCTATGGTACCTATGTGTGTGCGGATACAAATTTTCTTCGACGATTTCGAAAAAAATGCCATTTAGCGGTCAAAAATGATCATTAGACATTTGCACATCAAATTATGAAATATTTTATAGAAATTTTAATAAGTATAAATTTTGTTTACATTTCTATGTGTTTCGTACCAAAGTTTATCAGTTGTACTGTGATGCAGCGCTTACGCGCATTGATGTTTCTTCTCTAAAACAACCAAGCAGCACGTTCGCTTTGAAAAAAAGTTAAAAAATTAAAAAAAAAATTAAATTACAAATAAAATTTCGAAATATAAAGAAATTCAAATCTTTTCGAGAATGTCAAAATTCTCATTCTCATTTTTGAAAAAAAAAATGTAATGTTTGGTACGAGAAGTTGCAGCAATTTGCCACGTACCACTATTTAAATTAATATTAGTATTAAAATGATTCATATTTTTCACGCATTCTAAAATATTCGATAATCTAGCACATAATCTAATATGCCAAGCAAATAATCCATTAGGAGTGCATGGCATCGAGCTATGTAAGGCAAATAGCTGGAACTTTCCGTTTCGTAACTCAGACTTATTGAAAGCTTCAATGTTATTTAATTGTTTTTGATATATTTGGTTTGGGTTTTACTGTATGATTGCTAAAGGTCAAATTGGACCTTTGTGCTCTGCTCTATCATATTCCTAGTATAATAAATAATAATTTTCATACATTAAAAATTAACTTGTTATGTAAGCACTAAATATTTTCTTATGCCATATTTCATTATATTTTTTGGGGTCACCCATTAATGAAGTGAACGATTTTTAAAGGTTTTTGAACCCCCCCTCTGCTTTAGTGATACGTAGTAAAATTTAAAATTAACCCTTCCTTCCCTACCTAATGTCACGAGTATTTTTAGTACCTAGAAAAAATCGTAAAAATTTTGATTTTTTTTTTTTTTGAAAAAATTGGATTTTTATAAAATTCTGGTAAAAAAACACGTGATTTCTTTCTAGACCCTCCCCTCTGCGAGTGATATTTTGAGATTTTTTATCAGACCGTCTTTTCCCCTTTTAGGCTAACGTTATTAATGGACGCCCGCTTATTAGTTTTTTGTAATTTGTTAATCATGTTATTAACGACATGTCGTAGGCATATTAAAAATATTAAGAAAAAAAAGTCAAGTTCAATTAATCAAGCATGTATTTCTGGACATCACATAAAGACATTTTCATTCAATATAACAAAGAAATTATATACACCATGAAATGCTACAAAAATGTTTCAAATCACGTTAGAAAATGCAATTCAAAAACTATGTTGTAGCAAATTAAGCCATTTTGTTCTGCCAGCGGTTACGTCCGTGAAACGAGGTCACAACGCCAGAGATCGATAGGCTTTGTTAAAACCGCGAAGTGAATAAGAAATTTCGGTTTGAATATTTATTTTAAATAAAAACATATATCATAAAAAGTATATCATCTAGAAAGTATATTAAACAAGTTTTTCCAACTTTGTATATGAGAATTATCTTGTATTTTCAAGCCAACACAAAAATAACGACCTGCGAGTTCTGAACTATTTAAATTTGCATGAGTAAAACTACCGAAACGTTGTTTGACATTAGTAAATAAAAATTTGATGACTATTTACATATAAAACTATATACATTGATACATACAAGTATGGCGATGCCACTTGATCAAGTTTTTTGAAAATGAAAGTTTTGAATTTTTTGATAATAAATATTTTATTTAAATTTTCTTGGACCTATTTTATTTCAAAATTTTCTATTTTTTGCATAAGCCAAATTACTTAATAATTAATTAGGCTCGCTTTAGTCAAATTAGGTATGTTATCAACATCCGTAAATATTGTGATGATATCGTCTCGCAAACGCTAGTCTTCATCGAGTTACATGAAAATAAATTTTTGAAATCAGCTCTCAGCCATTTTAGAGAAAACGACGACGAATGTCAAAAATCGGCTCACACACACATACATACTTTTGAACATACTTTTAAGCATACACAGATACCTACTTTTTCTAAATTTGGTCATCATTCAAATTGAATGCCCCGAACTCTCAAAAACTCGTATTCTATTTTCTGCACTCTTTGTTTCTGATCTCCAAAATGGCTGAGCCAACTTTTGCCAATAAAGTAATTAGCACGTCTTCTTATCAATAGCAATCGAATGGTTTTTAAAAAATTGAAATCGGTTGACCGGTGCTCCCAAAAACGTCGACGAAAAATTTTATCCATCCATACATACACACTACACACACACATACATTTTTTCTAAGATATGGTAACATGTTTAAAAAACCTCTGAAACGTGAAGATATGCAAAAATTTTCACTTTCGATTTTTGGCCATAAGTTAAAAAATACAGCATATATGTTGAGTCGCGATTTAACTAATCTCCACTGATTTTTCATAACTTATTATTTATTACATTTTTTTTATTAAAAGTGACAAGAAAAGTATATAATACTATACAATTTAATATACATTATCATTTAAGAATTGAAATAATTTACCGATAGAAATTGAACCGAGTAAATTTTCTATTGGATAGATCGAAAAGCATCAGTTGCAGGAATTAACTGGTTCTCTTGTAACCGTAAATCGTTTAAGCAGCTTTTTTCTCAATAAGTTTTTAATGATCCCATCGCTCTTTTCACGACTTGAACAACTTGCCAAGGATGTAATTATGAATTAACTTACAACAAACGCTCGAAGTAACAGAACCGTATAAATTATGTCCAATTCAATATTTATTACGACGAGCACAACCGTGTAATTAAGTAAGTCGTAGTGGCCACTTGGAATTTCTCGTTTTGCTTTTGTCTCTTCTTCGATTCGATTCGATACGTGGGATGTCGCGGGTGACATTGCTAACATTTTTCATAAAAAAAATATCCATCTAATATTTTTATACAAGTCTAGTGGTGTATGGCAACGTGACGTGCCTTAAGGCAAATTGCTGGAACTTCCCGTACCAAAAATTATTATTTTTTTAAAAACGATTAACATTTTTGAAAAAATTTTACTACGAAAAAATTAGATTTTTGAGAAACTATAAATTTGATACAAAATTACTTTTTTTGAAAAAAAAATGTTTTCTTCATTTTGACATATTTTGGAAATTCTGAACTTTTTTTCAAAGCAATCGTACTGCTTGAACTGCATAGAGACAAAATGTCAAAGCTCGTAAGTGCCGCGCCGCCGTCTAACGGATGAGCATTGGTACGGAACCCATAGAAATGTGAAAAAAAATTATACTTATTGTTAAAATCTCTATAAAATATCTGATAATTTAATGTGCATATGTCTAATAATCATTTTTGATCGCCAAATGGTATCTTTTTTAACTTTCCGTGGGGTAAGTTATTGTAATGGGCCGAAAATCGAAATTGAAATTTTTTACATTTCTCGACGTTTTGAATGTTTCTGAACATTTTGGCATACCTCAGAAAAAAAGGATGTGTGTGTGTGTGTGTGTGTATGTATGCATGTATACAAGTTTTCGTCCTCGTTTTCTGGCGCACGGATCAACCGATTTGAATAGTTCAAAAAACATTCGATTCCTATTGATAGGGAGATGTGCTGATTAGTTTTTGGCAAAGGCAGGTCCAGCCGATTAGGAGATACGGAGCAAAGAGTGCAGAAAATAGAAATCGAGTTTTTGAGAGATTGGAGCATCCGATTTGAATGATCCCAAAAACATTCAGTTTGTAATGACGGGAAGAAAGGGTGATTACTTTTTGGCAAAGGCAGGTCCAGCGGTTTCGGAGATACAGAGCTAAATGTGCAAAAAATTGCAGTTTTTGAGAGAACTAAGCGTCCGATTTGAATGATTCCAAAAACTTTCTGTTTGTTTAAACACAATAATTGATTTTGAAAAAAAAAAACTTCTTTTGCTTTAAAATTTTTTATTTTATTTTTTTTTTTACATTTTTTTTTGTATATCGAAAATAATTCAGATTTTTATTTTAATTCTGTTCTAATATACTTAAAACAAATAATTTCAACTTTCCGAATTAGTTTATATAATTCTTATAAATATCCGACAATGTTACAATATTCATAATAATCTATTTTAAAACATTTATTATTCCTCGATCATTTTACGATTACGTTACGGTACGGAAAGTTTCAGCAATTTGCCTTAAGGCACGATGCCATACACCCCACTAGTAATTTTTTTTACTAGATATCCGAAACCGATGGACATGCTTTTGTAAAAATTCAAGCGGTACTTAATTTTGTTAATACAAACAAAATGTTTTTTGAATTAATAAAATCGCACGCTCCGTTCTCTTAAAAACTTAGTTACCGTTTTTGGCACTTTTTGCCCCGTATCTTTTGAATGGCTAGACCTGCCTTATCTAATAACTAATCAGCACGTCTGCTTGCTTTTCAAAAACATTTTTTTTTGTATATCGAACATAATTCAGATTTTAATTTTATTCTGGCTAAAGTTCTAAAGCTCACTTACACACTTTATATAAATAATTTTAACTTAGCAATTTAGACTTACGTAACCCTATTTGAAAGGGGTTAGAAGTATTTGATAAAATTAAATTAGAAATTATTTCAAAAGTTTTAAGGATACGTAGCGTTCTGTACATATTTCTATAAACTGAGGCTACAAGACCTCGCGCACTGGCAACTCTAGTCTAGGAAGCCTATGGAACGTTCTTGAACAAGCAACAAGTAGACAACGTAAATAATAATAGAAGACAACAGAAGAAATATCAATAAAATATAAAATACTGAATTTATTCGAGAGTATATTTTTTATATGTCATTAATGAAACCAAATCATGCATAGTTAAAAGTATATAATAATTACAAAAATTACAAGTTTCAAATTAAAATACATCTGTATACTCTGTTCTCGCTGAAGACATTGCGGTAGAGATAAATCGCGGTTGAGATAAAAGGAAAAGACTGGTTTTCAAGCAATTCTTGATGAAACATATTCTAGAATACAGCCACTTCATTATGGATGGAAAGTTAACTGTAGCTCAATCTGTAGTTTCCGTCAAATTATGCGGCAACAAAGTTTGACGGATAGATTTTGTACTTTTATATTTTCTATGCACTAAACAAGCAAAATCTACGACTGAGCGCTGTTTGGAAGAAATCTATATAAATGCTGGCGGATCCGGATCTTTAATCAATCATTGATAAAACATGTTGTAGAACACTGGCACTACACTATCGGTGAAAAGGGGACTATAACTCAATCTGAGAATACCTTCAAATTATGCGATAGCAAATGCTAATCCTGTTTCAACTATAACTTTAGTAGACGTTCTTTTGACAATGGCTGGGACACCTATTCACTGTGTCAGTAGATAAACAGCCAGTAACACCGCCAGCTTAGTAATCAATAGTTCACTTTGTACCGTTTTTAATGTATGTGGATGACTTTGAGCTGTCATATTTGTTATACACGAAGCAAGCAACATTTGCGACTGGGCACTGTTTGGAAGGAATCCATAGGTTTGATGAACCTGTGTCAAAAATTACACTAAATGCTTGCGGAAGATTACTTATAATAAATAGAGTAATTTGATAATGGTTCAGGCATTGTTTCAGTGTCATATCAGAATGGTAACTGCTCTACTTCCATCCCAACGTCAATTGCCGTGGATGATATTCTGCTGTCATATTTGTTACGCATTTAACATGCAATATTTATGACTAAGCACTGTTTGGAAGGAATCCATAAATACGATGAACCTGTGTCAAAAAAAAAAAAATTAAATGCTTGCAAAGGATTAGCAACAATTGTACTTACATTTTATTTAGCATCCAGGCAATTTGATAATGGTTTATGTATTGTTTCATTTATTTTTTTATATAACGGAAGCATATCGCATTAGCAACTGTAGTCTAGGAAACCCATGGATCGTTCTCGAACAAACAAGTAGGCAGCGTAAATAATAACAAAAAACACACTCCAAAAATATCAATAACAAAAAAATACTGAATTCATTCGAGAATATCATTTTTATGTGTCAATAATGAAACTAAATCTTGCATAGTTAAAAGTATTTCATTACTTTATAAAATTCACAAATTATAAATTAAAATACATCTGTGTATTCTGTTTTCGCTGAAGACAATGTGGTTGAGATAAATCGCGATTGAGATAAAAGGAAAAGACTGGTTTTTCAATCAATTCCTGATGAAACATATTTGAGAACACAGTCACTACATTATGGATGGGAAGTGAACTGTAGCTCAATCTGAAGATTCCGTCAAATTTGCGGCAACAAATTTTGACGGAGGGATTTTGTATTATTATATTTGTTATGCACTAAAGATGCAAAATATGCGACTGAGCACTGTTCGGAAGAAATCCGTTTAAATGCTGGGTTTCCGGTTCTTTAATCAATCCTTGATGAAACATGTTGTAGAACACTGGCACTACACTATCGGTGAAAAAGGAACTATAACTCAATTTGAGAATACCTTCAAATTTTGCGACAGCAAATGCTAATCCTGTTTCAACCATAGCTTCAGTAAACGTTCTTTTAACAATGTCTAGGATACCTATTCACTGTGTCAGTAGATAAACAGCCAGTAACGCAGCCAGGTTAGTAAACAATAGTACAATTTGTACTGTTTTTAATGTATGTGGATGATTTTGTGCTGTCATATTTGTTATGCACGAAGCAAGCAACATTTGCGACTGGGCACTGTTTGGAAGGAATCCATAGGTTTGATGAACCTGTGTCAAAAATTTCACTAAATGCTTGCGGAGGATTACCAATACTTAACATAAATATTACTAAGCATCTAGGTAATTTGATAATGGTTCAGGCATGGTTTCAGCGTCATATCTGAAAGGTAACTGCTCTACTTCCAACCCGACGTCCTGCAATTGATTACCAACACTTTCAATTGTACTCGCATGAGATTTCCATTACATTATGCTTTTGAAGATATTATAATTTTCTGGAATAACAGTTTAGAACCTTTATAACATAACAAGCACAGTTGAGAGGATTGCAGTTCTTGTTGAAAAAATTGATTATAATATCAAATGGATAACGATGACAAATGTTTTAAATTTTAGAAGATAAATAGAATGTTTTTAAAGTACTGGCAACAGATCAGTTTTTGTATAACAGTGATATATTTATAATATTGTTCCAATAAATTGATTTTATAATTAATTAAATTCTTCATATTTCTGACATAATAATACTAGTGCAATTTTGATATATACTATATACTATTATATATATACATATATATATACATATATATATATATATATATATATATATATATATTCTATTCTAACCATTTTTTCTTTGCTTTTAACAACTGATATCTGCATTCTTCTTTTCTTCTAAATCTCATCTTTTCCAACTCTCTTGTTTTCCTTTCTTTTTATAATTTTTATTCAAATTATATCTACTTACCTATTTATAATTTCTACTTTTTCTAATTCTTCGCAATTTTAAATAAACAATTCAAATTCCGTTCAATTTAAACTTATTTAAAATTCTATATTATTGTCGCGTATGTGTGGGAACACAATTGACTGAGCTATTCTCGCCACAAGCTCGTTAAATGTATGATTTGATATAAAATAACTTTTTAAATCAAAAAGCACTAGTGCCATTATATATATTTTTTAAATGTTAAATACGATGTTATTAATTTCTTTTTCAGTATAATTTTTGTATGAATCAAACAAAGTAAAACTTAGTTAATATTTTACAATGCATGTTTCTCATATCAATGCATATATTTATATATATATATATATATATATATATATATATATATATAAATAAATTCTTCTCTAAATGCTTTGATTTCCAAACTCAATTTATCAATTTATGTTGTTTACGTGGAAAACTCGACGCTCGCCATCCTATTAATAATTACAGCAAATCCCGTTTAGGATTTCAAAAATTTCCACGAATTACAAAAATCGGATTACTTGATTTTGTATAAAAATTAATATAAATTTCGTCGTAGTCTTTGATGTAGCATTTCAATTCGTTTTCGTTGAGCAATAATCTCCTTCTACCTCAGCCTCAACAATGGGATCGACAGGCGTAATGAAAGGCCACGGTCTTAGATTACAAATTCATGCTGGAGCCCCCGGTTGCGTGTTTTGTCACAAAGTCAAATTATCTGTTCGTTTCATCAATTTCTAATCTGGACGAATCAAAATCGTAATATGAATGTAATCGTGGGTTGTTAGATGACAGAATTAAAGCTTCATTAAAGGAAATTCAACCCAAGTATAATTCGGATGTTATTGACGTGTTATTATGCATAAATCAAACCATTAATAAAATCAAGCGATAATAAGGAGAGATTTTTATATTTCATTATATGTAGAAAATAAAATTTGATGTAAATAACTGGGCAGGGTGGGGCACAAAGGTCCAATGTGACTTTGACCAATTATATTGTGAAAACCAAACCAATTATATTAATCAAACAACTACTTGACTATGTTCAGTAAAACCTTCAGCTAATTCGTCATTGTAGAAACGTGTTTTTTTCAGTTTTTCAAAAAATTGTTGGGACAGATTATTCAGCTATAAATTAACTATAATTATGTTGAAATTGAATTATAAATAATTCAACTACAATATATATTTTATAGGAACATTTTTTACAAAGACAACACTGTATATAAGCTTGATCTGGTATTTTGTCAGAAATGTTCATCAACAGAATTGGAATAACTATTAATTAAATTTATCTTTTGTAAAATTGTTTGTTTCAACTTAATTTACTTTTTTATTTAATAGTTTCTATTATTTACACCTTTGCCAGGGTAAAGGTTCAGTAGGTGCTTCTTACTCCACCCACATGTAAGCTTTTATAAAAGTTATATAAAATAGCTGTTAAATCTAAATTAAAATTAACAATACGTATTATAAAACAATTCGATAACGTGTTCTTAAATATATTATTAGAGTTTCGTAAACTAAACAAAAACGCAACCAAAAAAAAACATAAGAAAAAATACTTTTGTTAGAGATTTTTAAACATTGCCGTTTATAAACGGAGATATATCTCCCGATGGCGACGTCGTAAAAACCAAGGTGATGGCTGGTTATACATCTATTGCCCTCTACTTTCAAATATTGTAGTTAAAAATTATTTTCGTTAAAATTCTTAGCTTTACTAGCTTTTGAGATATCGGTGGTGGCCCTTTTTACCAGCGGACCTTCAAACCTCGCTCTACCCTATTAATAACATTTATTATATATTCAATTAAATTATTTGATTCTTATAAAATGAAGGGTATTGAATATTAAATATTGATGACTAAGAAGTATAATTGTACCCACTCTATGAATTATAATATATGAATTCTTAGCTGAGAAAAATTAGGCGTTTTCTATTTAGAAAGATGGATCTGTCTAATATTCAACCAATATGTTGTATAATATTCATAGCAAAAGAATTTAGTATCTATTTTAAATATATAGTAATAAGTCAAATTTTCATTATCTTTTTCTTTTTGTGTACTATAAGTGCTATAACGAGACACATCACTAAACATAATTTTTTGTTTTTTTTTATGCTTTATTAACAATTGATTTAATGTCTAAAAAGTTGATCTCGAAATAAATGATACTGCAGTAGCTATTAGTATATTATGTAACGGATTTGTCGTTTGTATCATATTTAAATATTTTTTGGTTTCAGACTTACACTTTTCATGCATAAAAATAATAAAACAGGTAAATTTTAAAATAATAGATAGTTATAGTAAAAGTCCGTGGTAAGTTTCTTGCCTATTGGAACCCAACAATAATATCACCATAAGTTTTACAGTCTTTTTACTGGAATATAACCAAATCCTGGATAAATATGAATATAGTAATTCAAGAATATTAAAAGATTCTATTCTCCCGATTAATACAATAAATAACTGAAAAGTAAATTTATTAAATACTACATTGTAGCAAATAAAATAAAAGCAAAAACGTAATTGAATGTCTTACTAAATTATTATAGTACGTAAATACTAAATAGTTATTTGTGGAGTTTCTCCAGGCCTGGAGGCATATAATAAATCTACGCTATAATGATACTATTATTTATAGACGTATGAATTGAATTATTTGCTTTTCCATATAACTTTAGGGAAATTTTAATTTACTACTCGAATTATTTATAAATAGTACTACCAAAATGAATATAATAGATTAATAATAATTCTAAATAAAATAAATTATTGCATTGCATATAGTCAACAATCTTTCATAATTTGAATCAAATACTAAACCATTGAATCTCTTGAGTTCTTTGATAATAATTATATGCATAGCGTTGGATCTTCGTTAAATCTTTTTTCGTGGAGATTATGATTCACGGTATTACCATGAAGTTTTTTTTAATTAATTCGGAATTGTGACCGAGTTCTGTTGTGATGTTTGCGTAAGTAATGCCATGGCTGTTCTTGTACAGTCGCACCATATTTAATTAGGAATTATTCTTTTCAGCGGCTCCGAGACATTTCGTCCTCGTTTTTTCCTTGTCTTTTGCCAGTTATATTTCGTTGTTTGGCATTTTTGCCACCCGTCAAGCAAGAATAATTTTCTTGTGCAAATATTATTTCGTATATTTTTAATGAGCTTATCTCGTGATTTAAGCGTTTAACGAGTTCTCTGCCATTTTGAGGTTCACGAAAATCTATATCCATATATAAAAAAGACACTTGTACGTATTAATGTTTTTTTCCATGCATGTTTTATGTATATGTTTGTTTCTGTGAATCGAAGCCAAAAGAATTGAAGATAAAAATTAAAAATAATGGCAATAATTTATTTATCAAAAGATTTCATTAAAAAGCAGGAGAGCTAGGGGCTATCTGTAACAGGGAAAACTAGCAACAGGTTTTTTCAATAGGATCGTTCTACATTATATTGATATAGCTACTGTCTCGTAGGCCGACGCAATAAAAAATATAAAATTGTTTAATAATTGTAACATAAAATATATCCATCATAAAATTTCGGTTTGCGTTATTATTATCGACTAATTTAAAATTTCATATATCTTATTGTATTTCAAATTCATTAATCTTTGATAATGTGTAACCATTTTTGTGACTGATAAATTGTTTAAATATTTATATTTACACACTTGGGGTGTGTTGAAACAAAGTCTTGGGGCTAGTTGTAACATACAGAAATTATATATAGATTATGATGAGAAGATCGGATGGAAATGTATAGGCTCCAAAATGTTGGCAAATGTTAATTGTTTTATAAGAGAAACTAAATATTTTATTTGTATTATGATAATATTATTATCATTATATTAATATAACACACTCTTTGTGTTGACTTATGGTAACATTGGTAACACTCCAACATTGAAGGCAATTGAACCAAAATTTACACAAATTGTTAATAACACTGTATATAATTTTAATTATGAAATATGTTTTTGTAATATGAATTACTAAAGTTATATGAGTAAAGTACATAAAAGAAATTAACGAGACAAATTTTACTCTTATCAATAGTATCAAGGTGTCGCGTTTCTTTAATATATTTTAGTGATTTGAAAATATAAAATAAATAATATATATTTTTGCAAGATTATCTTGCTAAATTATTTTTTTAATTTTCAACAAAATATCGTAAATTATAAATAACTAATATAGAGCTATAACCATTTTTGTAACAATTCTGATTGTTATAGAATGAATTTTTGTTACTGAATATAAATATTTATAATGTTATTACTAGACTAATATTACTGTTGAATAATTATGCTAAGAACATACAAATTTTTACTATTTTATTTAGAAAATTGTATGCGTTTTCAATGTTTTGAACATTCTGTTTGTCTTTTTCTTCAGAGAAATCTTAATTTTGTAAGTATTTAACATGTTCAGTACATTTTATAGTACATTAATGTACTATTTTAGAAACTTAAAATTTAAGTCAATAATAATCACTTTTCTGAAATATGTCAGTACAGCAAAAATAATTCTTATAATATTACAGTTGAATTTGTCCGAAAAATAACGTGTTTTAAGTTATTACATATGTAGAACTTTATTTAACATATAAGCTAAAATCGATTATCGATTATTGAGTGTCGTAAAAATTAACATTTGAAATTGACTTCAAGATTCTATTAGATACGTGGAACATTTACAGAAAAAAGGATTTTAATAGTTTATTTTAATACCGATATGTTGCGATGCAGTCTTAGCCTTCAATGGAAAAATACAAAAATGAATTTAAAGTAAATATATGGGTGATAAAGTTTTATTAATATTTAGTATAAAAACACAGGTAAAATACATTAATATTAGGATAATAAACTTATATTTTTATCTTTTAAAGTCACGTAGGATGAGTTATAATAATGGGCCAAAAATCGAAAATGATTTTTTTTGTATATCTTCACGTTTCAGGGGTTTCTAAACATTTTGGCGTATCTCAAAAATAATGGATGTCTGTGTGTTTTTTTCGTATATTGAAAATAATTCAGATTTCAATTTTAAATTTGGCTAAAGTTCTAAAGTTCACTTATATACTTCATTAGAATAATTTTGACTCTGTTATTTAGTGTATATATTTCTTATAAATATTAGACAATGTTACAGCATTTATATTAATCTAATTTAATTGAGATCGTTTAATATTCCTTAAAAATTTCGTTACGGTACGGGAAGTTCCAGAAATTTGCCTTAAGGCACGATGCCATGCACTACTAGTTGCATATATTCGTTATCCTAATATTTAAATAAAACTAACAATTAGCTATGATATAATAAAGTGGAATAAAACTACAGTATGAATAAAATTTAAAATCGTTATATATAATATATATATATATATATAATATATATATATATATATATATATATATATATATATGTAAGATAGTTCGTGTTCATTGCTTTGTATGATTTTTTTTGCGGTGTCATATAGCATTCTCGCGCGAACGTGTAAAATAAACCACGTAGCATATTTATTCAAAAAAATTTAAGTCGGCAAATAATATTTGCACTTACACAAATAAATAATACAGCTGAATAATTAATAAAAGATTCCAAAGTTACTATTACCCCTCCACTTTTCAATCTTATATTTATATTGCTTTTTTCGAAACTATTTAGTCGTGTAAGTTCCGCGTAAGTGTTTATTTCAACAATAGTGAAGTAAATAAAAATGAAATGCAAAGAATTAATTTTATTCAACTAGTCTACAAATCACAGTTCATAATGTTTTTGGACAAAACATTTGAATAAATTAGTAAATCATGTACTGTAACGCCAAGTGTAACATACTGCAAGTATAATAAGCGTCATATGAGTGAATATATATGAACCATCAAAAAAAACTTTTATGCAATACTTTCGGAATACACGGCTATCCAAAAAGACATCTCAAATCAAACAACGTCTTATATACTGCTCGAAGACCATCATCTACCCTGTGAGTGACATCATCAATTCTGACTTACCTCTACCTGCTAGATGGAACCAGAAGTAACCAAAAATTGAAACCATTCGTATTTGATATCGCCAGCGTGCAGACTATAATTTTGGTGGTAACTGGTGAGATATCCTGGGCTCTAATGAAGTACTAAATGCTAATATAGCTATTTTGTACCCCAAAAGCCTAAGGATTCAATCTAAAAAAAGGCAATTTCCTCCAACGGTCGGCATCTACGTACTAGATTTCAAAGAAATTTTGGTGACGGCATAGAATCAGAACTATTTGTGTTATACACAATAGGATTTACTCCCCAAGTAAGTGGATCATTTTTAGTTTTATGGGCAAACATTTGGATTAAAAAGTTACCCAAAGACATTAGTATATAAAGTTGAAAACAAGAAATTAAATCCCGTAGTGTGCAATACAACGTAACATATAGACTTGCAACCTACTGTATAATAAATTTTATATCGTGTGAAGTAACCGTGTAACTACTGTGACTTATATTGATATTTAAGTGTTATTCAAGTAAGAGTGGTTTGAGAAAGATTTTTTCTCACATTGCTACCACAAAGATATTTTAGACTTATACTTCAGAATCACGCAGCTCTTCGAAAAGACAACTTCTATAATCATTAACTCGCCTAAAGTCATCACTACCAGGGAGTAAAGTAATGACAATTTGTTTTTGGGTTGCTAGACCTTACCACTACCACTGATTTGAACCAGGAGCGTCCAAGAGGCCAATTCCTCAGACAACATTCCAACCTGGGTTGGCCCAAAACTCACACCTCCAACCGAAGACCTTTTCATATCCCAACATACAAATATATGCATAAGAAGTATATTTTGTATTCGAATCTATATTTTAATTATTATATTTTTACTACGAGAATTTAAGTGATGTTGAGTTGTGTAGTGAATATTTTGACCTAGTAATTTAACATGATTATAAATTTAATTTGGGAAGAATTTTAACAACTTATGACATTTTTAAGTGTAACTGATCATCGTATGAGTAGATTTGCAAACCCTTTGAATTTGAATTTGAGGTTTAAGATAAATCGGCAAGATAAATTAACAAAATTTCAGAAAATATAGAAATTACTTTGATAAAACATTTAAATGTATAAATAATACAAATAATGACTTGTAATCTGCAAATATAATGATGAAGATAGAAAAAATGCTTGTAGGTTTACATTACTTCTTAGAAAATTTTATAATTCATCAAAATAAGATAACGTGAGTTGTTGTTTCAGCATTACATGAAAAAATGCATACAATGCGCAATTCATATGTTGCCATTACAACAATTAAAATGACAGATCTTTAACCTTAATTAAAATTTCTCAAAAATCTCTGAAATTCACTAAGATCTTAATATTACAAGAATTAATATTTATATTTTCAATAATAAATTAAATTTTCGCGTGTTTCGGAAAACGAATTTGATTTTTATCAAAAAACAGCAATTCCGATACATATTGGTTTAACCAACTATTTTTTTATTGAACAAAAATCATTGCGAGTTCGAGTTATGGTAAATAAAGATCTGATTCAATACGTAATGCTGCATAATATCGAGGTTAGCCAGCTTAATGATAATGAATATATTTGGGAAATCTATAAGTCTATACTCATTTTGTAGAGATCAAGGAGACCAAATGTTTCTGTCAAAAGGGCAAATTCCAGATTGTTGCAATGCAAAACTTTTAAAAGCAATCTTGCATTTGATTTAGCTTGCATTCTGAAAACACGTGGGCTTTGACTTTCAAGAAAAAGGAATTATTTGTATTTCTTGTAGAAACATGGGATATATTTCTAATTATCGGTTATATAGAACGGGTCTGATAAGCATTGTGGATGCAAATTAATTTGTAATGAAATTACAACTAGAGCCGAATCAAAATTGCAAAATGAAATTATATAGAAATTTATGATCAAAATCGATATATCTGGAATTGAACTAAACAAAAGAAACATTTCCCTTGGCATTATTCAAGGTATAAGTTTTCAAAAAATGCATTAACAATGATGAGTTGTTAAAACAATTTGCCAAAAATGTGAATCAATTCAAACATCAATACCACACATTGACAAGTGTGCAAAATGTATACATTTTAATTATAATTCTAATCATAGTAGTAGTATTGTTTGTATTTCTTGTAATAAGACTACGCATATCTCAACGGAAAAGTGACACCGATGTGAGAGAGTTTCATAATTTAAACACGGCATAATAAATAATTTTAATGTTTTATTTAAATATGAGATATAAAATTCTAATGATATAATGCTTAGAAAAATACGTCAATATAATTTTATTGGAACATGTTGTTCGTATATAGAAAATGTATTGGCAATTAATGATTTTAACGAGGACGATAAAAATTTTCTAAGGATGTAATGTGATTTTCTTTGTATCAATCAAGAAATTACCAGATATTTCAGGGTAGAATAAACCGTCTTGAGCAACTTTAATTGACAAATGCTCCAATGGGTTTAGAAATAGCCTTTTGTTTTGAATATATAAACAATTAATCGCAAAACACCTTTCATTGTCAAAAATATGTTTATCATAGAAAGTTTAAACATTTTATAATAAATCAGTAAATCCTGTACTGTAATGTAACGTGTATTACTTTGTACTAGAATAATAAATGTATGGTATAAATGAATGTCTCTCTTTTTTATCAACAAATTATCTTGTTTTTATTAGTAAGAACATCTTTCAGGCAATAAGTATATAACCCGATTGCTATAATGATTTTTTAACATTTTAAACGATTTTTTAACATTCCGAAGAAGAAGTTTGTTTGCTCCAGAACAGCCAACTTGCTAATTTTCTGTTCTCTATGAATCGGTCGAACATTTTAAAAAATATGTGTGTGTATTATTCTGTGCATGTGAGCTGATTCATTACTTTTTATTATTTATGACTTTTTTGGCATTTACTCAATAACAGCTGCACCGATTTTAAAAATTTAAAAACCATTTGATAAAATACGATAGAAATTCACATTGGTTGGATTTACGTGAAGATTGTCCAAGCTATTCCTTTATAATTAGAAGATAAGTTCATAATCTTTTGTCCACGTTTTCATAAAAGTCCTGAAACGATATTAAAAATTTAAAAATGAGTCGAAAGATATCAGTACAAAATCATGTTCATAAATTTTTGTTAAAGATTTTTTACATAGTTTTTTTGTAGTTAATTGTTAAGAAATTTTTAGACGATTTTATATTTAAACTTTGTATAACGATAGAGTTTCTGATTTTAGTTAATATAGGGGAGACTGGGTACGGTTGTGCCAGCATACGTTAGTGACAGTCGTCATAACAGCAAAACTACTGATTTTGAGAGAGAGTCCAAAGGGAAAAAGATGAAGTATGACTCTTCGAAAAATTTCTCGTTATTGCTTACAGTCAGTGCCTTACATTAACATGAGCTGTACACCGCATTGCTTTTAAAGAGTCAACAGTAAAAGTCGTTATAAACCATTTTGGTGTTCACAGCTATTGCCATTTAACCAGTATTCACATTATGATTCCCTACAGCAACTCGGTATACTTATAAATCACTCATAAATAAATATATAAATTTCTTATTTATTAATCTGCAACTTTATGCAACTTCAATGGGGCAAATTTCACTTACAATTAGCTTCTTAAATATTTTACGGTCGTGATTGTAAACAGAAGGGATTGAGTTCGAAATTGATATATCAAAATATGTTTCCAAGTGAAAATAGCTTTTCACGGAATTGCTTACGGACGCTTAGTTCTCTCAAAAACTGCCATTTTTGCACATTTAGCTCCGTATCTCCAAAACGGCTGAACCTGCCTTTGCCAAAAACTAATCAGCACATCTCCTTATCAATAGAAATCGAATCTTTTTTGAACGATTCAAATCGGTTGATCCGTGCGCCCGAAAACGTGACTGAAAAATTGTATTCATACGTACATACACACACACACATCCATTTTTTCTGATGTGAGGTATGCCAAAATGTTCAGAAACTTTCAAAACGTCGAGAAATTCGATTTCAATAACTTACCCTACGGGTAGTTAATTATTAGAAAGGGCAACCACTGAGTTATCTCTTATTATATTATAAAATACGTCAAATTGGTAGGACAACTAAAGCGTTACCTTTAAAATAAACAACTAAGTTTACATTTTTATGAATTTTGTAATAGTTTCGAAGAAGTCTTATCACCATAGATTTCAAAACGTTTAGGTCTGATTACTTTTAAAAAATATATATTTTTTACTTAACAGCAAAAAGTGTATACGTAAATTCATATCGCAGAACGTCTATTGTTCGTGTCATGTATGTTTATCCTCTGTTATATTACAGCATCATACACCGAGATACATTGGCCAAGTATGCGAAGGTAGAACGAGGTGAAATAGTATAGGAATGCTTTGAGCCCTGTCGGGCTTTATCCCTTGTTATAGTTTTTGCTTCGGAAAATGGATAATGATGACAACAGCGTACAAGATATATACAGATGTTACATTGCGCTTCGCCGCGCTTCGCTCGTTCCAGAGTGGTCGTGGTAAAAAATAACCTACAAGAAACTATCACACGATAGAAACTTATTTTATAATCGCTTAACCTAATTGTTTTTAGTAATTAAATTTTAGATTTTTATAGAAACTAGTGGTGTCTGGCATCGTGCTCTGAGGCAAAATGCTGGAACTTCCCGTACAAAAAAAATTTTTTTTTAATCATTTTTTTAGAACTTTGAAAAAATATGATTTTTGAGATTTTTAAAATTTTTGAATAAAAATTGGCCTTTTTGAAAAATTTGAATTTTTTTCATACTTTGAAATATTTTGAAAATTTTGAACTTTTTTCAAAGCAATCTTGAACGTTAGCTGCGTGGAAACGAAATATAGAAGCGAAATTGGTACAAAATCTATAGAAATTTAAATAAAATTCTGAACTGAAAAAATAAAATTTATGAGTATTTTAAATTTTTTGAAAAAAATTGACCTATTAGAAAAATTTAAATTTTTTTTTTCATACTTTGGAAATATATAAATATTATAATAACGGATGAAAATTGGTACAAAATTCATAAAAATGTAAACTAAATTTGTTCTTATTATTAAAATATCTATATAACATGTGATAAATTGACATGCATATGTATAATTATCATTTTTGGCCGCCAATAATATTTTTTTTACTTTTTCTATTGAATCTTCAGAATCGCTAGATCTGTCTTCCCAAAAATTCATCAGTTCTTTATTTTGTCAAAAACAAATCAAATGTTTGTCGAATCATTCAAATCGGACGCTCAGTTCCCTCAATATGAATCGAAAGTTTTTTAAACCATTCAAATTGGTTGATCCGTGTTCTCAAAATCGTCAAAATATATGCACTGCTGTAAAATCAAATTATACGTTTTTTTATTTACAAAATATATCATCAAATTTGGTGATTGTCATCAACAAAGTTTGGAAATAGAAACTTCGGCCATGAGATTTATCAAAAATTATTTAAATATGTTATTTTTGACAAAATTTTGTTAAGAATCTATATTACTAAAAATGAATAAAAACAATTGTTGTAATGTAAGGACTAAAAGCTATTTAATGGCATAAGCAGATTTTATTAGAAAACTATCATTATTGGCTATAATTATATTCTGGAGCATATCAAAAACAGATTATTTTGAACTTTATCAATTACTGTGGTATGACGGATAATAATCTTACGTTAGTTTTCAGTAAAGAAATTCAAAATGTCATTATATTCAAGAATATATAATAGATAAAAAGTTTAAACTTGAGTAATTGTTTCTCAATTTATATAGTAAGCATTAAATAATTACATATCGGTATATGTATAAAAATGTTATTAATAAAGACAACCAATTTACCTAAATACCAACACCCCTAAATAGTATGTAACTGAAAATTAATAGATTATTAAAAAATATTTAATTTAATAAATTTTTTGCTTGTCTGAAAATATATTGACTAGTTTTTATTTATTCATTTATATGAAAATAACCAACTGAATATTTCTGGCGAAATACCAGACCATGGTATTACAGTGTTATCTCTGTAAAAAATGTTGCCATGAAATTTAAATTTTGCATTGATTGGATGATGTAGGTATTATTCCACAAAATCCCTCTAAAATTAAAAATAAGAAAAACCCCTGACCGTCCCATTTTACTCCGCCGACGGGGTAAAAAGAACCAGGTGACAAATTTTGGAAAAACAGCAAAAAACACATTTCTACAATGATCAATTAGCTGGAAGTTTTACTGAACTGAAATGATTGTTCTTTTGATATATGCTATTTGTTGTGATATAATTGACATAGTTTACTTTAGATAATATATTTGCTCAAAGTCAATTTGGACTTTTGTGCCCACCCTGCCCTATATTTGTCAATCACATATAACAGAGTATGTTGCGGAGGTAAAAGACATCGGTGGAAAAATATGGGTTTGTTTTATAAAATTCAGAATTTTATCACTGAATTTATTTCTTTGGTTACATATTTCAATAAAGTATTATACGAGTAAATGTAAGAAAGCAAGAATAGTTTTTTATGAAAATGTGAAAATCAAAAACTATTTTCAAATAAACTATAGAAAATATTATTCAAATTGCTAGATCTTAATTCTTTTTACATAAGTATACAATTTTCACATTTTTGATAGGTCATTCAACTTGCTTTAAGGTAAAATGCCACTCAAAACCATTTCTTTTGTATAGTCAAAGCTTTGAATTATTCCAAAGATAGTTTTTTTTAAGAATTTTGATTTTAATATCCACTGGTCACTGATTTATACGCACGGCAAATATACTCGTCAATTCGCAAAAATCTGCCAGATGCTTCTCCGAAATCACAGTTTTGATAGGCTATTAGGATGTTTAGTCAACTTGTTTTTATACTTCTGACTATGCTTGAGTAGGTACTTCATTTCTAATGGAATTCCGAAATGTGAAAAAGTATATCAAAGCATGTATTTATAAAATACAAAATGCTTCTCATTCATGCATAAATTATGAATGGATATAAAAAATAAATTCAAGTTCATTCACGTGCTCATGTTGTACGTACATCGCCACAAGGCGAATCCTGCCAAAAAGATTTAGTGAGAATATCAACGCGCGGATTAGAGCCCTCCAGGCCATGACGCCCGCGCGATTCCACTTTCCGTCTTTTGCAAAAAAGCACGTTCCTAAAGTTTTCATCCACCAACATAATTCTTCGAGTTTATTAAACTTTAGACTGTTCTTGAAAAGTTTTGAATACTATGTGTATTAGAGCGTATTTAGTTTCACTAGTTTTAACGGCATAATTTAAGATTTTATTTAGAAAAATTATATGTAAATAGTAATGGACATCTGTATATTGTAATATAATAATAATAATAAGTAAATGGTAGTCTGCCCGAAGGCAGGTCCATGGTGCGAGAGCAACCACAAATTAATGATTCCCTTACCCTCGTCGTCTATCATTCCAATTACTACAAATACACCCCCCCCCTCTTTTACACTTCTCTTTCACGTTTTTTCTTTTCCAACTTATGCTTCCATGCTTCTTGATCCTATGCTTCTGCTTCCATACTGTATTTTCTCCTCTCGCGTAAGTCGTCAATCGTCTGCATTCTTCTTCTTCACATTCCTTTCAGTCCTTTTATTTTACCTTCGACGACGTCGTGCAGAATGTGTCCGATCCAGTTTTCTATTCTTTTCAGAATTGTGCTCAGTAGCGTCCTTTTTTCGCCCACTCTTCTCTGGACTTCTTCATTTGTCATCTTGTCTGTCCACTTTATCTTCTTCCAAATATTGTAATATATACAAAATTTAAACATATATGTATTAATAGTCCAAATGCTAAATGCAATTAAAAAACGTAATTTTTTTAACTAGTATCTATTAGTAAACGTAATTTAGCTTCCATTATTATTATAAATAATTATTTAGTACCAGTAGCTTATGACTTTAATTTATAATTTGTAAACTAAACTAAATATTTAAAGTCATAATTTATACATTACACTTCTTAATATTTATAAATCTTCTTTTCATTCGGATTCATATTATTTTATTTTTTAAATAGTGAACATTACTAATCTTCTATGTGCTATATTTTATATCGTGCATCCTTACTTAGAATTTTGCTCTGAAGGGCAACCCAGTGGTCAATCACACTTTGTTTCCATGTCTATATTATATATATTAGAAATGTTTGCCTGAGGTATGTGTTGACGTAAATACGAGTATGTGGCAGCAATGTCTACGAAAGGAAATTTTTGCTCGGTATTATATTTCAAATGTATAACCTTAAGTGTAAATTTGATATCATACTGCCTGATATCGAATTGACCGAGGTTGAACAAACTCTTGGCTAGTTCGTGCTATCTCTTCTTGAATATTGATGTGTGACAAAGTAACTCTGTTCTTGGTTCCAATGTCCTTTGAATAAGAAGTCACAATATTCTTTTAGCCATATTTTGGACAAATTTGTGGCACGTATTTTTCGAGTTCAAAGACGATATTCTGACCATCAGGTAATAACAAATAGTTTTTAATTGTGATTTTATCAATTAAACTTTTTCTTTTCTCGTGAGTTTCTCATAATTTTTTTTTTTTGTTACTGGCACTTGAGTTTTGTTTCATCAGAATCGAGGTTGCCCAAGTGTTTACTTTTATGGACGAAAAATACCAAGTAATAATTGTATCAAATACTTGGGTATGCATCTTGATCGTAGCCTGACCTGGAGAGATCATATTTGCTTAAAAGTAAAAGCGATATAAATTAGAACTACAGAAATATATTGGCTATTAGGACGCAAATCAAATTTATCCCTAGAAAATAAATTATTAATTTATAAAACAGTGATGAAACCTATATGGACTTACGGTATTGAATTATGGGGATGTGCCAGCAAATCGCATAAAGCATTAATGCAGCGTGTCCAATCTAAAATACTCAGGCAGATAGTTGATGCCCCGTGGTTCGTCGGTAACGAGACCATACATGACGATCTGAATTACTGTTCTGATTGCTGAATAATAATAAATGAATAAAAAAAAAGTATCGAGGTTACAGAGCGCTGCGCTCGTACGTTCATACAAAATGATACTAAAAACTGTCAAAGTGTCATGTATTTGCAGTGCAATCAGTCAGTCACTCGTATGTTATTAAACCACATCAAAAAGATACAGTTATGATAATACCGTTTTTTAGTTAGATTTTCTATTTGGAACGCCTGACTACACAGCAACCACATAGCATTTGACAATTTTTAGTACCGTTTTATATGAACGTACGTATGAGTTTTGCCATAACATTAGTCTATTTTACGGCAGAATTGGTCCATAAATTTTGTTTTGAGGCAAAATGTCACAACTATTTTTTGTATACTAGCGTAGTCTCAAAATGTTATAAATTTTTTGAGAATTATGTTTCTTTTCTTTTAAAAATTGCAATTTAAATATCCAATGGTAAAGGATTTATACGTATGACGAGTTTTACTCATTATTACACAAAATATGCTTCTGGTTAAAAATTGTTGTAATTATCATTTTTTGCGTTGTAACAATTTATTAATGAATAAATAAATAAAAACAACTTGTACTTAGTCTATAATTATGATTAGGAGCATTGTTGCTAGATTTGTCATGTGATATATAATTTATTGGAAGTTACTGATAATCAGTTTTATCAGTTCTATAGTAATAGAACCATTCATATTCTTTTTGCAAGTGCAATTTTACGATCGATCCTAAATAAATTATCAGGAGTAATAGCTTTACTAGTATCAATTTTAAATATTACAATTTTACCCTTAAATAATAATTTAAATTAAAAATTAAATTTATTTAAAAACAGAAAATTTATTTCAATTTTACCTTTAAAGAATAATTTATTTATTAATAGAGAATTTATTTCACTTAATTGATAAAATTTTGTCTTGAGTTAGTGTTCGTGTTGAGTTTGACAAACGCAGGAAAAATTGAAATTTGTATAGTGCACGACATCTATCAAATTCATATCAAAGTCTTTTGTACCTGTTGCGATTCCATTGTCTACCCCCACCATAGATCTGGTGCGTTTGGCACTCGGACAATGTTTTTGACATAATAGTTTGTGTTGCGAAATTATAGATTATACATCATCACATTGTTAGACATTTGATATTATAAGTTTAATATTTTTCGGTTATGTGTTATCACTGTATCAGTGTTAATTAAAACTATATAAAATTGTATAAGTTTAATCTTTTTCGGTTATGTGTTATTAGTGTTCATGAAAACTATATAAAATTGTATAGGTTTAATCTTATTCGATCATGTGTTCATAGGGCATTTGTGTTAAAGAAAACTATATAAAATTGTGTAGGTTTAGTCTTTTTTGGTCATGTGTTCATAGTGTATTTGTGTTAATTAAAACTACATAAAATTGTGTCAACTAACCTGCTTGGTGTGTTTGTCCTCGTATGGTATGTATTAAATTTAAAATAAAACTATAATAAGAATTCAGGATCTTTTTTCCAATTTTTTAATTATTCGGTATTATGTATTAGCATGTTAAATCTACTTATATTGCAATTGTTTGGATTAATTCGACTTTCTTCAACACGTTATGTGTGTAACTTCATGAAATAACTTAACTCGCTCGTAGGTAAGCGGTTAAGAGCAACGGGACCTGAATCAGTGGTCCTGGGTTCGATACCCACATAGCAGTATGTTTTGAGGCAGCAGTGATAAGGATTTTCACTTGGAGATATAGATAGCAATATGTTTCCAAGTAAAAATAGCCCTAACCTGGCATTGGTGTTGTTGCACAATTAAAAATACTCGCCCTATTACAAAAATTGGAATAATAATCTGTCATACAAAGATGTGACAATTGATTGGGTTGCTATCTGTCAAACAGACTAGTATTAAGTCAAAATCAGCACAACACCTTATTAGGTTCTGATTGCTGTTCAAAAATAACAAAAAAAATGAAATAACTTGCAATTAAGATGTACAGTAGGCCCTCGCTTTACACGCCACTCTGGGTACACGGTTCCCATACTACACGGAGCTAAAAATCTGACATCCCTCCGACTACACGGACTTCCTATTACACGGATTTTGTTCAACAGCGCATAAATTCTTTGCGCAACCTATGAGTGATTATAGGAACTTGATATATAAAGGGTGTTAATGTAAGTTTTGTTATCGACTTCTATCTTTTAGACATGTCTGATTATATAATAGCTGCCTAAGAACACGTTTGAGCTGACTACTGCGTCGCGCCAATTTTTAAATAGGGTGTCAATGCCATACATGTCATTTTGTCCGTATTACTCCTACTTCAAGTTGTATTCCTTGGTCTCCATACAGCACGATATAAATGGTGCGATTTGTACCAATTCTGAGTCTCTCATAGCACGGTTCCCATACTGCACTATGTAAGGTTCCATAGAACGCATTACGAATTAACCTGAATTGTATGTTAAATACGAGGTACCTGTTGATCCATCCATATTTGATGACTTTTGTTATTAGAATTAATCTAATAGGGCTGACATTTTATTGGTGCAGCAATGCCGGGCAAGGGCTATTTTCACTTGGAAACATATTGTTATCTATATTTTCAAGTGAAAATCGTTGTCACTGCTGCCTGACAACACGCTGCTTGAAGTGGGTATCGAACAGGGGACCCCAGTAACAAGTCCCGTCGCTCTTAACCGCTTACCTACGGCCTACGGGCGAGCCCATTTAAGAATTACGATCTTAAATAGAAATTGGTTAAAGCCGAGGTGGTCGAGGTTGGGGCTATCCATTTTATACGTCTATTACCTCTTTTTTACGATATTATTTTAAAAAAGAAATGAAACGCTAAATTTTATTTAGTTATTTATCCCTTACGCTTCGACACTAAGGGGCAAATTCTCCGATAAAATAGGATTGTTATGGTAACGCTATGTTAGGGGTTTGTCTTTATATGAATTTTTAGTAACGAACTATCAATAAATTATGTATTTCATTTGAAATCAGGCGTTTCACGTATAGACCGTAACTTTACTGAATGAGACATCAGAAAGATGCACTTCAAATAATTGAGAAATTGATGATTGATGATTGTGCGTTTTGTAGGTTAGGTTTTACGTACGAAATGCCTGATCGTACAGCAAATACATAAAATTTTGACAGTTGTTTCTACCAATTCATACGAAAAGCCGTAGAATAGCGTTGCCATAACATTTCTATTTTATCGTAGAATTGGATCCTAAATATTTATCATCAGTCAGGACGCCATATCATTTATGAGTCGGGAATCACTTTGAAAAAGGAAAATGGGTATACGCCACTGTATATATATATATATATATATATATATATATATATGTGAGTGTGTATGCAAGTATGTGTGTGTATTATCAATGTTCATTTAAATGTATTTCTCAGCATTATTTAAATTGTGAATCCTCGTTCCTAACTATGAATTATCCGGCGGCACCACGTGGCGCGGGATGAAATCCACCGAAAAGAATGTATTAACGCGCGGATTAGTTTGTACAGCTTTAGCCGAGCACTGGATTCGCATTCACTTCATTGTCAGATTTACAAAGTGAAATGGAATCCCATGGTGTTTTCATGATGAAAAATAACAGAAAAGAAACAACCGAGGAAAAATATTCATATACTTACGAGCGTAAGTTGATGAAAACTCATTTCGCATAATCTGCGGTTTTAAATAAAGAATTTGCTCCAGAGCTATAGAATTATTCGATAAATTTCAATACAAACTGTATGCCAATGCTGTTACATTAACATACTTGTTTTTGTATTTCTCAAAATAGATCAATTAGGTTGTGTATAGCATTTTCGAAAATATTAACCAATTTTCACCGAGGTTGATTATAACTTATAGATTTGCTGATTTTTAACTTCCCGTAGGCAAGTTGTAGAAATCGCAAAAAAATCGAAAATAATTTTTTTTATTTATCTTTACGTTTCAAAACCTTCTGAACATTTTGGCATACCTTAGAAAAACTGAATATATGTGTGTGTGCTTGGATACAAATTTTCGTTGACGATTTCGGGAACACGGATGAAGCGATTTGAATAATTCATAAAAAAAATCTATTCGTATTGATAAGGAGACGTGCTGATTAGTTTTTGGCGAAGGCAGGTCTAACCGTTCCGAAGATATGGGGCAAAAAGTGCCAAAAACGGTATCCTAGTTTTTAAAAGAACGGAGCGTCCGATTTGAATAATTCAAAGAAACATTTTACTTGTATTGACTAAGTAAAGAACTGTTTGAATTTTTGGAAAGGCAGGTGTAACGACTTCGGAGATATGGAGGAAGAAGTAAAAAAATGAGCCATTTGGCGGTCAAAAATGATCATTAGACATATGCACATGAAATTATTAGATATTTTATAGAGATTTTAACAATAAGTATAAATTTTGTTTACATTCCTATGGGTTCCGTACCAATGTTTATCCGTTAGACGGCGACGCGTCGCTTACGCGCTTTGACATCTCGTTTCTATGCAGTTAAAGCAGTACGATTGCTTTGAAAAAAGTTTAGAATTTCCAAAATATGTCAAAATAAAGAAAACTTTTAATTTCAAAAAAAAAAAAATTTTTTTCAAAAAAAAAGGTATTTTTTGTCAACTTTATAGTTTCTAAAAAATCTGATTTTTTTGAAGTAAAATTTTTTCATAAATGTTAATCGTTTTTAAAAAAACAATAATTTTTGGTACGGGAAGTTCCAGGAATTTGCCTTAAGGCACGATGCCATGCGCTTCACTAGTTTGAGATTGAATCATCTAAAAATGAGAATATGTTATCTTTTCTAATATATGTTTCTTATATATGTTTCATATATGTTTCAACATTTTTTTTTTATTTTTAACAGCAATCAGAACCTTAAGTCCTATGAGCTGTTGGGCTGAAACTTCTCCTTACTTCGCATTTTTTAGATGGTAACCCACTGGTTAATCCATCCATATTTGATGATTTTTGTTATTAGAATTAATCTAATAGGGCTGTCTTCTTATTGGTGCATCAATTCCGGGCAAGGGCTATTTTTACATGGAAACATATTGCTATCTATATTTCCAAGTGAAAATCGTTGTCACTGCTGCCTGACAACAGGCTGCTCGAAGTGGGTATCGAACCCGGGACCTCTGATTCAGGTCCCGTAGCTCTTAACCGCTCACCTACGGACGAGCCTTAGATTTTAATGAGTACAAATTTTGTTTACATTTTTATGGGTTTTCTACCAAACTTTTTCTGTTAGACTGCGAAGTGACGCTTACGTGCTTCGATAGTTTGTCTATAAAACGGCTAAACTGATAGCTTTGAAAATATACCAAAATTAAAAAGAAATTCAGAATACAAACAAAAAATCAGTTTTTTTAAAATAGTTCAATTTTATTAAAAATTTTAAATTTTTTGAAAATCTAATATTCAAAGGTTTCAGAAAATTTTAAATCTGTTAAAAATTAAATTTCGGTATGGAAAATTTCTTCAGTTTCAAGTAAGATCTTTGAATCCACACTGCCTTCTTTTGACCTCGCATGAATTAGACTAAATATAATTCTATCACAATAAAGACAACTGTTCACGCCAAATTAGACGTGACAACGCTGCACTCATATTTTTCTAAGAAAATATTACATTTGCAACAACGCATAGGCAATTTGCATCTCAAGATCCAACTACAAAAGGGTCCTGCTAGATACCTGAAGCCGGCACTAACAATATAGTCTTAACCCGGTCGCCAAGCTATCCACATTCAAATATTCCAATATTATATCAATACTAAAACTTTATCACAAACAGTGTAAATTATATTCTATAAATAAATAAGTGTAAATCTATTTGTTATTAATCAATATTTACATTTTAAACGGTCGATAGAGCCACTAATTCTATCTGGTCCTTCAGCTTACAATCAACAAAAAACATTGGTCCAAAACGAACCGGATGCGTCACCAGTGCGAAGAAAATAATTAAAATCTTAAATCTAAATCAAAAATTAAATAAAGTGAAAGTTCTAAACAAGACAGGAAGTTCTAACTTTGGCGCTACACCTACGAGCGAGCACAGCAAGCAGCGAGTATATCAGGTTAGTCAAGCATTCCTTCCTATTAATCTTTCCTTATTTTAATATTTAGAGTTTTAATTCAATCTGTGTCAAAATGGAATCATTAAATAAACTCAAAATGAAACAGCGAGTTACTAAAACACGTTTAACAAAATACGAAAAAGTGTGCAGGCAAATGTCGGAACTACCTGCTTGCGACTTAAATATTGCAGACATAAAACGCCTTATCGATGATGTGAAGCCTTTGTTTGAAATCTTTGAAAATACCGTAATTAGTATAACAGCATTACTAGAAGACGAAAGTCAAATTAATAATTTAATAGAAATAGAGTTAGATGAATTTTTTGAAAAACATAATAATTGTTTATCAACTTTACTTAAACTTAGTCAGGCAGCATCAAGTAAGTCAGATACTAGTTCGAATAGTAATTCTAATGATACCACTATAACAAATAATTCGAACAACATAAAACTACCTCAAATCAATTTACCTCAGTTTGACGGCTCTTACTTAAATTGGCTACAATTTTATGATTCGTTTTCGTCTTTAATTCATAATGATTGTAACATCGGTAATTCTCAAAAATTTTATTATTTAAAATCATGCGTTAAAGGAGAGGCGGCAAGCCTTATAGAGTCTCTACCGGCAACTTCCGATAATTATATAATTGCGTGGGATTTACTAAAAACGCGTTTCGAAAATAAGAAAATAATCGTAAACAATCACATTAAAAAATTATTTGATCACCCGCCAATGCATAAGGAATCAGGTAAAGACCTTCGTCATCTAATAGACGCGTTTAATAAACATTTAAGATGCTTAAAAATGTTACAACAACCCGTCGATCAATGGGACGCGTTATTAAATTATCTTGTAATTTCTAAAATTGATAAGAAAACTCATCAAGAGTGGGAGATGTTAATGAATAAAGGATCTGAACTAGTTACATTTTCCGAACTTAGCAATTTTTTAAAT
Source organism: Ctenocephalides felis (assembly GCF_003426905.1). Lineage (NCBI taxonomy): Eukaryota > Metazoa > Arthropoda > Insecta > Siphonaptera > Pulicidae > Ctenocephalides > Ctenocephalides felis. The sequence continues at coordinate 142,688,015 of NW_020538040.1, forward strand.
CAACGCTGCACAATATTAGAAGCAATTAATCCGACTGAAACAAGAATCGGAAACTCTAGTAAATTTAAAGATATAAAACCTAATTACGCAAAACATACAAAGTCTTACGCTTCATCCACTAATCACAAAAATATTTGCTTAATTTGCAAAGAGTCATTTCATTCACCGTTCAAATGTCAAGGTTTTCGGACACTATCTCCAGAAGATAGAGTAAGCAAAGTAAATCAATTAAAACTATGCACGAATTGCTTACGTTACAATCACAACAGTGATCAATGTACTTCTTTAAATCGTTGTGCCTTTTGTAATTCAAATCATCACAGTCTTCTGCATATAGACTCAAGCCAATTACCAGCTGTTAATAATGCACCACAAAATGTTTCGTGCCATACCGAAAATGATTCAAGTCAAATCATCTTATCTACCGCAGTAATTAACGTATTAGATAGCAATAATAGATATAGAGCATGTAGAGTATTATTAGATTCGGGATCACAATCCAATTTCATCACGGAGAAATTTGCTAATGAGCTCGGTTTACATAAACAATCAATAAATATGTCAGTCCGGGGAATAAATCAAAATTCAACGGAAATTAAGTCAAAAACAACAATTACTTTAAAATCGTGCATTAATAACTTTTCATTAGATCTATCCTGCTTTATCTTAAATAATATAACAAATAATTTGCCGATGGTGTCATTCAATAAAAATATTTTAAATATCCCAAATTATATAAAGTTAGCGGATCCCACATTTAATAAAAGCAATAAAATCGATATTTTAATAGGTTCGGAAATATTTTGGAATATATTTTGTAAAGGATATATTCATCTAGGAAAAAATAGACCTATTTTGCAAAATACACAGTTCGGGTGGGTTATTGCTGGCAGCGTACCTCTCAACAATTCCAGTTCTTTTACGATATGTCATCATACGGCTAATTTAGAAACTCAAGTTCAAAAATTCTGGGAACTGGAAGCGTGTAGCGATATACAATATTTTACCGAATCAGAAAAACAATGCGAACAGCATTTTGTTGCCAATACAACGCGGGCAAACGACGGGAGATTTATAGTTAAAATTCCGTTTACAGACAATATAAAAAAAATAGGGAATAGTAAGCAAATCGCGTTTAAACGTTTTATTTCACTTGAAAACCGTTTACGAACAAACAAAAATCTATTTAACGAATACAAAAATTTCATGAATACTTATATAACACTAGGGCACATGAGCGAAGTCAACGAATCTTCCGAACCCGCGACGTGTTTCTATTTGCCTCACCACGGGGTGATAAAACCAGACAGTTTAACAACGAAATTGCGTGTAGTGTTCGATGCATCTTGCAAAACCGATGCAGGCCTGTCGTTGAATGAACTACAACTTGTTGGACCCACAATTCAAAACAATATTTTCTCTATTATACTAAGATTCAGAAGACATGCGTTTGTACTTACAGCTGATATAGAAAAAATGTACAGACAAGTTTTGGTTCACGAAAACGACAGAAAAATGCAAAGAATATTCTGGAGGGACAATCCTAGCAGCAAATTAAAAATTTATCAATTAAATACAGTAACATACGGGACAGCATCTGCGCCGTTTTTAGCCATACGCTGTTTGGAGCAGTTAGCCAAAGAAAACATAACTAACTATACAAAGGAATGCGAAATTCTCAGAAATGATTTCTACGTTGATGATTTATTAACTGGAACTGATAACATATCCGAATTATTCACTATTAAAAATAACCTTTGTAATATTTTACAACAAGCTAAATTCAATCTATATAAATTTAATTCTAATTATTCAAAACTTTTAAATGCAGATAATCCAACTTTAAACATCGGTGAACAAACTATTAAAACTTTAGGTATATCTTGGAATTCGGTAACAGACAGTTTTGAATTTGACTACAAAAATATAAAAATAAATCAAATAGTTAGTAAAAGATCAATTTTATCGGCAACAGCGCAAATGTATGATCCTATGGGCTTTTTATCTCCAATTATCGTCATACCAAAACTAATAATTCAAAGCCTATGGCGATTAAACTTATCATGGGACGAGCCCATTCCTTCGGAACTAGAAAATAAATGGAAACAGTTTTGTTTCGAAATAAAATCTATTAAAAACTTGAAAATTGAAAGACATATATTTTGTAATAATCGTATAAACACAGAATTACATGGCTTTGCTGACGCATCAGAGCTAGCTTACGGCGCGTGTATATATGTACGGTCTATTAACAAATATTCTGAAATCAAAATCAAACTAATAGCGGCAAGATCTCGAGTAGCACCATTAAAAAATATTACGCTCCCCCGTCTCGAGCTTTGTGCGGCACAACTGCTAGCAAATCTTGCGCAAATAACTAAACGTGCATTAAATATCGCGTTTGATAAAGAATTCTATTGGAGCGATTCCACAATCACTCTTTCGTGGATAAGATCTCCATCTTATAAATGGAAAACCTTCGTTGCCAATAGAGTTTCTGATATTCAAACAAAAACCGACGCAAATAACTGGTTACATGTCCGATCGGAAGACAATCCAGCGGACCTCATATCACGCGGGTGCTATACACATGATTTATTGAATTCATCCTTGTGGTGGGCAGGCCCATCTTGGCTACAAAATCCAACTGAAACACAGCGACGTGCAACTGACAATAATTCAATTCCTGAAACTGATGTCGAAAGTCGAATCACAAGTTTGACTTGTACAAAAATTAACAATAATGAACATTTTTTCTTATACTCTTCCCTTATTAAACTCGTGCGCGTAACTGCTTTTTGTTATCGATTTTTACAAAATTTAAAACTAAAGAAGAAAGAAAAGGAACTACTGTATGGCCCACTCACGGTCGATGAATTCAATAATTCACTAAACAAGTTAATAAAAATATCACAATATGAAATATTCAAACAAGACATAGATATAGTCGCGCGTGGGGAAGCATTACACAAATCGTCGAAATTAAAATCATTAACACCGTTTTTAGACAGAAATGGAATATTGCGCGTCGGCGGTAGGATAAAGAATTCAAATTTACCGTATGATAAATGCCATCCGATAATACTACCAAAAAATCATCAATTGACTATTCTGATAACTAGGCATGAGCATTTAAAACTGTATCATTGCGGAGCACAGATGTTATTAAATGCGTTGCGTAATACTTATTGGCCTATCGGAGGCAGAAACCTGACAAGATCGATCGTGAAAAAATGCGTAACATGTTTTAAGGTAAAACCTACATTTATTAATCCAATAATGGGCAATTTGCCTAAATATCGCGTTACACCGCAGTCACCTTTCTTTATATGCGGAGTAGATTACGGAGGTCCTATCTTATTAAGAGATCGTCAAACAAGAGGATACAAAAAAATTAAGGCTTACATATGTTTGTTCGTGTGCCTTGTTACAAAAGCAATACATATCGAATTAGTATCTGATTTAACTACGAATAGTTTTTTAGCCACTTTTAAACGATTTATGGCGCGACGCGGAAAACCTCGCGAAATCTATTCCGATAATGGAACAAATTTTATAGGCGCAGCATCAAGATTAAAGGAGCTTCATAAATTTTTACAACAAAAATCAAATCAAAATAAGATTGTTAATGATATGACCAACGAAGGCGTGTCATGGAAGCACATTCCACCAAACTCTCCTCATTTTGGAGGAATTTGGGAGGCGGGCATAAAGTCGTGCAAGGCTCATTTAAAGCGAGTATTGGGTAATGCTATTTTAACTTTTGAAGATTTTTATACGGTTTTGACACAGATCGAAGCAATATTAAACTCGAGACCAATCTCTCCCTTAAGCTCCGATCCCAATGACTATGATCCCTTAACTCCTGGTCACTTTCTTATTGGAAAATCCTTAACATCTACTCCCGATCCATCAGTGCTTGAAACCCTTGATAACAGGCTTTCTCGGTATCAACGACTACAGAAACTTGTGCAACATTTTTGGAAGCGTTGGCACAAAGAATACGTATCGGAGCTGCAGACAAAAACAAAATGGCAAGTTCAACCATCGCAACCAGCTAAGGTAGGCGATATGGTAGTGGTCAGAGAAGACAATTTACCTCCACTACACTGGCGATTGGGGCGTATTCTTGACACACATCCAGGAGATGATGGACTTGTGCGTGTTGTGACAATCAAGACACAAAATGGTGTACTCAAACGTGCAATTAATCGAATTTGTGTATTACCAAAATCATAGACAATATAAATCAAACCAATAGACTGTTATTAACTCAAAGTGTTGAACTATAATTCTAATTTTGAAATCATATACCCTATATTATTTCAAGGGGGGGAGAATGTTCACGCCAAATTAGACGTGACAACGCTGCACTCATATTTTTCTAAGAAAATATTACATTTGCAACAACGCATAGGCAATTTGCATCTCAAGATCCAACTACAAAAGGGTCCTGCTAGATACCTGAAGCCGGCACTAACAATATAGTCTTAACCCGGTCGCCAAGCTATCCACATTCAAATATTCCAATATTATATCAATACTAAAACTTTATCACAAACAGTGTAAATTATATTCTATAAATAAATAAGTGTAAATCTATTTGTTATTAATCAATATTTACATTTTAAACGGTCGATAGAGCCACTAATTCTATCTGGTCCTTCAGCTTACAATCAACAAAAAACAACAACCCTGGAAATTATTTAATTTACATTAAATATGAAATTTTCTGTCAGAATAATGCGGGTTCAGCATGAAATAGGAAAAGCGTAACAAGCCAGTGGTAATTGTTACTGCATCTTAGTGGGTCAAAGCAAATCAGGACGGTTTTTATGCACGGCCATACATCAAGGGGCTCGTTCGTCGGCAACATGCCATATGCATATCAGTAACTAACTCGGCTGCAGCAGACGCCATAAAAATGTTCTGTGAACACGGCCAATTTCGAATGCGTCTACTATTTCATTAGATTACCCCAATTATACGAAAATGTACACGCGCCAGTAATAAAGAATTATCAAATTACAGTTATTGCCATGCAGAGATATTGAATTTTTGGCTTTGTTGCACCACAAATATAGTGGTTTACTAGACTCTTTTTAATTTTTTATTCAAACCGAACGGATGCACGCGATTGTTTTATTACCGTTTGTTTGTTCGGACAACTCAATAATACTGATATAAAAAAGTTCGCGATTCAATACAACGAGGTTGTGAAAAGCTTATCAAGCTGTATAAGGTCTAATACATGATTAGGTGTTTTTAATTTACAGAATGTATTTCATTATTCAATTTAATATAGGGTTAGCCGGGACAAAAAGGATCAGTTTGACTTTGAGCAATTATATTGTGGAAACCGAACCGATTATAATACAAGAAACTAGCTGTAAGTGGAATTCTCTCTTAAGGCAATTAAGGCATCGTGCCTTAAGGCAAATTGCTGGAACTTCCCGTACCAAAAATTATTATTTTTTAAAAAACGATTGACATTTTTAGAAAAATTTACTTCAAAAAAATAAGATTTTTGAGAAACTATAAATTAAACAAAAAATTACTTTTTAATTTAATTAATTAAAATTAATTTAATTTAATTAATTTAACTTAATTTTTTTTTTTTTAATTTTTTTTTTTTTAAAAATAATGTTTTCTTTATTTTGGCATATTTTGGAAGATCTTTTTTCAAAGCAATCGTCTGCTTTAACTGCATAGAGACAAAATGTCAAAGCGCGTAAGCGCCGCGTCGCCGTCTAACGAATAAACATTGGTACGGAACCCATAGGAATGCAAATAAAATTTATACTTATTGTTAAAATCTCTATAAAATATCTGATAATTTGATGTGCATATGTCTAATGATCATTTTTGACCGCCAAATGGCATTTTTTTTTACTTTTTTCGTTAGATCTACGAAACCGCTAGACCTGCCCTCATGAAAATTTGATCAATTCCTCATCTTGTCAATACAAGTCAAATGTTTTTTGAATTATTAAAATCGGACGCTCCGTTCTCTTAAAAACTGAGTTACCGTTTTTGGCACTTTTTGCCCCGTATCATTGGAACGGCTGGACCGGCCTTCGCCAAAAACTAATCAGCACGTCTCCTTATCAATACGAATCGAATGCTTTTTGAATTATTAAAATCGGTTGCTCCGTGTTCCCGAAATCGTCGACGAAAATTTGTATCCGCACATACATACACACACGTACATACATACATACACACACACATACACACATATATCTATTTTTTCTAAGGTATGCCAAAATATTCAGAAACCTTTGAAACGTCGAGAAATGCAAAAATTTTCATTTTCGATTTTTTTGCGATTACTATAACTTGCCCTACGGGAAGTTAAAATTTTTTTTTTGTAAATACAGAACACATTTGATGAACTTGTAAGAAAAAGTACTTTTTGAACTTTTTTGAAAAACATGAGAAAAATCGACTTTTTTAATCATTTTTAAAAAATTTAGATTTTTTTAGGGCGATTGCGCTTTTACGCGCATTTTTGCCTGGTTTAGCTTTAGCTATTTTGAGAGTAAACTTGCTGTAAGTGGAATTCTGTCTTAAGGCAATTAGGGCATCGTGCCTTAAGGCAAATTGCTGGAACTTCCCGTACCAAAAATTATTATTATTTTTTTAAAACGATTAACATTTTTGAAAAAAAATTACTTTGAAAAAATAAGATTTTTGAGAAACTATAAATTGGACAAAAAATTAGTTTTTTTCGAAAAAAAAAATTTTTTAAAAAATTTTTTTTTTCTTTATTTTGACATATTGTGGAAGATCTGAACTTTTTTTTCAAAGCAATCGTACTGCTTTAACTACATAGGGACAAAATATAAAGCGCGTAAGCGCCGCGTCGCTGTCTAACGCATAAGCATTGGTACGGAACCGATAGGAATGTTAACAAAATGTATACTTATTGTTAAAATCTCTATAAAATATCTGATAATTTGATGTGCATATGTCTAATGATCATTTTTGACCGCCAAATGGCTCATTTTTTACTTTTTCCTCTATATCTCCGAAACCGCTGGACCTACCTTCATGAAAGTTGGATCGATTCTTCATCTTGTCAATACAAATAAAATGTTTTTTGAATTATTAAAATCGGACGCTCCGTTCTCTTAAAAACTGAGTTACCGTTTTCGAAACTTTTTGCCCCGTATCTTCGGAACGGCTTGACCTGCCTTTGCCAAAAACTAATCAGCACGTCTCCTTATCAATACGGATCGAATGTTTTTTGAATTATTCAAATCGGTTGATCCGTATTCCCGAAATCGTCGACGAAAATTTGTATCCGCACATACATACACACACATACATACATACACACACACACACACACACACACATACACACACACACACACACACACATACATCCATTTTTTCTAAGGTATGCCAAAATGTTCAGAAACCTCTGAAACGTAAAGATATATAAAAATTTTCATTTTCGATTTTTTTGCAATTACTATAACTTGCCCTACGGGAAGTTAACTAGTGGGGTACATGGCATCGTGCCTTAAGGCAAATTGCTGGAACTTTCCATACCGTAATTAAAAATCGTGGTACGGAACCCAAAAAAAAATTACACAAAATATGTATACATTATTAAAATCTCTATAAAATATCTGATAATTTGATGTACATATGTCCAATAAACATTCTTGACCGCCAAATGTCATTTTTTTAACTTATTTTTAGTGAGAGTACATAACCGCTAGACCTGCTTTCCCTAAAATTTAATCAGTTCTTCACCTTGTCAACACAAGTAAAATGTTTTTTGAATTATTTAAATCGGACGCACCGTTCTTTTAAAAACTGAGTTACCGTTTTAGGCATTTTTGCCCCGTATCTTTGGAACGGCTAGACCTGCCTACGCCAAAAACTAATCAGCACGTCTTCTTATCAATACGAATCGAATGTTTTTTGAATTATTCAAATCGGTTGATCGGTGTTCCCGAAAACGTCGACAAAAATTTGTATCCGCACACACACATACACACACGAATACATCCATTTTTTTTCTAAGGTGTGCCAAAATATTCAGAAACCTTAGAAACGTAAAGATATATAAAAAAAATTATTTTTGATTTTTTTGCGATTACTATAATTTACCCTACAGGAAGTTAATAACACATGTCAAACAAACAACTGTTTCACTATGTCCAGCAAAATTCCCAACTACTCCATCATCGTAAAAATGAGTTTTTTTGCTGTTTTTTCAAAAATTTGTTATTTGGTCCTTTTTGCCCCATAGATTAGAATTTCTTATTCTAATTTTAAAGGAATTTACAAAATAATAATTACACTATTCAACCAATGCAAAATATACATTTCATTGGTGCATTTTTACAGAGATAACCTTGATCTGGCATTTTGTCAGAAATATTCACCAGCAGTTTTATTTTTTCTTATTTTTTTTTTAACTTCCCGTAGGGTAAGTTATAGTAATCGCAAAAAAATCAAAAATGAAAATGTTTATATATCTTTACGTTTTAGAGGTTTCTGAATATTTTGGCATACCTTAGAAAAAATGGATGTATGTCTGGGGACGCGCCCGGTAGGAGTTTGGCTTCTCCCGACGGGGTGTGTGTGTGTGTGTGTGTGTGTGTGTGTATGTATGTATGTATGTATGTATGTATGTATGTATGTACGTGTGTGTATGTATGTGCGGATACAAATTTTCGTCGACGATTTCGGGAACACGGATCAACCGATTTGAATAATTCAAAAAACATTCAATTCGTATTGATAAGGAGACGTGCTGATTAGTTTTTGGCGAAGGCAGGTCTAGCCGTTCCGAAGATACGGGGCAAAAAGTGCCGAAAACGGTAACTCAGTTTTTAAGAGAACGGAGCGTTCGATTTAAATAATTCAAAAAACATTTCACTTGTATTGACAAGATGAAGAATCGATGAAATTTTCATAATGGTAGGTCTAGCGGTTTCGGAGATATGGAGGAAAAAGTAAAAAAATGAGCCATTTGGCGGTCAAAAATGATCATTAGACATATGCACATCAAATTATCAGATATTTTATAGAGATTTTAACAATCAGTATACATTTTGTTAACATTCCTATGGGTTCCGTACCAATGCTTATGCGTTAGACAGCGACGTGGCGCTTACGCGCTTTATATTTTGTCCCTATGCAGTTAAAGCAGTACGATTGCTTTGAAAAAAAAGTTCAGATCTTCCACAATATGTCAAAATAAAGAAAAAAAAAATTTTTTTCAAAAAAAAAATTTAAAAAAAAATTTTTTTTTTAAAAATTTTTTTTTTTAAATTTTTTTTTTTTTTTTCAAAAAGAAAAGTAATTTTTTGTCCAATTTATAGTTTCTCAAAAATCTTATTTTTTCAAAGTAACTTTTTTTCAAAAATGTTAATCGTTTTTAAGAAAATAATAATTTTTGGTACGGGAAGTTCCAGCAATTTGCCTTAAGGCACGATGCCTTAATTGCCTTAAGACAGAATTCCACTTACAGTCCTATGAGCTGTTGGCCTGAAACTTCTCCTTACTTCGTATTTTTTAGATGGTAACCCAATAGCTAATCCATTCATATTTGATGATTTTTGTTACAAGAATTAATCTAATAGGGCTGACTTTTTATTGGTGCAGCAATGCCGGACAAGGGCTATTTTCACTTGGAAACATATTGGCATCTATATTTCCAAGTGAAAATCGTTGTCACTGCTGCCTGACAACAGTGGTATTATTCTTATTCTAATGGTTAACAATGGTATTTACTTATAAGATGTGTATTGGTTAAAGTAAACTAACAGAATGGTAAATTTCCCAAAAACTAGCTTAATTCTAGGGCGGTAAAATTAATTTGTTGTTGCTGTTAGGTAGACGAAAGTAGATCTATAATATTTGTGAAGCAGACACGAACACAGATAAATACATTATATGAAAGCTGATTATTATTGATTCTTTTCTTACAATTTTCAATTACTTAGTTGGCCGTTTCAATTTGTAATTTTCCATTTTCTTTATTGTACAAGATGTTGCTCATCTGAGCTATTATTCGTTCAACTCGTCGAGTCTTCTATTGTTAGCATTCATAGATTCAATTTACTATTGAATCACACAAACGTTCAAGGCATTATTTCAATTTCTACTAAATTTCTTTGCCAGAAAAAGTTTTTTTTTGTTAACTCTTGATTTTGCATACAATATTAATTTGAAATACATTTTTAATTCAATTCGGAGAATTGCATTTGAATGCTATTTATGTGTACAAGAAGTAATTTTGCTAACTTGGATATTGACACAACTTTTATGTATTGTCTCTTTTTATTTAAAAACTATTGGCTTTTTTATAATTGCTTATTTTATAATTTGATGTACAACTACAAAATAAATATTGGCTTTAAGTAAATAACTTTCAAAATCGTAGCTACCGTCGTTTTCAAATAAAATCAATCAACAAACTTTCTTGGACTTCTTGAAGTTATTGAAGTAAATATATTTACGCTTCCAAAAATTCAGTCAATACATGAATTTAACTGTTAACATCAAAATTTCTAAAAGAAAAATATTTTACTTACTTATAATGCTAATACTACAAATTTTAAATCGATTATCGGCCTAGGCTCTATTCTAGAATTAGCAGATAAGTGCAATTTTTTCTTCACGTTTTCTTCAAAAATCTCTCTTTTTAACTTCCCGTAGGGTAAGTTATTGTAATCGTCAAAAAATCGAAATTAAAAATTTTTGAATTTTTTTCACGTTTTGGCATACCCCAGAAAAAAATGGATGTTTGTGTATGTATGTATGAATGTATGGATAAAATTTTTGTCCACGTTTTCGGAAGCATGGATCAACCGATTTGAATGGTTCAAAAAAAATTCGATTCCTAACAAAATAATTGTTTTCGAAAAAAAGTGTTTTAATTTTCTTTTCAATTTCATTTTTTGTATATCGAAATAATTCAGATTTTAATTGTAATCTTGACTTAAGTTCTAATATACATTAAACAAATATTTTCAACTTTGCATTTCAGTTTATATAATTCTTATAAATATTAGACATGTTACAATATTTATAAAAATCTATTTGAAAACATTTAATATTCCTCGATCATTTCCTTACGGTACAGGAAGTTCCAGTAATTTGCCTTAAGGCACGATGCCATACACACCACTAGTTTTATTTTTATTCTCTATTTTATTTACAACTATCCAGTTAAGGACATTTAATAAATTTGGTGAATTTACAATTGTCAGCCTTGAAAGGACATTGTATACTAAATGGGCATGTTGGAAAAATCTTGTTCAAAATACATCAGTTGAGTATCTTGGCAGTTTTTAACTTCCCGTAGGGCAAGTTATAGTAATCGCAAAAAAATCGAAAATGAAAATTTTTATATATCTTTACGTTTGAAAGGTTTCTGAACATTTTGGCATACCTTAGAAAAAATGGATGTATGTGTGTGTGTGTGTGTGTGTGTGTATGTATGTATGTATGTGCGTGTGTGTATGTATGTGCGGATACAAATTTTCGTCGACGATTTCGGGAACACGGATCAACCGATTTGAATCATTCAAAAAACATTCGATTCGTATTGATAAGGAGACGTGCTGATTAGTTTTTGGCGAAGGCAGGTCTAGCCGTTCCGAAGATACGGGGCAAAAAGTGCCAAAAACGGTAACTCAGTTTTTTAGAGAACGGAGCGTCCGATTTGAATAATTCAAAAAATATTTCACTTGTATTGACAAGATGAAGAATCGATAAAATTTTCATGAAGGTAGGTCTAGCGGTTTCGGAGATATGGAGGAAAAAGTAAAAAAATGAGCCATTTGGCGGTCAAAAATGATCATTAGACATATGCACATCAAATTATCAGATATTTTAACAATAAGTATACATTTTGTTAACATTTCTATGGGTTCCGTACCAATGCTTATACGTTAGACAGCGACGCGGCGCTTACGCGCTTTATATTTTGTCCCTATGCAGTTAAAGCAGTACGATTGCTTTGAAAAAAAGTTCAGATCTTCTACAATATGTCAAAATAAAGAAAAAAAATTTTTTTTTTCAAAAAAAAAAAAATTAAAAAAAAAGTTTTTTTAAAAAAAAAAATTTTTTTTTCAAAAAAAAGTTATTTTTTGTCCAATTTATAGTTTCTCAAAAATCTTATTCTTTTAAAGTAATTTTTTTTCAAAAATGTTAATTGTTTTTCAAAAAATAATATTTTTTGGTACGGGAAGTTCCAGCAATTTGCCTTAAGGCACGATGCCTTAATTGCCTTAAGACAGAATTCCACTTACAGCTAGTTGCGTAATTAATCGTTGAATAGAACATTTTTGATCACTTTAATGATCTTCACTAACAGTCTAAAATAATATAGGCTGAACCACATGAAATGTGGTTTAATTAGGTAATATCAAAGTTCTATCGTCACAATTTTACAAATTGCTGTTTCCTAATGACAATTAATTGTTTCTTCTTCGATATTTATTTTTCTCATCTATATGTGTGTATATCTGTATGTATATAGAGAGAAACAGGTGCAGAATGTCCATGAGTTGACATTCAAAGGATTTATTGGTAATGTTTTTGTAGCGTTACTAAAATTGATCCAACATTCTGCTCATGTCTGTTTTCCAACAATGCACATCTACTTTATATTAACTTCCCATGTGAGCATATAATATTCAATGTGCAAATAAAAACTTATTTTATTAACATAAAATCTGTTAGCAAGTTCAGATCGGAAAAATGAGAAAACGCGTCTATAAAAAGTTAAATCGATCTGCTAACTAAATGAAACAAGTGCTAAACTAATTTCATAGGAACATTCTCCCAAGTTGATTAAAATATGAACAGTACGGTACTTGTAAACTTTTCCGTCTGCAAAATATTATACAATAGCAAACTTTCGAACGAATATTGTTGTAGGAGAAAAGCATGTATAGGTATCCGATAGCCTGGAAGGTTCGTAATATTGATCGCTGAATCTTATGAATAACATGAATACAATAGTCAACTGTTCAGAGCATACTCTGGCACATTAATAATTTAAAAACGTTTGCGTTCACAAATATACACAGGATAAATTGACAGTAGTTGTATCGGAAATTGAAACAAAAAATTCTGTACGAGAGATGTAGACTTTCCATATTTAGTGGGATAGGTTATCATATCTTCAGTTCATTCAATAGTTGACATTTTACAAGAGATAAAACTAAAAGAGTTTCATACTTGAGCAAATGCCATCAAAGAGAAAATAAAAATATTGATAGAGTTGGAATTATATAAATATAATATTCAATTATATAAATAGAAAAATATTGATAGAGTTGGAATTATATTGAGATCTAACGAAAAAAACGGAGTTAATAGCTCAGACGAGTTTTAATATAAAAAATAAATTACAAAATGAAATAAACACAAGATGAGGAATAAGAAATAAACCTTTGATCTTACTGGCTCTCACACTATAATCATTGATATAGTATAGTATATTATTGTCTTATAAAATTGACAATGGATAATAATAAACATATACAATATTCTAACAAAATGTCAATAAACATATGAAATTGATATACATATACATTATGTATGTATATGTACAGGGCCGGTCCTGCCTTGCATGTGATGCATGCAAAAAATGCGGGCGCACGCCTTAGGGGGCTCCAAAACGAGATTCGAAAATGAAATTTATAATATATTATTCGTATTTTTTTTAATATAGAATCTAGAATACTCAGCAGATTATAATGAACAATCTAACTTAACTATGGATTTGTAGAAACAGAAAGCATATTCAGTTTGCAATGTGATATCTGTACAAACAATTAATTACTCATGCAAATTAGTAAATTATTATTCTGCTTATTATTTAATAAACTCATTAAATTTTTCTTTGATCGAAGTTAATGTGTAATTGAATAAGAAATTATCTAGTGTTCAATACCGTAAGCGCAAACCTACGAAAGTTTAAATTATTGGGCATTATTAATGAAAACTTGCGATGTGATTTAGTTTGAACGGAACTTGTTAAAAAAATATATACAAATTATAAAAGAGAAAAATGGAAAATGGGAAGTCAGTGCATAAAAAATGACTATAAGACCGCTTTTTTATACTTAGTGGTGTCCGTACTAAATTTAATTATTAATTAACTAAGCAGAAATAATACAGATACAAATAAAATTGTGTTTTGTTTTCGATATAGTTCAGAAAATATGTAATTTCTTTGCATCTTTTAAAATACGTTAAAAATTTAACTTTAAAACAACAATCTGATATTATGAATCAGATGGGAAAGTAAACATGAATACAATTTGGCTTTACAATATTAATAAGTTACTGATGCAATTTTGGATATTGTAAATAATGAAAAAAAAAATTAAAATGAAATTTTGAAAATCTCACATGAAAAATGAATGTTTTGTTTAAAAATAAAAATGAGTTTAATAAAATAAGTGAAATGTTTCAAAACCCAAATATTAATATTACATATATGTTGGAAATACTTGAAAATATAAAATATTTAATTATGGTCAACCCGCAAATCGCTTCGATTTTCTAAATCAAATTAAAATCAATTTATTTTATACGCTTTTAGATTATTTCTAATTTTTTGTGTGAATTTACGTAAATATTCATATAATTTTAATGATAAATGTTAAAACAGTTTTTCAATACCGGTACTTCGGTAAATTTTCATTTTAAAACCGGAATACGTGTAAAATACCGGTATTTTTAATATCTTAAACAAATGTAAACACAATTGCAAGTTATTAGCACAAATATAAAAAATTATATATATCACTACAACTATATTAATCTAAACAATAAAAAACAATAAGTTTAATATTTTGCCCATATTATTGACAAAAATCCTGATTTTAAAATATACCATTTGAGAATTTCATCAAAATCATAAGAAAAAACAAAGAAAGTGCTGATTTTACCAAAAACTAATCAGCACAATATTGTTAGACGGCGACGCGGAACTTACGCGTTTCGATATTTCATCTCTATGCAGTTAAAGCAGTACGATTGCTTTAAAAATAAGTTCAGAATTTCCAAAATATTTCAAAATAAATTTTTCTTCAAAAAGTTTTTTCTTCAAAAAAGTAAATTTTTTGTCAATTTAAAGTTTCTCAAAAATCTTATTTTTTCAGAGTAATTTTTTTTTCAAAAATGTTAATCTTTAAAAAAAAATTGTACGGAAAGTTCCAACAATTTGCCTTAATGCACGATGCCATGCGCCCCACTAGTCTTTTATTAGCGGTCATTAGAAAATATATAGTCTGAAGCTGAGAAATGCTTTCATAGCATTGATATATCAATCACAAAGAGAATGACCTCTGTTATTTCAAAATATTGCATATCCGAGAACAAAGACATAACGAAGACGCACTTCTCATAACACCGATATCGAATCCAACTGCAACGCGAATTGTTTTATCTCGCGCGTGTTAATACTGCCAGAATTATAACTATATATACGAGGTTCGCTTTCAGTTTAGACGGGTCTGGTGCTTCTTGGGAAACACAGCAGTCCTTAATTAAAGAGCATAAACATTCAGAGATGATCGAATGAAGTAATCGAATGAAATAATCGAAATTCCCAAAAATACCACAGAAGCAAGGTTGACCCAATTTTTAATGTTTAAATTATATTTTAGGTTAGCAAACAATATTCTTTTTGGCGTATTAGAGTTTATTAATATTATTATACAACTTAATTTCTAATTTCTTTCTTTTCTCTAAAATTTATTAATTAGGCTATTTTCTTTGTGCAATCGTAATATTGACCATTATCAATTATATTTTTTAAAATTAACATTAAAAACGTTATTAAAATTAAAAACGTTATTATAATTAAAAGATTTAAAGTGTAAAAGTGAATTGATAAATTAATATTTTAATCTAATTTCTTTCCGTTTTCTAAAATTTAATAATTATGCTAATTTCTTTGTACAATCGAAATTATAAAATAACCTTGCTTTAAGGCGTATTCCTACTTACTACTAGTTTTAATTATTTTTTAACAGAAATTAGGACTGTATTTAGTATAAAAATTTATTGGAATTTCTCTAAAACTGATGATACATTTTCAATTTTGTTGCAGCAACTCCAGGAAGGGCTATTTTCACTTGCAAACATATTTAGGTCTATAATTCGGGAATGTCTTATTGAGGTATGAGTAAATTTATATTATATATATATATATATATATATATATATATATATATATATATATATAGACTAGCATGCTCGCCTACGTTTTGCTGTGGCTTTTATTAAAATCCATCAAATATACAATATTTTATTTACTCTTTTTTATTTTGAAATTTTTGTGAATTTATTATTTATTTTTTTATTTATTAATTTTACAAGCCGTCGGTATAATAATATTATAATAAGGCTTACGTCAATATTTTATAGGTTTAATATAATTTAATTAATTATTAGCTATTTTATTGCTTATTTATTTATTATTCAATTATATTTACTATAAACTTATCTATATTTAGTTAATTTTAATTATTGAATGGTATAGTTGGTTAAATATATATGAATGCACATTGTTGTATTTGCAATAAACTTGATTTTTTTTGCAAATATTTTAAAAATATTTAATTTTTGGCACTTACATATTTCTCATTATTTCATACTTCTGTCCATAAAATATTTTGTTAACAAATTTTTGTATTTATGCATTAAATTCAGATAGTATATTTTTTAAGATGTATATGTTTACATATACCTATAGTAAGCAATTAATATAACTTTGATTATTCGATATTTTATTGCGTTCTATAATTTTTGACAGTAATAATGTACATTTTTTTTTCAAAATATTGTTTTATGATTGTAAATCAGATAACAAATGTATCCAAGTATCAGGCAACGCATTTCCTGCAATGAGATCCAACCATAAAACCCCTGACCATAAAACATATATTTGTTAAATTGAAATTCAATCAAGCACAATTAATTTTATAAACTATACTATTAATATTTAATGAAAACAAACATCAATAATAAACATTTGTTTACTACACTCTCCACTAATAACATTCCATTAATTCACAATTAGCAATATAAAAATTGTTTTTAAATATTATGTTTTTTTTTCACAGTTTTTTTCAAATTTTTGTATAACTATGCTCGAATGCATAATTACTTTTATTTACTCAAGATGCTAAAATTGTAGATATATCAGAAATCCATTTTCAATTATCGATAAACAGTAAATCAGAAGCAACTGAAACAGTATCATGCAAAACATTTCCACGTGCTTCGAAAACCATTATCCTTTCATACTTAACCCTTATGCCGTATATCATACAAGCACTTAATTAATATTATTACACAGAAATGGATGTGAGCCTATATAGAAAAGCATGTGTGTATTATATACTGGCGCACCCGGTGTGAGGATACCTTCCCCGGATAAACGCGAATACCTTTAGTCGATGTTAGGGATGAGAAGTTAACGATTAATTTCGATGAAAATTATAAAGGGCATTTGTTGGTGTTGTTGTTAGTATTTTGTAACACTGTGTGTGAAAAAATTATTAAAGATTTTTTCAAGTATAAATAAACTGATATCATGTATATAGCAATATTCATTTCAGATATAGATCTAAAATAAATGACATTTGTTGATGCTGTTGCTACTCTGGTAGTATTATTTAAAACAGCAAAAGTGTGAAAAAAATTGCGATAGAGCCTTCTTACATCAATAAATAACGTGATAGCTTGCATTGAAAATATTTATTGAAAATATAGATCTAAAATATGTTCTCAAGGACATTTGTTGATGTTGTTAGTATTTCCTAATATAGCATAAGAGTAAGAAAATTTGTGATTCAGTTTTTTTTTCATTTTTAAATAACCTGGTATTGTCCAGTAACAAAATTTATTGCAAACATAGATCTGAATTATAATTCATGGTACTTGTTAGTGTTGTTTGTTGGAATTTGTTAATGTGGTATATGTGTAGAAAATTTGTGGTGCAGATGTTAAGCATCATTCACAACAGGATAGATATCCTGGTATTGTCCAATAGCAATATTTTTCGCAAATTTAGATGTTAAAAAACAAGTTTTAATTGCAAATTGGTCTAATCTGTACTACGATGCAAAAGAAAATGGCAATGATGATTTCTCTGATTCTAGTTGCAACTAACAATTTGGCCAAAGTAATTACATATTTCCTTAAAATTAGACATACAGTTGGCACAAATATTTCAATCGTTGAGTCAAGTTAAGACAATCCAAATTTAAAAATAGTTAATTCAAAGAATGTTTATTTACAAAAGATTATCTTTGTTGAAAGTGATTCGTGTAACTGCAGTTTTGTTTTAAAGGTACTCAAATAAAAAAAGTTAAAAAACTTAGAGATTCTTTGGTCTAACAATCTTCTAATTACTCATTTATGTTAAATAATTATGTGTAATTTTTTATTGTTTTCCATTTTTTACCTTAATTGGTGACATATGTCAGACTATTGATCTGTTTACATTTATGTCCCAGCATAGTCTGTCCAATTTCAACCTACATTGTGCCAAATTTACTTACATTATATCGACTACTAGTGGTTGGAAATGGCCATTTACCATATACCACACTAATCAATTTTTGTGTGAAATATTTCGGATATTTTCTGTCCAATTTATAAATACATTTCTAAATACAAGCCAAATCTGTTTTGGCTAAAACGTGACATTTTATCGACTACAGGTGGTTGACACAGGCATTGACTAAATAGTGATTTATGGGCCGATTCTGCCTCACAACTGACCAATGTTATAGCAAGGCCATGTTACGCCTCATCTTGCATACATTATAATAACTGAATAATACTGAATATTGTCAAAATGTATTTAATGTGCATTCAGGCAGTTTCACACGTAAACTGCAACGTCACTTGTATGTTATGAAGCTGGGTCAGAAACACCATGTTATCTAAGATCTTTTTTTCACATTTGTGCGGGTTCTAGGTTAGGTTTTCTATCTGACAACCTGAGAAAACGCCTGACTGCACAACAACCATATGGTATTCGAGAATATTTAGAACGATTTAGTATGGAAAGTTCTACACAGCATAGCCTTCCCATAGTCGGTATATTAATAAGTCGACTTTTTCAACCTTCGACATTCACTTTTCACTATTTTCCGTTCAATTTCCATCCCTATTGATATCTCGCTGGCATCACAACACAGTTTCGGCACCGGCGGCATATTGAATACCGTGAATCCACGGCTTGCGTGAATAATGCCACGGGTGCCCCTGATTTGTGCGGACAAGATAACTCAACGAGAGTGAGCTTCAATGCGAAGGCATAATGTAGGTATCATCCGGAAGCTAAACCTACTAGAGTTGTGTTACAAATGTAAGGTTTAAATAGAGTATATTACTTATTTATAGTTCTATATTTATGTATATATTCATTTATTTTATTTGTTATATAAGATAGATAGCCGGATACAGTTGTGCCAGGATACGATAGTGACAGTCGCCATTACAGCTCAATTATACTGATTTTGAGAAAGAATCCAAGGGGAGAAGGATGTAGTATGTTTGTTCGAGCATGTTACCATTATTGCATTTACTGACTAGTGCATTACATTAACATGATCTGTAGACCGCATGGCTTTTAAAGAGTCTAAAGTAAGAATTCTTTTAATAATATCTAGTTAATAACTAAACTTAATTTTCAAATATTCAACTCAGAGTTATAAATATTGAAGCATAATTTGTCATACTAAATGTTGCTTATAGGCTGGGTAGTTTATGTATAATCAATTAAAATTTGCAGTATAATTTGTCAAGTAAGATCTCTTAAATTTTAAGGGATTTTCTACGGGTTAGATAAATTCAATTTTTTTTTTTAATTGAGTTGTAGGAAGTTTATACTACTCTTGACACGAAAGGTTTACTATTTTTTCGTGGTACATATATGTATCTTTTTATGATAAAATTTTTAATATGTTTAATGTTAAGGTTTCTAATAGTTTTATTGGTGACTTATTATTGGTAATTCACTATATTTTTTAGTATTTTAGATTGTATCTTTTGTGTTATTTTTATGTTTAATACACTCGCAAATTTTATACAAAACTATATGAAGACTATACAAAATACTGTACTGATGCTTCAAATAGAAACTGTACAAAAAAAGAGTGCGCGTAAGGTTCACACGCGATTGAAGTAAAACTTATTTGCTACTGTACAAGATGGCATTTAAGTAAAAATAAATACATCATATAACAATTTTGAATAATGTTTATTAGTCATATGGTAACACTCTTAATGCACATATTTATTGGTGTCAACCATTATTCTCATTTATATAATGATAAATTATAAATTATATATTTATGATAGCAATAAAATATGTATAATATTTAAAAACGATAATGTAATTAAAGTCATACTTCAAATATGACATGATCGGTTTGTCATTGTAATTAGCATTCAGAGATGAACCTTTATTAGAGAAATGTAGTAATTTGCTAATTAATAAATTCTATAATATTCGTTCACACAGTGGAGTATGTTAAAAAACACCTGAACATCATGTAATTGTGTTGTGAACTCCATGTAATTAAAATTAACATGCATTCATTGACTGCTTGTATTTTTTTTTACTTTTACGCTGGCGATATATAATCTCATCCTTTGCACAGCTGTAATATCTGTTTAAAAAATATTTTCCATTTCAATAACTTCAAAGATTTATAGAAACTACGAATAATATAGAAATAATTTAAGAGAAGAAGCATGGTAAAATATTCTTCTGATTCCGGCATTTTTCATTAAATCAAGATTTGTACTACGATGTAATTTTAAAATTTTTATTTATCTATGCCGATGTTCTTGTTGATATTGGAACGCATACAACGAAGATGCCGGTATACGCAAACAGTGACAGATCTCTATTTACATGCACGTCTAATCACAATCGACGTGTATAGAAGCGAATGACGTCACGCTATTTTCGTTGCATTTGTACGGATTTACACCCTAGTCTCGCCTGAAGAAGTTTTACTTCAATAATAAATATTAAACTAAAACGATATCTTGAAAAAATAAATAAAGGGATTTCGTAATGATAAATAAGATTTTTGAGTTATTTTATTCTCGTAAATTTTTGTTTAATATTAATAGCAACATATCGTTTAACATTTTAAATTAAATCTTATTACTAAAATCACTTTTATTAGTGAAAGTTTTCAAAGAAACATGTAACCTTATAAATGTTACATGTAAGTTGCATTTTTCAACGCTCATCCGACAGCTCATAAGGTATACACAAATTGCTTCACATGTAAATGTACATATATGTAATATATAAATACTGAGAATATGTATATAGATACATCCAGAAATGCACTGCAGTAGAGTGTGCTTAACTAATATCTGAGTAAACACATTTTCTCTTGTCTCTATCCCTAACTGGATTTACAAGCTCGCAACGTTATATGCAAATAAATCAAGGCAGGTCACGCATTAGCCTAATTCTGCAATTAGTCTGTCAGGATATAATAATAGAATTCGGATTTATGAACGCCTATGCAAAATATGAAATGAAAGTCACTTCAGGTTTTATAGTTATTGAAGAACCCCGCTTTAGGAGACTCAAAAAAAAGTTCCAATTGATTTGAAGATAGATCAAATTTCATTAAGCCCAGGCCAAGCCCATGATATATACCTCATCTAGATTAGTTGACCACTCTTTGGAGTGGCTACTATTATAATTTTTAAACTTTAGCCAATTTATTTATGTGTGCTTGTATGACTGTGTTTGTATATGTATATGTGTGTAAGTGAGTAGCAAAATAAGCACAATAGCCTACAATATTTTGTAAATTCTGATTGCTGTTAAATAAAGTAGTATATTAAAAAGGTTTTATAGTCATCGCCTTGACTCAAATATTGAATTTTTTGTTGCTTCATAACAGCGATCAGAACTTTCGAGTTCTATGAGGTGTAATAATCATTCTCTAGAACGGAGTAGCTATTTTGGAAAAAAATCTAACATTTATTCAATTGATATCTAGTACATATTTTGTATTACAATTGCTTTAATCACTTTAGTTTGATACAACAAATCTGGGTAATAGACCTTGTTAATTAGAAACATATTTTAGATATCTATTTTATACAATAACTGTACGAACCTAGAATCTTGGGTTGCAATGGCAAAGTTTTTACCACATAGCCACGTGGTATGATAGTAATTGTTTTTGGTCATAATATGACGAAGAAATACGTTCAAATATATAATTAATAAGCATTAAATAAATATGTCGTTGACTTAAGTATTAAACACGTTTTCAAATTCTGATCTGTTTATACATAAATCAAAAATAGTCAATTTTTATTGTATGAGTTTTTAACACATCCAAATGTATTTTGTCTAAAGTATGGGACTTCAGTTAATTTTTAATAATATTTAGTTTTTTTCATTCAAGAATAGAACAAACTCAATTTATCGTTGAACTTTTCTGAATAAAACCTTTTCTTTAAGAGGAAATTATTTTTATTTCTAAATAATTATAAATAATTGTGTAACAGTTTCTAAAGAGTGTTCTATTATTAGTAATAGTGCTTAAACAAACTTTTTTATATTATAAATATATTTTTGGAATATTTAATTTTTTAGCGAATTAGTCATTTATAACAAGTGGTTATAAATAAAGATATATAAATTCGTGAATAAAAATAAGTACTAGTGGTTCCGCATCGTATAAAAAAGTTGTAATAAAAAATTCAACAAAGATTCAAGTTACAATAATATGTAAAGAAGATTTTTGTTTTATTATTAACATAGTTATTTAAAAAGTCGTTTTATAGCTTAAAAATTATACATGATTCAATTATTGGAAGGTCTTTATTAGACAATATTATTCAACAGTTTGTTCTCTTACTTCTATTAATTTTTGTATCTAAATTATTCCACTTCCAACTTCTTCTAAACACAAAAATCTAATGGAAAATCGGGTTGATGTAATTTATTCACATAATACTAAAATTTTATTAACAATGTCTATTAAATAACAATATTTTATAACTTAGTAAGTAAAAATAATTTGTGAAATTAGGACATATAATAGATTACTCTGCACAATACACAAATCATGAATTAAATTCATCATTATATTTATTTGACAAATCATGATTTATCTAAGAAGGATCCAATAATTTTCAATGATATATTTAAATTTATACAGATTTTTATTATACTTTACTCGCATATCTGATCGGAAATTCTCCATATAAAAGCACTTACCACGAAATGGGATCAATTATAATTAAAGTCTGATTGATTTCATTAGCGAAACCGCCAACCAAAAAAGCGGAAAAATAATAGCAAAATTCAGTTAAACGAAAATGATAATGAATATTATATGCTGGAATTAAAATTCATGAAATCAGGTTTATAATTGTTTATATATATATATATATATATATATATATATATATATACTAATAACTACAAATCTAACAAACCGTTCATTTACAAAAATGACTTCATTTCTATAACTATGATCGATAACTATTTATATGCCTTGAAAATACGCCTATGAAATACTCTCTACTTTCAATTGCGTTAAATCATCTCGCTCACAGAATCCTTTATATAATCCTATAAAAGTTCTCGGAATATTCATAAAATTTAACAGGTTATACAAGAAGGTCGTAAAATTATGAAAAGCAATATCTTTAAATTGAAGATAAATTGAATTATTTTTTATCAAAATGATACGGTTTGACATTATTTATAATCTCTCGTTTGTACCTATATTAAACTTTTACACAATTAAAATATATATTTTTTTCACAAAAGTGGAGAATGTGGTCATAACGTACATTCAATTAAAAATGTTTATTGTTCCTGTGTGTGAGAGGTATATTTTTTGCTCAATCACATCAATAAATAAAAACTACCGTAATTTTGAAAGAATGCGTGTAATTTATTTTTATCGATAAACACAATATCATATCTACATCGTGGCAAAAAATCGACAGGTAATTAATTTGATTTAAATTAAATTGAATGAACATCGAAGACAGGTCTGATATGGTATCCATAACTTGTATTTGCTTGTTTATTTTTTTGTAAATAGAAACATTATTTAAGTTGTATTCACAATGCAACTCAATTACATTGTCAAAACAAAGCAGGATAATTTCATCCATAAATAGGAGAAAATATCTGGAAATTTGTTAACGATTTTTAAAACCAAACTGTTGAGCAATTATTTACACATAACGGGAAGTTTTTTGCAACTTGCAACAAGGTAAAATAATACCTAGTTTTATTAAAAATTATTAAGGGATGAAGTGTACAATTCACACTACGTAACAAAATATAAGCATATATATATATATATATATATATATATATATATATATATATATATATATATATGTGTGTTTAATTATGTCTTCAGAGTACATATCCTTATTCGAATAACAAATCCATCTTTACGATTTTTTCTAATCGTATTTTGCTGATATACAACCGAAATAATCCAATAACCGAGACACCGGTAGTGCACGAGTATATAAACGAAAACGACATTTGAAAATTAATTTTCATCTAACGTCTGAATTTCTGATATTTCCTTCATGTTTGCGTACTTACCGTCACTAACGAACGAATATATTGCGTGATGATGGTTATTTATTGCTTAATACAGGCCCCCTTGCCGTTGTGCGCTAGTTCTTGCTTTTCGCCCGAAAGGAGGAATCGAGGGGTTGTCTGTTGCTCACATGCGTTAAGCGTAATACTAAAATTCCTGGATTCTTGTCAGATTGAAGATATTGTAGTCGGCACGGGTACCTAAATCTATTGTATCAAATGTATTTGGTAATAGATGTATAGTATGGAACCGAAACCACTTGTAGATTTGTAAAATACACTTGTGTAAAATGATTAAAAGTGATTATATTATTTATAAATAAATATCATTAACAAACAAAACACTACATCACTCTGTACGTACTTTCCTACATCTTGTTCGTAAAGTTAAAAATTAAGCAGGAGTTTCAATTTTGTGCTACTATATACCAATTACTATCACACATGTTCAATTTGTATATTACTAAATGAGCTAAATTTTTAAAATTAATCAAGAGTCTATACAAAGTTTCAAATAAATAAAGTTTAAAATAGTCACACAATATAATATATTCGCTGCAGTTATAAAACATATATCAAATACATAAGTATAAAGTTCCCGCACGTAAATTCCTTTCCACTCTTTCATTTTTCGAATAAATTTCTATTTAAAATCAATAATGTACACTATTCATATTCCAGCATTCTGTCTATAAAGCAATTCTGTTCGCTCGTACAATTTTCTTCGGTGTCTTCGTTTTTCAGCTTTTTTCTACGTCTATGCATATGAGAGATCTTCATTGCTAACATACACGACCATGTTTTACGTCTGCCATATATTTTTTCACATTTTATTTTTAACGAGCTACGCCGTTCAGTTGTAACGATAATAACGCAAAAAGCAACAGGATACTTCTAACTTTATAGAGTTCTGATTATTATCATGAAGTAAGTTAAAATATAAATATGTAATGTGTGTTACATTATATACCATATGCTCCATTCGGGCGTGTTAGCACGTACGCAAATGCTAATGGAAATATCTTCTCGTTATAACGTCACCGTGATTTCAATGATAAAACCAACTTTGTATGCTAAAACCTATAATTTTGATTGCAATAAAATGTAGTGGAAATAAACGTAACGTTTTAGTACCAACGGCTAATGTTTGCTTAATATTGCTGTTGTGGTAGTTTTATTATTTTTAGAGCTAATGAAATTTATTCAAATGCGGCCTTAATTTTGAAAATACTCTATTTAATGGCAAATTTTTGTACAAAAAGAAATAAAAATATGCGTGCTGATATACATAAAAGAATTGTATAAAGTTATTACCGGTTGAAGGAAAAATAATCAAATAGTTCTTTTACGTAAAAAACTTCTGATCTTTTTATGCAAACTTTAATTTCTTGACTCAAAGAATAATTGCTGACTTAGGACATCTATTGAACTATTTTAACTCGAGAAGGACTTTAATATACAAAACCGTACTAGTACCAATATGGAGCTACGGAATAGAATTATGGGGATGTGCAAGTGCATCATACATAAAAATTACACAGCGTACCCAGAACAAAATATTAAGAGCAATGGTAGATGCGCCTTGGTACGTAACTAATGAGACCATCCACAGGGACCTGGAAATTAAACCTGTAAATGAAATTATAAAGACCCGGAGCTGTTCTTACCACAACAAAATCGATGATCATTCGAACGCCGAAATACAAATCATCAACAAAATGGTTCAAACAAGAAGACTCGAGAAGAAATGGCTAAATGACCTGCAATATTAAATTATATACAGACAGCTATAGATTAATTCTAGTAGAGGATGTCTTCAATTGAGGAGACCTCTAAACGCCAAATATAATTTATCACATAGGCTAATAGAAACATTGTCTTCTGATTGTCTATTAAATAATAAATAAAAAAAAAACTCGAGAAGAGAAACATGAAAACAGATGGAAATGAAAATGCAAAATAATCTATTTAAAGTATTGGTACTATACAACTAGTGGTACTGTACACAATAAAAATAATAAACAAAGAAGGGAAGGAGAATCATTAATTTACAGTGCTCTTATACCATGAATCGGGCAGACTACTATTTATTATTATTATTAACATGTTTCTATTATGTGTGCAATTGTCACATCCGTTTACTTTATTTATTTTTTATATACTTTTTAGCCATAATTACAAAAAAATCGAACCGACTAGGAAAATCACATATTATAATTTTAGAAATCTCATATATTTCGACAGTTGTAATAAACGAAAATAGCATTATGAAAATAAAAAATGCTGTCAATGCTAAAGTGAAATTAGTGCAATGAAAAAACACACAAACAGAATAGTAAACGAATGACAGATAGTAATTTAATTCACATTGAATGCTTTGTACTCGTAATAAAAGGGCTAGTAAAAATTCTGCGGTAAAAATTATCAATATGAATCAAATCTGTCGAATCAAATGTCATCTTACAGTCAGAACACGCATCAAGTAATTTAAATGATTAAAAAACAATCGATTCGAATTGATAAGGAGACGTGTTGGTTTGTTTTTGGCAAAGGCTAGCCCACCCGTTTCGAAGATACGGGCAAAAGGTGCCAATTTATGGCATTTCAGTTTTTGAGAGAATGGAGCGTTCGGTTTGATTGATTCAAAAAACAATTTACCTGTGTTGACAAAATGTACAAGTGGTGAAATTTTTGGAAAGGCAGGACTAGCGTTTCCGTAAATCCAATAAAAAAGTAAAAAATGCCATTTGGCGGTCAAAAATGATCATGAGACATATGCACATACAATTATCAGATATTATATAGAGATTATAATAATAAGTACAAATTTTTATGGGTTTCATATCAAGTTAGACGTTAGACTTTGAAGCGGCGCTTACACGTTTCGATATTTTGGCACTGCAACAGCTATGCAGCGTGATTGCTTTAAAAAAATTCAAAATTTTCATTTTTTTTTATATTTGAACAGCGATCAGAACTTATGGGTTCTATGAGCTGTTGTGATTAATATCTTCCAACTACGTTTGTTTTTATTATAGATGGCAACCCAAACAGTTGTCTCATCTCTATGGGCTAAATTTTAATTATTACAATTACTGTAATAGTGATTTTTTCTTTTTTTTTCAAATAATATGAAATAAAACCATTTTTTTCAAAAGTCAATTTTTTTCAAAAATTTCAAAATTTTTAAAAATCAATTAGATGATTGATGATTTTAATTTTATGATTTCAGTTTTGAAAAAAAAAATTAAAGTTTTTTTTTAATAAAATAGTTTTTGGTAGGTACGGTAAGAACCAGCGATTTGCCTTAAAGCACGATGCCTTCACCACTTGTTATATATACATATTTCTTTTATAGAGTAGGGCAGCCTTCCAACTTTAAACGTTTTCTTTCTAACTAAATTGTTCTATTTAACGATATCAAATTATGTGAAATATATTTATCAGATAAAACATAGCCGAGTACTATTTGGGCAGTGGTACGACTTGTGCAACCTTTACCTATATGAAACCGAATATCATTTCCATGTCTAGTATTTGAATCGTATATTGGCATTTACGACCGCCTGCCGATACATCGTCCCGTCGCACAAAAAAGGCCGTGGCGCAATTTTATTTATTAGATAATACAGTATTCCGTTTTCGTCTCTGACGCCGGATGGATTTATGTGCACGCCCGGTTAATCCCGGCACTTCCTTTTTAATTAAGCGATCAATTCGATTTATGTCCGCGTCTCTGAAATCGAATCAAATGTACGCGCCGCTTCAAAAGGGGAGGCTCAACGCAAACTTCGGTGCTCGTCGAAAAAGAGATTTACGTTACGTTGCTATGCGAAAATAATAACTATATGTGGCTGACATTCGGATTTAAAACAAATTGATGAAAGCGGCTCTTTCACGACAAAACACAACTACTTGCGGAAAACATTTAAAAATCATATTTTAAAATCTATGATTGTCATTATTAAATAAACTTTTTATAAATCTCTCCAACTTTTGTATCTTTTTATCAATCTTGCGTTGTCTCATTATATATAAGGTAGAGCGTAGCTAAATGGTCCGCAAGCAAAAAGCTCCACTACCGATAACAATATTTGAAAGTAGAGGAAAAATTAGTATAACCAGCGATTACCATCATTATAGCGACTTCGCCAACGGGAGATAAACGATAATGTTTAAAAATTTATAACAAAAGTATTTCATTTCGTTGTTAGTTTTTTTCGTTGTGAACACTATCGTTTCATTTACGAGTCCTTAGTACCATTTCTAAATACATATACGTAATTTAGTTGTTTTCAAAGATATATAAGTCAGATTTAAGTGTTTTTATTTATATAATCTCTATAAAAGATAAGGCGTGGGTGGGGTAAAAACCAACTGAAACTTTACCCTGGCAAAACAATAAACAGTATAAAAAAGTAATTAAAAAATAAAACAAGTTAAAAACGTAATTTTACAAAAGATAATTTAAATAAATCCCAGAAATTCCATTTAATACCAAAGACCATTTTGACTTATAAATATATTTAGATCTATATTTTTAAGTAAAGTGACTATATTTTTTCAAAACTAGGACAGCAATTTTAGTTATGCTAATTCGGCACACGGAGGGGGGGGCACTAGACTTTTATTGTTAATTTTTGTGAATTTACTTATTATTTTTCGTAGAAACGGGACAATCCGGTACAAAAGTTTTAAATTCGGGACAAATATTAGAAAAACCCGGGACACAAGGTAAAATCCAGGACTGTTTTGGCCGAATGAATGATTTTGGCACGTATGATCATCTTTAACTGTATAGTAAACCTATAGTATATAGTGATATATTACTACAGCATGATATCAACCT
The DNA here is from genome assembly GCF_003426905.1 of Ctenocephalides felis. Taxonomy (NCBI): domain Eukaryota; kingdom Metazoa; phylum Arthropoda; class Insecta; order Siphonaptera; family Pulicidae; genus Ctenocephalides; species Ctenocephalides felis. The sequence continues at coordinate 142,717,500 of NW_020538040.1, forward strand.
GAACGATGTGAGTATCGAACCTGAATCCCTGTGGTTGTCAGATCAAAACTACAACCTTACATATGTAGTGTAATATTAAAATACAAAAATTACTACTGCGTCAACGCCTAATCATTATTTTATTACATTATTATCTATCTATAATTTTTAAGTAAAGTGATTGAAATTGCATTATAATTAGTACAAAACCCTAAATTTGCTGAGAGAACCCTGAATGGGTTTTAAATTTTTTTAGTTAGGTTTAATTAATCATATAACGAGCTAAGTTATAAGAAATTGTATAATATTATCTGGCAACTACATGTATATTGTCGCTTTTCTGGAGTTGATAAACAGTTATTGATAGGTTCAAATAATCAAAAAAGTTAAATGGGTACTCTTAAATTTACACTAATCTCAATACTGTTTTTTGTAAGATAGTACTTATTTATAAATATTTTTTTCTTTTCAATCACGAACGGTATTAATTATTTTGTTTTAACTGGAAAATAACTTTTTTAATTTGTTGAATAAAATAAAATATTATATCATTCTTTATGCACTGCTTTGACTATGATATCTAACCTGCAAACTATACTATTATTTGTATTTATTAATCATATACTTATATGCTCACACACAAGCGATTCTTTAGCAACCTTTAACTTCTTTTGCAGTATTGGCGTGGCTTAAGTAACGAAATAATACAATGAAACCATTTGTCATAAAACTGCCTAACGTATCATATAACATTAATTCACAAGACCTATTTTTTTAACTATCCATCTAAATTGTTGGACAAAAAAATAAAAAATATGTGGGGCTGATTCCAATAAGTACATCTGACATATTTCTTCTTGATTTCAACTTTTATATTTTTTGTAAATAATAAATCAATGAAACAAACAGTTGAAAAAAAAAATTTTGTTAGCAATAAACAAATATTGAAAGTAAAGTGATATGGAAAATTTCTTTATGAATGATATAATATGAAATAGTAAGGTTCTTTATTAATATCAATTATTACTTATTAAGAATATAGAAATGAAAAAATAGTTATTCACGAATTTCAGTATTTAAATTCAAACTCATGTAATATATCTTAGCTCATTAACGCTGGAACACCAGAAACAAGTATCGTTTACGGCAAAAAGAACAAAAATAACGCCCTCCCTAGAATATCTTTAACTATGTTGACAAATTGACAAATTACTCTGTGTAAGAATAGAGCTCACGTCGATGTGTCTGCAGTTTCCTTCGTCGTGGCTTGTTGTTAGAAATTCTGTTCATGTCGTTCTAAGGAACATACTAATGACTAATTTAGGAACGATGTTCAGTGTCTGAGTAGAGATATCGCACTTGCCAACAGCACTGGTAATTTTGAATCCATCAATGTAGTGCTTATGCACACTGCTCGTAAACTTTGTTGGTTACTCTTCTGACAATGGGTTTGACATCGTATAATTTCAATTAAACTAACATCGGAGGAGATAACTAACGCACATTATGGGAGGATCACGCTTTCAATGCTGAAATATGAGCAAATTTATTTATGTACTAATTAACTGGATGCCGTATTGTATAAAGTTGTACATGACGCATACATATATCGTGAACAAAGAAACACGCGCGCTGTAACCTATGTTATTTTCAAATTTGACAATTTATAGTAACAAGGACGCTAGATGTTATATATTAGGCATATCATACTAATAGTTGAAATACGGATAATTTTTTAACTTCTCGTAGTGAAAGTTACTGTAATCGACCAAAAATTGAAAATGAGAACTTATACGTAGCTTCACGTTTCACGAAAAATGGATGCCTGTGTGTATGTACGTATATATCATTTTTCGTTCACGATTCGGGCGCACGGGTCAACCGATTCGATTTCTAATGATGGGGAGACGCGCTGATTAGTTTTTCGCAAATAGAGATCCAGCCGTATCGGAGATACTGAGCAAAAAGTTCGAAGAATAGAAATTAGGCTTTTGAGAGAACAGGCTATCCGATTTGAATCATTCCAAAAATATTTTGTTTGTGTTGACAGTGTTAAAAAATGATTAGTTTTTGGGGAAGATATTTTTGTTTCAAAATTCTTTTCTTTTAATTTACAAAAATTGTTTTTTTGAATATAAAAAATGATAGGGCCTTTATTTTTATTCAATCTAAAATTAAAACAGAAATATCCTTCATCCTAACGCCGCTTTATTACATTTTTTTTATTCATCAGTAAATAGCGGAGTTATAACGAATAAAAAGTGTTTCATGTAAATATATAAACTTTGTCATCGAATATATATACTTCTATATTTCGTCTATAAAATAGAAATACTAAAAGTTACAGTATTTATAATAATCTAATTGAAAACATTTAATATTCTTCGAATATTTTATTACTTTACGGAAAGTTCCAGCTATTTGCATTAAGACACGATGCCATGCACTACTAGTTTACAATTAGCATTTGAACAGGAATCAAAAATATTTTTCTATGAGGTGTTGTGAAGTTTTAAACTACTTTACTTGTTTTTGAGATATCAATGGTGGACCTTTTTACACGCGGAACTTAAACCTATTTAAAATAAAAAATCGAACTTTTATAAGCTTATTTTTAGCGAGATTCTAATATATGTAAAACTAGTGGTGCGTGGCATCGTGCCTTAAGGCAAATTGCTAGTACTTCCCGTGCCAATAATTGAAATTGTTAAAATTTTTGAAAATTTCGAAAAAATGGAATTTTTGTAATTTTTTGAAAAAATTGTTTTTTTTTATATTTTGAAACTGTTGAAAATTTTAAAACTTAATTCAAAGCAATTGTACTACGTGGGTGTGTTGGAGAAGAAATTTCGAAGCGCGTAAGCGCCGCGTTGCACTCTAAAGAATAAACATTGGTACGGAACTGACATGAAACTAAACAAAATTTGTGCTCATTATTACAATGTACATATGTCTTATGATCATTTTTGACCGCCAAATGGGTATTATCTTTCACTTTTTTCATTGAATGTTCGAAACCGTTAAACGTGCCCCGCCAAATTGTCATCAGTTCTTTATTTCGTCAATACAAATAAAATGTTTTTTGAATCATACAAATTTGACCATTTGTTCTCTCAAAAGATCAATTACCATTTTTGGAATTTTTTGCTCCGTATCTTCAAAACGGATGCACCTGTTTTGTCCAAAAACTAATCAGCACGTCTTCTTATCAATATAAATCGAATGCTTATTTGGAATCATTGAAATCGGTTGAACCGTGTTCTAGATATCGTCGACGAAAATTTGTATCCGAACACAACACACACAAACACATACATCAATTTGCCAATTTTATATTTGGCATGCCAAAATGTTCAGAAACCTTTGAAACGTAAAGATATATAAAAATTTTCATTTTCGATTTTTTGCGATTGCTATAACTTACCCTACGGGAAGTTAAAAAGTGATTTCTACATGTTTATTGCTTAATTAGTTTATATATATATATATATATATATATATATATATATATAAAGTACGTATTCATATGTGTATGCTTGTATGATAAGTTAATTTCTCCAACCGCATTCCTAGTCCTACTATGGCAATGGAATTGTCAGTTTTTCCATCTTCCAAATAACGTCCGCAAGAGTCATTTATTTCGATGTTGAGCAAACGGCACCATACGATTCGACGCTTTCTACAGATTCCTTTACAAGATGATGGTAATCCGACAAAATGTTCTTTATCCGCCATCGTCCGCAAAATCCGATGAAAATGCCGCATGGCCTCGTGACCCGCACTAACACACCAGCAGCAAAAACATATTTATTTAGTATCGTTCAATTTATCGGATTTTCTAAACGGACCGACATTTCTAAGTGGTGCTGGACTCTTTGATTCTTCTCTTATTCCTGTACAAGTATATGCATGATCTATTTATGCAAATAATGAAGGTTTTAGAGGGATTTATTTGCTTTTGCCTTATTGGGTCTTCGGATATATACTGCGCAATCCACCGATGTTATTGAAATGTACATTTGTATTATTATTATTACTGGTGTTTTTTCGAAGGCAGGTCTATGGTAGAGAAAGAAATAAAAGTTCAGCAAAGATTAGAATAATTTTTCATTAAAAACAGTCCAACTAAAACATTCACAAATCTTTTATTTAATTTTGTGTTTCATAAGGTAATTCAATAGATTTTAAAACTATAGTGGTTTTGCGCTACGATCGGCCGAACCGTTTCTTTGTAAATTGCAGAAAGGTGAAAATTTTTTCGTCGACGTTTTAGCCCGCAATTCTGAATCCATTTTAACAATATAAAAACCGTTCGAAAGGTATTGGTTGGGGGTCGTGCTGATTAGTTTTTGGTAAAGATCGGCCGGGCCATTTTATTGTAATAAAGTGTTAAAAAAAATTTCGACGATTTTTATGATTTTTTTTTGACATTTTTCAAAATTAGACGTTTGATCGACGTTTACTCAAAAACGTCCTAACCGATCTCAGAAATTTAAAAACCATTTGATGTACCTCAATGTGGACTATTGTTTGTCAGTTTTGTGCGACGATCTGCCAAGCTCTTTTTTTGTAATTTGCAAAAAAGTGTTACACTTTTCGTCCACATTTATGCTCATACTACCGAATCGATTTTAGAAAATCAAAAACTGTTCCAAAGATATTAGTTGGGAATGATAATGATTAGTTTTAGGTGAAAATCTACCGAGTCGTTTTCTTGTAATTAACTGTTGTAAAAAAATTAAGCCGATTTTTATTGAAATTTTTTGGCGATATATATCATGGTCTTAAAGAGCTTACTGAAATATTACGACCTTACGGCAAGTAGTTTAATTTTAAAAATTTTTCCAAGTTTGAGAAAATGAGTAGTTTTTTTGACGTTTGTTAAAATTAAAATTAGACGATTTACTTGATATAACAATAGAGTGTTCATTCGTTTTCAACAATGTGTAATAAATCCTCGGAATACTTTTAATCGCTCATAAATAATTTATATTATATTGATTAAGTCGATTATTTACACATATCGGAAAGTTCATGTAACTTGCCTCAAGGCAAAATACTAACACCAACTAGTTGGTTTGGTTTTCACAAAGTCAAATTAGAACTTTGTGTCCCGTCTTACCCAAGATAAATATTTTTATGTTCTATTGTATGTTGCAAGTCATTAGTTGCACAATGTTAATGGTATTTATTTAGCAGATATAAACATAAGCATCGCCATGAATAAACTCTTTGACTATATACAAGCTCACACATTATAATTATTTTCCATATATAAGATTATAATGGTGGAAAATTACGATTAAGATGTTGAATATGTATGTTTATTTAAGGTTGAAATTACTTTGTCTAATCTGATTGATTTATGTTATTATATCGAAGATATTAATTAAATTAAACTTCACCTCAGTATGCCGTTAGTGGAAAATTTCGCTAATTCAATGAACACTGTACCGCTAATCTTTGCCAATGGAAGGCGTTCATTATCATAATACATGTGATCATATAATATAATATTGGATTAGATCTAGCGATCGTTGCCTAGTGATATTAATCCTGCCTAATTTAATTTTAATCCTAAGGCTTTATATAACACGCCATCCACACGTAATAAGTAAGTTTCTCGTAATATTTTAGTTAAATGCGCGAATAATGGAAAACTATTATAATAAGGTGAAGAGAAGTTTCTTGAACTTTTTGGTATTTGAAAATTATATATTTGCAACATTTTTATTTTTGCTTTATATATACATATATAGCGGGCACAAAGATCTAATTTGACTTTGAGCAATTATATTGTGCAAACCAAACCAAATATACCACTACAAATAACACATATCAAACAAACAACTATTTATTTCCAGTAAAAAGTTTTCTGTTTTTTTCAAAACCTTTTTACCTGGTTCTTTCTAAACCATAAGCATTGTTTTATTTTTCATAATAATAGCTACATTATTCAACCCATGCAAAATTCAAATTTTATGGGTACTTTTTTACAGAGATAACCTTGTATTAAACCTTGATCTAGTTATGCTGCCAGAAACATTTATCATCAAATTTAGAATAGATATTCTTATCTTTCGTAAAATTGTTTTTTTACTTAATTAATTTTTTAACTTCCCATAGGGTAAGTTATAGTAATCTCAAAAAATCAAAAATAATTTTTTTTGCATATCTTCACGTTTTGAAGGTTTCTGAACATTTTCGTATACCTTAGAAAAAATTAGTGTGTGTGTATGTTCGGATATAATTTTTTATCCACGATTTCGGACACACAAATTAACCGATTTGAATGATTCAGAAAACATTTTACTTGTATTGACGAACTGAAGAATTGATGAAATTTTGGTTAGGCAGGTGTAGCGGTTTCGGAGATACAGAGTAAGAAATTAATATATGATGGTCAAAAATGATCATTAGACACATGCACGTCGAATTATCAGATATTTGATAAACATTTAAAATATGAGTACTCTACTAGTACTAGTATTAATTTTTTTACAATTTTTTGGGTTTAGTACCGAAATTGTTAATTTTTATAGTTTACTTATATGATTCTAGCTAATTTCTTTCAGAAAAACATTGTTTTCAAAATTTTCAAAAATATACCAAGTTTTATACTTCAGTTATATTTTAAATTCAAAATTCAATTTGAAAATGTATATATTTCATATGCGTTATTCTAATCGTAAGAAATATATCAGATGGATTTATTCGGCACCTCTTGTTAATATAAAATTTCTCAAGTGTTTTGAGCGATAAGATAGTCATTGTATATTTTATGACCGATAAAATATATAATGATTCAAATTATCTAATTGAAAATGTTTAAAACAATTGTTATTAATTATTGATCAATATTTATTGATTACTGATTTTATTCAATTTGCCTTAAGGAACGATGTCATGCACCAATAGTTAAAAAATATAATAATTGGTACGGGAAGTTCCAGCAATTTGCCTTAAGGCACGATGCCATGCGCGCCACTAGTTTTAGTTTTCGATTCTCTCATATTCTTGAAGGCGACGGGATGTCTGGATGAAGAGGCTTCGACCGACTTCCCAACAGTTCCACAACCATATCGTACTCTCTTTGTGAAACTTCCACATTTGTACAAAATGAAAACGATGTCTGCAAATGATAGTTTTGCAAAGAAATTTTTGGCAATGAACTCTGTTCTTTGCTTTGTACTATCGAATATGTTAATTTGTTTTATTTCTTCGAGTGAACGAAACTTTACTTATGCGGTCGCTTGAGAATGAGTATTAGTATATTTGAAGATATTATGATCGAGATAAGTTTTTGTATTATTTACTAAGATTCAGCGAACAAATCATTTACGAAACTTTGTTTTCGGATTTTTTATAACCTTGCAAGTAATTAATGTAGATTACTTTTTCCTAAAACCAAAAATAAAGTAAAAAACGCTTCGCATAACGCTAATCACTATTTAATCTTTTTTTTCAAAAACTATTAAAATCGTTTATTTTACCATCGGTATTTTCATAAGATTCAAATCCTTGGATTCGATAAAATTTTACATCGGTTATTTCTGATTACGGATGCAAAGTGGACGATTCATTTTGTATCTTTGCTTAGGGATGCTCAGGCAAATATTTGTGGCAAATGTTCTAGAGATTGCGTAATGGAAACTTTTGATAGAAACTATGGCAGTTTATTTAAAATTGCCAATCGTGTTAATTATTTTCGGCAAACATTTAAAATGCTATACGATTTTAAAATTTTCTAACAGCAAGGACCGTTATTCCAAGTTTACTGAATGCACATAGTAACATTTATCACAGGCTTATTATATTTTAGTATGTTCGTAAAGACTATGAACTCTATCATCAAAGAAAATTTCATAAAAATGTACTTTTTTCTACAATTTATTACAATAAACTTAAGCAAAATCTAATCAACACTATTTCCAACTAATATCATTAAAACATCTATTCTTAAGTTTCTAAAAAACAAAAAGTTTCTCAGCTACACTCGCCTCGAAAACTAATCAACGCGAGCCTTTATTGAGCTTCAACTAATAGCTTATAAATTTTTGTAATTCTTTTAGTTATTTCTAAGAAAACGTCGACGAAGTATCTTGGTTCATGTAAACACACACATATTTTTTTCTATTTCGTTATCAAATGATTCAGAATGACTTGAAACGCCGAAAAACCATAAATATAGCTAATCAAAATTTCTGGCGAAAGCATAAACTTCTCCTTCGATAGAAAGCCTTAGCAAGCTTATGGAAAAAATAAAATAAGGATAACACTAGTGCATGAAAAAATATTAAATTTCTAAATAAACTTTTACTTAATAAACAGACCGATTAAGGACTGTTCAAAAAAAATTATCGACAATTTGCTAAGTAACTTCAATGTGTTGGATATAATAAAATTTATCGACCGATTGTGCCGCATAAGGGACTAATGTTATGGCAAGGCTATGTTATGAAAAACTTTCCATACTAATTCGTTCTAAATATTGACAAAAGCCATGAGGTTGCGTTTTTCTCAGGTTTTCAGATAGAAACCTTAACCTAGAAACCGCACAAACGTCAAAAAACGATCTTATATAACAGGGTCTATCTGAACCAGCTTCATAACTTACGAGTGACGTTGCACTTTATGTGTAAACCGCCTGAATGCACAGCAAATACATGACATTTTGATGTATTCAGTACAATTTTGTAGCGTAATGTATGCAAGTTGCATCGTAACATGACCTTGCAATAACATTGGTCTGCTGTGCGGCAGAATCGGCCCATTAATGATAAAGTCGATATTTGATGTCTTCGTTGCGAATTTAGATATTCCCAACAAAAATTAAAAAAAAATTAAAAGCCTTTTTATTGAAAACTGCTCTTATGAAATTGTTAGTTTTGTTAGATATTATTCAGATTTAACAGGATATACGATTTTCGATGTTTACTCAAGCTTTACCCCACTATACCCATCTAATATACAACAGGGTGCTTATACAAATGTTGTTGGACCAATGCAAGATTGGGACATTGAACCCGCAATCGCACCGAATGCAATGCATTTGCATTCATTCTATACAAGATAATGCTAGTGTAAAACACTCGATAAAATCTTATGTATGTATCCAGCTCGTTATCACGAGATACTTAAGAAAGAAGTGCAAATAAAACCATTATATGGGTTAAAGTAAAACGATGACACCTATTGACAAAGCTTATAACTAGCTCAAGACACTTTTGGATTATGGAATAAACACATAGTTTACAAATTATTGCACAAAATAGTTTTAGAAGTAAAACTTCATTAGGCGCAACTAGGCGTAACTCAGCGAAAATGCAACGGAAATACGTTGCAAATACTGATTCATCATTGGTTATCGAAGTGATCATTCGAAATCAATTGATGTGATTGGTCGAGATCGTCTTGTCACGTGTTTTGTCTTGTACGACAACCATGTAAACGTCAAATGTCAACCTAACTTACGTTAGAGGTTATGTCGTCATGAAGGGTATTTTTACGAATAATTGCGTAAGAGGGCCTATGTCAATAGCGTTATGCATTTATTTTTGTCTAAATCACATATCTAAATAACAGAATGCTATATTCGAATCATAATTCACCTGTTAATATTCTCTTATTAATACTAATCGTACCGACGTTTTAGACCGAACTTTTCTTACCGAGTGAATAAAATATTGAAGTTAGAAAGACTAATTAGTAGTAAATCGTTTTTATTTAACCGCATAATTATAAATTACATTATAGTTTCGTCGAAAATGCTGTTCATCAATATCAATTTATCCGCCAGATTTGTAACAATTTTGTCAATTGTCTATAAAAATTACAAAGCCATAGCAAATTAGTTGTTTATTCATACATTGATTCTGCTGACTTTATCAAAACGCATAAAACTAAGAATTTTGTTGAATTTGTTTCTACTCATAGTTTTAAAAAGAAATAAGCGTGCAATTGTTATTTTATTGCTGGTTAGGCTTACATATGAAATTGCAATAAATGCGTTTATATTTTCTCGAGAAAAACTTCAAAAATATCTTTACACCAACAAAAGAAATTATTGATGTTTTTACAATTCAGAGTTCAAAACTAGTGGTGTATAGCATCGTATACACGTAGTATAGTGCTTTAAGGAAAATTGCTATTTTTCCGTACTGTAATAGAATATTCAAATAATATAAAATGTTTTCAAATATATTATTATAAATACTATATTTTTTATTATTTGTATTTTATAGACATAATGAAAGAGCCTATAAATTGGACGATGGTGTTTATATAAGTTTGCATGAAAAGTAAATGCGCAAAACTCAATGTTTCCTTTTGAAGTGGAGTTAGAATGAAGAATCTTGTCTAATATTTATAAGAGTTATATAAACTGAATATCAAAGATAAAATTATTTATTAGTAAGATTAAAATTGAAATCCGAATTATTTTCGATACTCAAAAAAGAATTGGATTTTTTTTCAAATTTCGAATTTAAAAATATATATATTAAAAACAATCGTTTCGTCAACACAAGCAAAAAGTTTTTTGAATCATCAGATGCTTCGTTCTCTCTAAAACTGCCACTTTTTACACATTTAGATCCGTATCGCCGAAACATCTGGACCTGTCTTTGCCAAAAACTAATCACGACTTCTCCTAATCATTACGAATTAAATGTTTCTCCTAATCATTACGAATTAAATGTTTTTTAACCATTCCAATCGGTTCTCGCAACGGTTCTCGCAACAAGCGAGTTTCCATTTTCTGCACTCTTTGGTTTGTATCTTGGAAACGGCTGGACCTGCCTTGTCCAATAACTTATCAGCACTAATCTCCATCAGTAGGAATCGACTGCTTTTTCAATCATTCAAATCGGTTGAGCGGTACTACCGAGAAGGTTTATGAAAAATTGTATCTACGCATACATACACACGCACACATACATTTTTTCTGAGGTATGCCAAAAAGTTCAAAAACCTCTAAAACGTAAAGATATGCAAAAAAATTTATTTTCATATTTTTGCCCATTACTATAATTTGCCCTACGAAAAGTTCACAAGTCATTTGACCCGCCTTTGGTATGATTAGTGTTAAATATATATTTAAATTTAAACGGTTTGAATTGTAAATCTAAATGAGATTCTAACAAGCCTAATACCGTGCAAAATATTCATAAAAATCTCATGAGTGTATATGTATCCCAGTATGGGTATATGTATGAATTTATTTAATTTGTAATTGTATGCGACTTCATCCTCAAATGTATCGTGAAGGCAAGCCATCAGAATATTATTCGAAAGCGAATGCAATATTAAAGCAATGTAACCGACGGCACAAAGTCTAATCACAAAATCGATTTTCAAATCAAAAAGTACTTGCCGTACTTTAGCATAGCGTTTGAGAACTTTGATATATCTGCCTCCTCCGCGCAAAGAGTCGACTTGATAAAACCAACGCGTGCGGGTACAGAAAATACTTCGATATTAGTTGGATCCGTGAGGCAAATGTTTGCATAGAATTTCTTTCATTCGTAATGTTTTCAGATTCCACGGTAAAGTCTCGTGTTTCATATCGGTTTCATAAATTCAATGGGAGGAAAACCTATCGAGCGCTTGAGCTAGCGATAAAAAGTGCAGGGAGTAGATTCAAGATGCAAGTAGAGACTTTGATGCTGAGGAAGTGTAATTGACTAGATAGGTAATAGTTTTATGACAACTATAACTACAGACTTTTCTTAATATATCATGCTTCAAATAAATAACACATTTGTGATATTTATGATTTTTGATCTGACAAAATGCTCAACTCAACACTCAACTTCTTTTACTATTATGGAAAATACGAAAAATATTAAATGTTTCGAAATAGATATTTGCTGTTACAGTTCTTATTCTTATTTTAGCGCAAAATATAATAGCTTATAAATTGAAAAAAAAATATTTTGTAGAGATTAAAAAAATAGTTCCGTATATCCGAAATGGCAGTGCTTGTCTTTGCCACTAATTACCACTTGTCCTCACCATTACAAATTGAATGTTTTTTGGATCATTTAAATCAGATACGCCGTTCTCTCAAAAACTCAATTTCTATTTTCTGCACTCTTTGCTCTATTTCTCCGAAACGACTGGACCTGCCTTAGCCAAAAACTAATCAACACATCTCTCTGTCAATAGAAATCGAATGCTTTTTGAAACATTCAGATCGGTTGATCCGTGTGCCCAAAAACGTGGACGAAAAATTGTGGACACACAAACACATCAATTTTTTTCTAAGGTATGCCAAAAAGTTCAGAAACCTCTAAAACGTAAAGATTCAAAAATTTTCAATTTCGATTTTTAGACGATTATAATAACTTAACCTACGGAAAGCTAAAGTCTTGTTTTTTTATCTAACTAAATTTTTGAACCTTAAATATTTGAAAGTAGATTGTAAATATATCGTTGATATTCTTTTACTTTTTTTGTTAGATTTGTTAGATTTTGTTAGAAACCGCTATACCTGCCTTCATGAAAATTTGATCAATTCTTCATCTTGGCAATACAACTAAAATGATTTTGAATTATTCAAATCGGACGCTCCTTTCTCTTAAAAACTGAGTTACGGTTTTTGGCACTTTTTACCCCATATGTTCGGAACGGCTAGACCTGCCTTTACCAAAAATTAATCAGCACGTCTTCTTATCAATACGATCGAATGTTTTTTGAATTGTTCAAATCGCTTCATCTGTGTTCCCGAAATCGTCGACGAAAATTTGTATCCGCACACACACACATACACACACACGCGCACACACACACATACATCTATTTTTTCTAAGGTATGCCAAAATGTTCAGAAACCTCTGAAACGTAAAGATATATAAAAAATTTCATTTTCGATTTTTTTGCGATTACTATAACTTGCCCTACGGGAAGTTAATTAATTATATAGAATATAATAAAATATATAGTAAACATGTTTTTACTTCAGCAACCAGATTGTATTTCATCTGTGAGTTCTCGCGGACTCGAAGTTTGACAAAAACTATTATTAACAGAATTTCGCTCCGCTCAAACTTTAATTAATAGCGATCGCAATCTGCGTCCGTGCCGTGAATCGATTCCGCGTCTCGGCGGCAAAGTTGAGACTGTTAGGTTATTCTTAAGTATTTATTTCTAATGAACGAGTTCTGGGCGTTGCATTAATCATTCTCTATGTGGCTACCTCGGACATATATACGAGAAGCGAGTCGAAAATATATCTTCCGAGCCATTACGGGGCTGATTTAAAGCGGCACACTCGAAAATATCCAACATTTCTCACTCAACAGTTTAATAGTCGCTGATAGAAAAATTTTATTTAATCATATATCATTTTAAACGTATCATTATTTAATTTAATTGCAGCACGGCGATGTTGGATGGGACAAATAGCATAATATATGATTTTCACTTAATATAATGTAATTTACTTGTATAAAGGCAAATCTGTGATGGGAGAGTACCACATTTACCATATATATTACCTACTATGTAGGTTAGAGCGGGGCTTAAAGGTGCGCGGGTGATAAAGTCCACCACCGATATTTCTAAAACCAGAAAAGTTAAGGATTTTTTAACAACAATATTTGAAAGTAGCGGGAAAAAGATGTATAACCAGCCATCACCTTGATTCTTATGACATTACATCGCGAGATAAACGACAATGTTTGAAAATCCATAACAAAAGTATTTTCTTTCGTTGTTAGTATTTTTGGTTATGAGTACTATTGTTTAGTTTACTAAAAGTTAATAAAATTTCTAAGTATATGTTATTTAATTGTTTTATAAGATGTATTGCTAATTTTAAGTTAGATTTAACAGTTTTTTTTATATAACCTATAAGAGCTTACGCGTGGGTGGGGTAAAATGACCAACTGAACTTTTACCCTGGCAAAGGCGTAAACAATGCAAAATAGTAAATAAAAAAGTAAACTCAGTTAAGAATCAATTTTACAAAAAATGATTTAAATAAATGTTTATTCCAGTTAATGAATAGTTTTGATGAAATACCAGATCCAGGTTTAATGCAGTGTCATTTCCGTAAAACATATACCTAGGAAATTTATATTTTGCATTGATTGAATAATGTACTTATTGCTTTGTAATTTCTTTTAAATTAAGAATAAGATATATTATATATATATATATATATATATATATATATATATATATGTGTGTAAAGAAAGAGAGAAAGAAGTTAATCAATATGGAATATTTTATTATGACCTTTTATATGGTTGTACCCTGAAGGCACTATTAACATGAAAACATATTTTTTTAAAATAAGTATATGAGTTACTTTCCATCAAAGTCTCGCTTTGTAATATTTGTGCACGCTACATATTTTATTATAGTTTTGCCCGAAGGCAGGTTCAAAGTTTATTTATCTCTTTATGTTATTCTGTTTATAACTAACTTTTTACTGCACAATTTTTCAAATTTCTATATTTTCTCTATCAAGTCATTAGCCACGAAGTCAACTAATCCATCATGTGCATATTTATTTGCCTTGGTTATTTTAGTTTTATTTTTTTTTTAGACGACTTTATTCAGAAGAGTCTCTTTATCCAATGTGGGTTCACTGCAATTTCCATTTCTATTCATAATTGAACCTACATTTTTTCTTTGAGTATTCCAAATAAAATGATATTTAAAAACGATATTAATATTATAAAATAATCATTATTCAGACGTTCATACAACTAATAAAAGAAAAAAATATGTTTGGATAAAAAAACAAAAATTCTGCAGAGGTTTCTAGTTCCAATTGGACTTATCCTTAAATATGAATCATACAATTAACTTAAAATAGCACAATATCCAGTAACAATAAAGAATTTATATGTATAGAACACATATACGTGAAATAAAAAAAATTAAAATTTTATGTTTCAAAGCCTTCGGGATATTTTCACACACTTTAGGAAAAATGGATGTAATTTTTAGGTGTATGTGTGTTTGCGTTTGCGTTTGTATCTGTAGTATGTATGTATGTTTGGATACAATTTTTCATGAACGATTTCGAGAGCACGGATCATCCGATCTGAACGATTCGAACAGTTTGATTTCTATTGATGGGTTGACGTGCTGTTCAGTTTTTGGCAAAGCCAGGTCTAGCCAATTCGGGACAAAAAGTGACGATCTGTTTTTGAGTAAACAGGGGTGGCTGTTGAATACACAACTCATAAAACATGTCAGTTGCATTGACAGAGTGAAGCATGTCTTAAAATTTTGAGCGGGCAGGTTCAGCGGTTTAGAAAATCATAAAAAAATTGAAATTTTTCAATAAATTTCTAGAAATTCTAAAAAATCTATTTTTTTTTTCAGATTTTTCCAAAAAAAATTAAGCTTTTGAAAAATTTATATTTGTTTAAGGAATTTACATACTAATAATAAAGTTACGTTTTAAGACATAATAAAGTTTTTAAATAAATTTGTAGTTCCACTGAATGATGACTAGGACTATAGCTGAAACGTAAGGGTTTTAAAATGTTTAAAGGAATACATTGTTGAATTGATGTTATGCCCGATTATTAGACTATGTAAATTCATATAAAATTTAGAATTATACAATATATAGGTACAATGCATATATACGCAGTTTTTTTTAGTTTTTCCAATTTCTCCAACAGTTTCACAATTTCACGGTCCACCTTTTGCTTCAGCTTAAGTCCAGGATAATCTTTCACATCCGTATAGTAATCTTTAAGAACTGAATAGCGCTGAATATCCAAAATGTGCTTCGAGCTATATGAAGCATCGCGTAGAGAAGAAAGGCTCAAGTTTGTGTTACGGTAATAGGCGAAAAGGTGGAAACTGGAAAGCGAACCCGGCAGACAGTAGAGCCAAGCTAGCACCTAATACATAATAGGAAGCCGAACAATTATTTGGCCAAAGTTAGGAGAATAATTCAACAAATACAATCAAAGACGAAGCCCTTACGTAAAAGATTATAAACCTTGAGCAGTGCACGGGAAATTGTATATTTATACGCATTAATTATTCATTACCTGGCCATGAAAACACACAAATTAAGGCGTATATATATATATATATATATATATATATATATATATATATATATATTAGAGATAGGCTTATCACATCCGAAGCCGGATCGGTTAGGATTTGACCCCGCTTAGAGGAGTTGTATCCACTTAACAACTCCACAACTCCGACAATTTGAAACATAATACTTGAAACAAATGTGTTCTCTAGTGTGTTGTTAACATATCTAATGATTCATTGATACTTTGGAAATAGTTTACAAATAGTTCAAACATTTTAGTTCATTTTATTATAATGATTACTATTTTATGCATTTCAATATGCATAAATATTTCAAATTGACAAATACTTGGGAATCAAAATCAATTTTGTAATTATTTTTGAAGAAAAAATATAGAATTCTTTGAATATGTTTATTTTTATATGAAAATAATGCAGTGAACCTTATATATGAAATGAGAACAAATCTTTGTGTACAATATTTTTCACAAAATAATAATACCTCACATTCTGTTATTATCTCCTTTTCGAGAATTAAATAAACATCAAGTAGTTTGATTAGCATACTGTTACTTTCACACAATTATAAAATCATAATTGTGTAAAAGTTATAATATAATACTAACTATTTTTAGCTGGTTGTATACCATTGAAAGAGCTCATTTACGGACGAACATTATCGTATACAGAATGTAGAATACAAAATAGCATTATTTTGATATATTATATACCTGGAAAGTCCTAAAACTGGCTGTGAGACGAGAAAAAGACCACTTTTTTCGATCCAAATCTTTGTATTAGTAAAAAATCTCAAGCAAATATCTGCACATGTGAACAGGTTTAGTACCAGTTTAGGGAAGTCGGATATGACAAATCCTGTGAGTCAACTACACTCGGATTCACTCCGAGGGAGGAGTTGTATCGGAGTGATAACTCCGGAGTGAGTTACGCATCTCTTATATATATATATATATATATATATATATATATATATATATATATGTATGTATATATGTATGTATTTATGCAAAAATTTCGTGCAAACATATTCATTATATACACGTAATTCTACACTATTTTTCATTCTAATTTTTAGTGTATTAGAAGCGCAATTTTTAATTTTTCAACGCATTTTATTCACATTTTTGTTATTTTTATATAATACAAAATAAATTTTTTTGGAGGCTGAATTCAGGTGTAATATATAATGACGGCTGATCATTACTTTTGTTGTTCAATCAAATTATATTTAAGGATATGTTCTAACTGTTATCAATATCAATTAATACTAACTTATTTTTGATAGTCAAGTTATTACATTTTTTTATCCATGAAAAGCTCTGGTATAAGAACAAGTGCTTTAAAAATAATTTAGGTATGTAATGATCAGAACAGATTATGATTAGGTATACAAAGAAAACTTATTTGAGAAGTGCGGTCTTTGAATTAAAAATTATAATCGTTAAGATTTCTTGAATATGCTGTAATGATGTAATGCAATACGAATTACATTACTACTTAAACCCAATCTCCTTTCTACGATTCAAGTATGAATTTGATGTATTATATCTAATAGGCAATAAGTTATCCAGAAGTACCCGTGCATTCTATGTGTTCATAAATCCTTTTTGTAAAGATTATTATATATTGGGTTTATCATAGTTTGAATACCATCGGGTGGAGCGAAAACGTAGCTATCGTAGATTAAAAGTCCGGAAGCGCCAGGCGCTACGTACCGGGCGGAGCGTTTCCTTACCGAGATATACCTAGTACCCACCTCTGTGAAACAGAACCCAGGTAGTCGATAACGATTATTGCACATATTTCTGACACAAGTATTTTATTATACATATACACATGTATATATACATATATATATATAAATATATATATATATATATATATATATATATATACATACAGGGTGTCACAGGCTTTGACGTCAAGCCGAAACGGAGTGATAGTATAGACCTAAATTGTAGTGTATCCCTAGTGATGATGTTATTAAACGTTAGTGTCAATTATCATAATGTATCACTATGATAATTGATCAATTTAAAAATGTCAATAAAAAATTAAAATTTACAGTAGAATTGGAGACAATGAACTAGATAAGTTTCTTAAACATAAAATTTATACGTACTACTGATAACAAACTAATAACAAATTAGTACTAAAAACCAACTAACTCTGGACGTTACCTTAATTATTTTTCTTATCATCCACTCAAAATGAAAATAGGTACTATAATAAATCTAACCGACCACGCAATACTTTTGTCTGACTAAACATTTAGGGACAACAACATCAATTTAATTACAAAAATTTTAACAGATAACTCCTATCTCTTAAAACTCATAAACTTCGTAACCAGTAACAGACAAACTTACCTTTTTTATAAAGTGGACAATTCCACAGTACATAACGATTTACCTGACTCAGAAACTCATTCTGGTGTAATATGTTTACCATACATTAAAGAATTGTATGTTCCTTGGAAAAAACTTTTTTATAAATCTGGACTCCGACTTGTAAACCATTATAGTACAACGACTAGTACTATTTTCACCAAAACAAAAACCCCTTTCAATATCGAACGACTTAGAAATCTCGTCTATCAAATAAATTGTCTAGATTGTAATTTAATTTACATAGGAGAAACAAGTCAGAACTTAATTAAACGTTTACATACATAAACATAAACATAAAAACAATTCAAAAAATCCGAAACAATTTAAAACTATGATTGAAGAGCATATTTATGCTTTAAAACACAATATGGACTTTTCTAACCCAACCCAACTGTACTACAATTTGAACAAAATTTATTTAAACGAAGAATTATAGAAGGATCTTTTTTAACTATTCATAACAATAAAACAATAAATAAACGGAATAAACTTAACACGCTGTGCAACACAAATCTTTTTTATTTAGATAGCATTTCCAAATTTCTCACAAAACAAAAAAAAAAACCGTCGCGCAAAGGATTTGCAATTCGTTCCACACATGTGTAGAATCTTAGTAAAAATATTTTTTAAAAAGTATTTTCTCCATTATATCTTCAACCAGTCTATAAACAACACACTATCTATTTGTGATTTTTAAATTAGTATGCTCTGTGAAAATATTGTGTAATTACAAGTTTAATGTTTATAATACATAGTGTAGTGCATTACCATATCCTAATACCGTGGATTATTAAAACCTTGCAATTTAACACTAAGATCAACTAATTTTAAGTTCTATTAACTCTTTTTATTTTTTTTTCTATTAAATTTTATAAAATAAATTTTTGAAAGAAATTCATGTTTTTTATTGATGTTATGCCTGATTAGTAGACTTTGTTAATATATATATATATATATATATATATATATATATATATATTTGTGTGTGTGTGTGTGTGTGTGTGTGTAATGTATGTATATATACCCGTATGTGAATGTCGAAAAATTTTATTTTCTATTTGAACATATATGGTCATGTTCTTTTCTTAATAAAAGAAACATCAAACCACTAGGGCATGTCAATCACACCTACATTTTGCCTCGTATTCGAGCGACTAATGAATAAGTAATTATATTTTGATACAAGGAATTACAGTCGCTTGGTCTGAGGATCAAACGACAAAAGACAGAAGTTTATTATAAATTTATATTGTTTTCTAAAAATTCTCGCGATTGTCTCGTCTTTTGACCGGAAAGTTAATCAAGAACGACGACTGTGGAAAAAACCCTAGTCAATGATGAGACGTAGACAGAAGATTTTAGAGTGCTTCTCATTCTGTAAAGAGATTTTTGTGTCGTAATAATGGTTAGAATGTAATTAAAATGACATTTTTGATAATTAATTCTAGATACACAAAGGGTCTAAGAATCAAACACATAATAAAAGCATGGGTGGATGATGCACAAATAGAAAGACAGAAATGTATTTTTAGCGAAAGTAGTATTATTAGAAAAGTAGTATTATTAGAAAGTAGTATTATTAGAAACTTTTATTTTCTATAAGTAGATTGTGATTATTTTTATCATAACTGAAACATCATTGTATATTTTTGGTAGGCGTAAATCGTGGGAAAATAATTATGATTATGATGAGATTAAAGTAAGAATGAAGTTTTAAAGTAAATTTGTTTGTGGAGCCCTAATTACCGCAAACAAAATAAGATGGTTAAAAAAACATCAATAATGGTTAAACTAGTGGGGCGCATGGCATCGTGCCTTAAGGCAAATTGCTGGAACTTCCCGTACCAAAAATTATGTTTTTTAAAAAGGTTAATATTTAAAAAAAAATACCTCTGAAAAAATTAGATTTTTGAGAAACTATAAATTTTTGACAAAAATTTACTTTTTTTTTAAAAAAAAAAACTTTTTGAAATATTTTGAAAATTCTGAACTTTTTTCAAAGCAATCGTACTGCTTTAACTGCATATAGAGTAGAAATATTGAAGCGTGTAAGCGCCGCGTCGCCGTATAACAGATAAACATTGGTACGGAACCCATAGGAATGTAAACGAGATTTATACTTATTGTTAAAATCTCTATAAAATATCTGATAATTTGATGTGCATATGTCTAATGATCATTTTTGACCGTCAAATGGCATTTTTTTACTTTTTTTACTAGATCTCCGAAACCGCTAGACCTGCCTTCACGGAAATTTGATCAGTTCTTCACCTTGTTAATTCAAGTAAAATGTTTTGATTTATTAAAGTCGGACGCTCCGTTCTCTTAAATACTGAGTTACCGTTTTTGGCACTTTTTGCCCCATATCTTCGGAACGGTGAGACCTGCCCTCGCCAAAAACTAATCAGCACGTTTCCTTATCCATACAGATAGAATGTTTTTTGAATTATTCAAATCGGTTAATCGGTGTTCCCGAAATCGTCGACCAAAATTTGTATCTGAACACACACATACACGCACATACACACACATACATCAATTTTTTCTAAGGTATGCCAAAATATTCAGAAATCTTTGAAACGTAAAGATATATACAAATTTTCATTTTCGATTTTTTTGCGATTACTATAACTTGCCCTACGGGCAGTTAATTAGGCCATTAAAATTTCTATAACTATAACTATTTCTATAACTTTCTATAAAATCTATTAAAAATTCTATATCTTGTTTGTAATTTAGGAAAGACTAAGTACGGTTGTGACACTTTTTTCTGAAAATCAATTATTTTGTTAATTTACCAGTTAGCTGGAAAAAATATATTAAATGGTAATTTGAAAATTGGTCTTTGTAGAAATACTGGAATACGATGGATTACTCGGAGTGTCACAACCGTCCACACTTCTAGGACAACTG
The DNA here is from genome assembly GCF_003426905.1 of Ctenocephalides felis. NCBI lineage: Eukaryota > Metazoa > Arthropoda > Insecta > Siphonaptera > Pulicidae > Ctenocephalides > Ctenocephalides felis. The sequence goes on from NW_020538040.1 coordinate 142,738,826, forward strand.
TGACAGGCATAAACATGGGTTGTAGAAACAAGAGCTATTGTCGACAAAATAGATTATAACGACTTTTATCGTTAGAAATTAGTAACACAACACAATTGAATCTTTTAAACAATGCTCATGAGTGTAATATAACAATATAATTTTTTAAACAAAGTTAACAACGAATTTTTGTGAAATCTTTTCTTTTTTTTTGTACTAAATTGTCTTTTCCGTTTCTCTTACTTATTTTGTCTTACTTACGTTAGATTTTTTTTATCTGTTTAATGTTCATCCGAAAAGCACAAGAACCAAAATCACATGTCACAACCGTACTCAACGCAAAAAAAAAACAACTTAAAATCATTCTGACCGAGCTAAATTATCTACGCAGAAACTACTTTCTGATCAACTACTAATATTTAACATAACAAACAAATTGATCTATTTGTATACAAGTAACCATTATTATTAAAAATATTAAGCAAAGAAATTTATGACTCGAGTAATGCGGTCTACAGATCATGTTAATGTAACATAATTCAATAATGGAAACTTGTTCGAACAAACATACTCTTTCTTATTTTGTCTTACTTACGTTAGATTTTTGTTATCTGTTTAATGTTCATCCGAAAAGCACAAGAACCAAAATCACATGTCACAACCGTACTCAACGCAAAAAAAACAACTTAAAATCATTCTGACCGAGCTAAATTATCTACGCAGAAACTACTTTCTGATCAACTACTAATATTTAACATAACAAACAAATTGATCTATTTGTATACAAGTAACCATTACTATTAAAAATATTAAGCAAAGAAACTTATGACTCAAGTAATGCGGTCTACAGATCATGTTAATGTAACATAATTCAATAATGGAAACTTGTTTGAACAAACATACTTTATCTTTCTCTTTTGAACTCTCTCAAAATCAATGTAGGTTAGCTGTAATGGCAACTGCCACTAATTCCAAAATTAAAATTTTGCTTATTTTCAAATATTCAATATGATCATACACTAGCTGACAAAGGATTAAAACTTATTTTAAAGTGATTTCTGAGTAAGTAATACTATACCACTGTAAACTATGTAATTTGGGAAAGATGATGTATGTAGTGAACTCTTGATTTCATACAATCTGATACCAAGGAGTATACATTGTTATCAGTGTTATCCATTCTAACTGGTAAATGCAGAAGAAAATATGTTTGTATGTCAACATTTCTGAAAAAGTTTGAATTGTCGTCGCCATTTATAAAATACACTTTAGAATATATTATATAAAATAACCTCTGGTGGTTTACTTTCTAATAAGTAATAGAACATTTTAATAGTTCATGAAGCACATGGTTCTGAATTCTGTTTAAATAAAAATAATTAAAACACTTTTTAATAATTTATTACTCAATAATATTAATTTTTTACTAATAAATATTATTACTCAATAATACTTCATGTACATAACTTTTCAATCTTTACATATACAGAATAAATGTTCAGAAACTCCATCGGTATCTTTATTTTAGTTGCACAGTTCAATATTAAACATATTCCAGCACTTGTCTATATTCCATCTGTCTTTTCCCGTCGTAGGTTTCTTATAAAATAATAAAAGTATCAACAAGGAAAACGCAAAAGGTAGCGAAGAACTTTCTTTGAACCGCATATTTTCCGAAGCTGTAACATCTAATCTAGCGTGAAACTTTCCGATAGAAATTTGCTTCATGAATTCTGATTATATTTTGCATATATTTTCCTTTCGTATTATATATTTAATATCACCTCTGCGAGTTTGCTACTTATCTTGCTATGACCTAGTAAAGAGAGCAGAAATATTTGTGATAAGTCGCTTTTTGTAAAAAGGAATAATAAATTATTGAAAATTGTAGGATTTGTGAGAAAATCTATTTAAAATGAATGAATCGTTCCGAGTATAATGTGCTCAAGATCTTCTGCTAATGATAATTTTTTATAACATTTATCACAATTTGTTACTATCTATTTTTTTTGCTATATAAAGTTTAATTAGGTAGACGATAATTAGGCAAACATTGTTTATATATTTACTTCTTTGTCATAGTATATCTTAATTTAATAGCAAATATAATAGTTTCAAGGAGTCTGACATGCACTAAACTTGTTTATTTTATGTTATTTTATAGAGAATTAGATCGCTGACTGAAAAGATCATCGTGTCACTTAAAACTTGATTTTTCAGATAAGTGCCCACATATAAATTTCAAAATTTCGAAAGTACAATGGTAGTCCAACATACGAGTTGAATTCGTTCCATAACCAATATCGAAAAATAACTCATATCGAAGTTATTTTTTCTTTATAAATACATAGAAAAACCATTAATTTACAAGGGATTTAGTTTAGTTTACTATTTATTAATTTAATTTATTATTAATAATTAAACAGAAATTTTTAAACAGAAACTTACTATTTATTAAATTAATCGTTGTTTTTTTCTGCTCATTCATGATATTGCGTTAGACATGTTTCGTTGAATAACTTCCATGCTCGAACTGTTGCAACTTTTTTGGGGCAATTTTTATCCACAAATTTTTAGAGCTCAGAAACCGGCTTATTAATTTTTTATATGTCTTTAGCTGGAGTTATACCTTTCAACTCCTTCTGTTTAAATACATTACCTACATATCCATGATGTGATACACTCGTATATCCTTGCCATCCTCATATTTTGAGTAATTTTACGATTTAATTCAGTAGACATGGCCCTTTTCTTTGGACTCATAGTTAGAAAAGTAAATAATATTTTGAAAATGTACAAACAATAAAAATGACAACTTGACATACAAAACTGTACTGTGACTATTAATGTTTAGTTGAAATTGCAAACGTTAAAAAAATCTTCTATATTTGGGTAAATCGTTACTGCATAATTAATATGATTATATAATTAAAATGAATAACTATAATATAATTTACTATCTATTATAGGAAAATCATTGTTATACCTGAAAAAAAATTCATATTTTTATTTTGTCATTAACGTTTTTCGCGAAAATTCTTACTTGATTAAAGCTCGTATCTCCAATTCGGCTCGTATGATGAAGCATCGAATTGCTCCTTTGGGGGTATGGGTATGAACACCAAAATAGTTTATAACGACTTTTATTGTCAAAAATATGCGACTCAAAACAACATAATCATTTTTACAAAGCTTATGAATACAATATATAAAAAACATAATATTTTAAACCAAAAATCTTTGTGATATTTTTTTGTTTTTTAATATTTATTTTCCTTTCTCATTCATATTTTGACCTAGTTAAATTAATAGTTTTTTTTCTGTTTGAATTTCACCCAAAAAGAAGAATCACATGTCACAACATATACATCCCACATAAAACAAAACTAATTGCCGGTAATTAACTAGTAAGGTTCAACTTACACTCAAACAACAAAAAAAATGATATACAACGTATTCAAGTAACAGTTATTATTAAAAGAAATCGAACAAAAAAAATACTTTGATTATTTAAAAGCAAAGCGTTTTACAGATCATGTTAAGGAAGGGAGTAATTGAAAGCAATAATGGAAACTTGTTCGAACAAACATACTTAATTTTTCTTCCTTTGGACCCTATCTCAAAATCAGTATAGTTTAGCTGTTATGTCATGATCATGTTAAGGAAGGGAGTTATTGAAAACAATAATGGAAACTTGTTCGAACAAACATACTTAATTTTTCTTCCTTTGGACCCTATCTCAAAATCAGTATAGTTTAGCTGGTATGTCACTACTTCTCCCATGTATAATATCTATCCATAAAACTATAAATATACAATACAAATCACTTGAGATTAGTGCTATGTTTTTTTGAGAATTCTTTATTTAGTTTAAATTTCGTCAGATCTGATGGGCCGATTCTGTCGTAAAATAGACCAATGTTATGGCAAGACTATGTTACGATCCAGTTCTCATACAAAGTCGCACTGAATACTGTCAAAATGCTATGTATTTGCTCTATGATCAAGCGTTTTATACATAAACTGCAAGTTCACTCGTATGTCAGTAAACCATATCAGAAAGATCCAGATATCATAAGATAGTTTTTTTTTGACAATTGTGCGTTTTCAAGGTTAGCTTTTCCATCTTAACCACTGACTGCAGAGCAACCACATAGCTTTTTACAGTATTCAGATCGATTTTGTATGAGAACTAGATCGTAACATAGCCTTGCCATAACATTGGTCAATTTTTTGGCAGAATCAGTCCCTGAGTCCTTCAGAAGCATTGTAGCTCGAGTAATGACACATATCATAAAACAGGTCATGCTTTATTTGTAACAGAATTGTATGAAGTCGAAATATCTACATGATTCAATTAAACTTTAATTTAGTTTACCATGTATCATGAATTTATCAAAATGTTTTGCTCTGTGTATATTGATACATCTCAGTTGCATGATAGACCAGACCGTACATAGAGTGAGTAGCTGGCAGGCAGGCATCGCGCAATTAAATAAGTTCCAACTCAGCCATTCCTCCGAATTTAATTACTGGCAAACTATGTCACCCTCCGCATAACTAACATCTCAGTAGGCAGAAGGTGGATACATGAAGAAACATCTATATGTGCATAAATTAAATCATTCGCGTACGACGGCACTTCCATATTTCAACGTGGAGAACGTTCGAGGGCGAAGAAAATATATCTTTCCGGGGTAGAGAGAAACTACAACAGCGCAAATTGTTTCAATCAAGCGTATCTCGATTGTCAGACTGTTTTAGTAATATCGTTACGTTTCAAAAGTGAATAATCGCTCCAGAACAATGGTTTTCAAACTTTAAAGATTTAACGTACAGTACTGATACAGCATTTAATAAGCACTAATCGTTATAACAATACCCTTCTTACATTCTTCAATATATCAAGCTATATATTTTCTCATAATCAACCAAATATTCGAATTCGAATTGGGTACCTTCCTTGGTCTGCTTATTGTCAAGCATTAATAACATCAAAATTTACTTGAGACTTTTGTTTGGTTTCTCAAAATTCAATATATCAAGTGACAATTTTTTTCCGGGTAATGCTGCAAGTGCCATTAAGTTATAAAGACAAGTGAATTATGTGTAAAATTTATAACAACTAGAAAGGATATAATTACTGTAATGCCTTTTAGTCGCCGTAGCTAAATTTTGGTACGAGAGATTGAATCTGAATCAGAGATCCCGAGTTTGATCCCGTCTCGAGGAGCCTTATGACAAACAGTAGAGACATCTCTTTTCATATCAATATGTTTCCAAGTAAACATTATCCGGCATTGCTGCATCAATAAAAATATTCGCTCTATTACAGAACTTGTAATAATAAAAATTATCATACAGGGTTGAAACAACTATTTGGGTTGCCATCTGTAAAGCCGACGTAGTGATATTAGGTCGAAAGATCACAATATAAATATATTTACAAAGTAAATATACATACATAAATTGTCTACTAAATATAAATTATCCACAAAATCATGAAAAAACAAGGCTGCTATATTACAATATTTCAAATATATAAAAAGCAATACGTCTGTAGTGCCTTCTTAATTTAGACAAATTGTTATTAAATAGTTGGTATAAAAACATTTATCTACTTTTTCGGAATGTGTGCAGAAATGTTGACCTTTTTCTTTCTTTAAACATTTTTTCAATAAACTTTAATTATTTATCATCAATGTAAAATTCTTTGTAGTATAGCTCAAAACATGAAATTAATATACAAAAATGGTATACTGTTTTCTTAAAACATACAAATTGAAATTAAGTAGAAGTTTAATACATCAAATATAATAAAATAATTTTTCCTACAAATAAAATCTATTTATCAAACTTGACAAAATAATAAAGTCGAATAGTATAATGCTTTTTTCACATCAATTTATCAGGGTTAGAGCTTGCCGTAGCTTTGTGGTTAGTGCTTGGTATTGCAACCACAGGTTTCACGTTCCTTGCCCCCCCACTCCAACAAGCTTGATATCAATCAGTAGTGATATCAATTGTCTCTTGTTCGATTCTTAATAACATATAGCCACTTGCATTAGTTTTATCTCATAACTTTTTTCTTTTCTATTTGAATCACTGCCTCAGAATGCAGCATTTCATTACGATTACAAAATGGCTTTGTATGATAAAATATGTTATATAATGATATTCTGTAATTGTTCTGGTAATTAACAAAATTTATTCGAAGACTCAGTTGTTCATTCTCTTCTAATAGTGATTTTTAACATACTTAATTAGTAGTTTTGATCTAATTATTTTCGAAGCAATGATCTGAAAGACTATTTTCACTTTATATCAGATTCAAAATCTACAATTTCAACTGAAATCCTCATGTCGCTACTACTTGATATCAAGCAGGCCGGGGTAATAAACTAAAAACTGTTAGTTCTGCATTATAATAATATTTACATTCCTTTTTTAATTTACATATTTTAATCTTGTATATATTCAATATCATATAAATCAAAATCTATCTTCTGATTTTTTATATATCTTGCCCTACAGTAGCTATTTATAATAGTATCCCGGAAAATCTGCTTTTACTTGGAAACATATTTTTGTTCTAAATAAAACTTAAATAGAACTTTTGCGCAATATCACGTTGCAAGCAAGCTTCATAATTATATATCATCTCAAAATTCTGTATCTAATTCTTATCCCTTACAATGATACTTAAAGATTGGTCCATTCGGCTTCTATTTGCAGTATCGCAAACGTGTCTAAGTATCGAATTGTATTATCAAGACTTTTCTACTTTACGGATTTGACGTGAATTGAGGGGCGAATGATAATGGGGACGCGGAAAACGTCGTCTTTATTTATTTTGATAAAGATTCATGGCCTTATCTAAACGCACACGCGCCGGGCGTAAAATTTACAAAACCAGTAATGCGACTATAAGCATGCACATACATATCGCTCTCGAGATGGAGATGGAAAATATGATAAATGCGAGATGGATGGAAATACTGATTATTATGGCAGAGAAAAAAGATATACTGAGCTAAATATGTTGATTTAAAATACTTGACATTGCCCATTGTAATATACAATGAAAAGACTGGGTACAGTTGTGCCAGCGTACGGTAGTGATAGTCGTCATACAAAATAAACTGAACTGATTTAGAGATCGGGTCCGAAGTGAGAAAAATGAAGTATGTTTGTTCGAATAAGTTTCCACCATTGCTTTTTGTCAATGCCTTCCATTAATATGATCTGTAGACCGCATTGCTTTTAAAGAGTCAAAAATAAGTTTTTACGTTCGAATTCTTTTTATTCTAACTGTTAATTGTATACAGATAGATAACTTTTTTTACTACTTTGCTGAAAGTTGAACATCAGTGGTAATTTACTAGAAATTAGTATTAGCTTAGATAATTTAGCTCAGTCATAATAAAGATTTGTTATCTAAAGTGTGCGTTAAGTACGGCTGTGACAAATTTTGGGGTACGGTTGTGACATGTATTTCTTGTGCCTTGCAAGTTAATGATATAAAAAAATTAACATAACTAAGACAAAATACGGTCGAAAAAGGAAAATAAAAATAAAAATTCAACGGATTTCACTAAAAAAATTTGATAACTTTGTTTGAAAATTCATTAAATTAATGGCAATAAAAGTTGTTATGGACCATTTTGGTGTTAATGCCTATTGTTTTTAACCTATTTTTATGTCTGTCACTTCTGACCTCAATTGATGTCTCTGCCGTCCCTCCCGTGGACGGTTGTTTTACTGTTTCTTGTTTATATGATTTGATTTAATGACTAATACATTGTATTTAAGGACAGAATTTCAGTATTTCCACGTAGACAAATGTTTAAATTATCATTTAGTTTACTTTCCTCCCAGCCAACTGGTAAATTAACAAAATTATGGTTGATCAAAAAAAGTGGCACAACCGTACCCAGTTTCCTTACAACAAATCAAACACCAGTATATGACATAGCTTGTTTATTGATTTGATTATTCATTAGTTAAAATAATCTTCTTTTTAAATATCTCATAATTAACTTCACGTAGGGTAAGTTATAGTAATTTCTAAATTATTTGAAAACATTTCTGATTCTAGAGATATTTTTAAGGAAAATATTTGAAAAGACCGTAAGTACGTGCTATAATGCAAATACTATAATAAGACTTGTTTATTGATTTCCAATATTTCAGTAATCCTAAGTAAGCAAAAAATGTGATGATTTCAGAAAAAACATGATAATTTATTCTATTCTATAATGATGAAAATGTCATTAATGCTTATCACTATGCTAATTATAAAATACGACAACAGTGATACCCTCAAAAAATTGCAAATTATCGGACATTCCTTGATATTTTCAAAAATATTCCATTTCTAAAATAGTTCTTAAGAAAAATATATTCTATATTTAAGCTATTTGACGTGAATATCGGAAAATATATGAAACAATGCAAATATTTCCAATAGCCTAGTATTTACAAGTTGAGCAATTGTAAATTTTTGAAAATGTTTCAATAAATTTTATAAAAAATATGAAAAATATAAACTGATTTCAGGAATATATTTGTAAAAAATATTTCAAATATAAGCTATATACATTTTAAAAACAAACAGAATGAGATATTAAGCTTATTAATTGTTATAAAAAAATTGATTTCAGAGTTATATTTGAGAAAAATATATTAAAAATAAGCAATATACATTTTAAAAATAAGCAAAATAAGAGATTAAGTTTATCAATGATTTTCATAATCCAAATATCCGAAAAGCGGCTAATTATAAAATGTTTGTATATGTAAATATTCTAAAAATAAACTATTAATCCGCAATTAAAGACCTGAAAATTTTAAAGAAAATTTCAAAAAACTTTCTAATGTTTTGATTACTTACTGAATGAATATTCGAGAGAAAATCGCGTCTCTAAATTTTTATTTTATTTCGTGAAAATTTCAATAAGAAGTTATTGTGAAATGTTGATACAAGCAATTATTATATAATTGAACCATTATTTTTCAGTTGAAATATACAAGTTATTGAAATTAAAAATATCTGTTAACAATCATCAAAATTTTATTAAATGTTTTGAAGAATATTTAAACTGGTTTCAAATACATTCAAGAAAGAACTGCATGTTATTTCTATTTTATTTTAATATTTTAAAAACAGCTTAATTGTAATTTGTTGATGTGTTCAAATATTATAAAAATGGGTTGGCTACATATTTTGTATAATGCTCCAAATCGATATTTTCAAAAGTATTTTATTATCTGGTATTGTATCAAGCTTTCCTATTGCTTTTACTAATATCATACACAATTATATGATGTAAATGCAGCAATGTATGATAAAATTTTGTGAATATAACAAGTACAAAATGTTGAATAAATTATGTCAAATCATATTTATATATTGATTTTCAAATAATTTCGTCCTGATAATTAATAATAATATATATATATATATATATATATATATATATATATATATATATATATATATATATATTACTCACTATTATACATTATACACCCCCCAGTGTTAAGTGGATAATCCTTAATCATATTATTTTTTGTCACAACTTAAAATAGCCGTGATGAAAGTATCATTCGGAAACTTGTTGAAAAGTTGTTATGGAGTTATAGAAGGAAAATAAGAGGAGAGAGTTTTATTTATAAAGTTAACCTCTTATACGCCTAAACTTGTCTAAAATATATTGCACACGAGCGGGAAAGTTCGAAACCGACTATTATACGATATATAAATAGATAAACATCACTTAATAGAGATCGGAGGGAAGACACATTGGCAAAAAAGGAAAAAAATGATATTAAATAATTGAATTACTTAATTTAAAACAGAAAATGATATTACCTGTTTTGATTAGTCATAATATTTAGTATAATCAAGCAGTCAGCTGTGACTCGACATTCGTATTCATTTTTATTATTGTTCTTAAGATATGATGTATTACCAGATATCATCAATAGTTTACGCACACTTTTGGAAACAAATCATCATTAGAAACGAGCTAAATTATCTACGCAAAAACCATAGTTAAACGAGCAAAAACCAATTTCTGGTAATTTATTACTCCTGCTCTACTTGTAGCAAAGTAATAAAGTAATCTATCTATATACAAGTAATAATTATTATTATAAGAAATCTAACAAAAAACTGACTTCTGACTCAGTAAAAGCAACGCGGTCAACAGAACGTGTTTATGTAGAGCGCTGACTCGACACAATTATGGAAACTTATTCGAACAAACATACTTCATCTTTCTTCCTCTGAATCTTATCTCAAAATCAGTATAATTTAGCTGTTATATCGACTGTCACTACCGTACCCTGGAACAACCGTACCCAGTCTTCGCTACATTATTTAATTAGTTATAATAGTTATATTATCATAATTAAGTATCAAATACTCCCTTAGTGTTTGTATTTATATTAATTGTTTCTATAACTGCGTGATATTGTATACTAAAAATATACAAAATTAAATTTTAAAGACTTCTAAAATTGAATTTCTAAAGACTCACTGATTTTCAAAGAACACCATTGTGAATATTTTAGTACGAATAATAGCTTGATGTAACTATTTATATTTTTATGATCTTGCTACGGTTTGCTTGAATCGTAGTTTTCTATGTTTTCATTTAACCGAAACCAGAATATTTATGTAAATATTTATCAAACATCTCAATAGCTCGTAGAATGTTCAACATTCTGTTTGATGTTTAACAGAAAAATACAAATATTGAAGCTTTATGATAATGTGGCACTATTATTTAAATTCATTGATCGTCTGCCTGTCTATTATATTTGTTTTAAAGTTCCATATCCGAGATGAGAGACAGCTTGAAGTGAATGCAGAAAGACATCGTTTGAGATATATGAAAACGTATGAAATTCCAAATAATATTATTCTTTAGTAGCTTTGGAATTTAAAATGATGTTTAAATCAAAATATGCTGTAATAATTGCAAAATACAACCAAAAACAGAAAAAAACTAAATTTTTATAATGCAACTTTCTACAAATTTGACACACAATATTTAACTTCTTATAGTAGAGTAAGTTATAGAACTGAAAAATGAAAATATTTGCGTATTTTTACGTTTAAGAGGTTTCTGGACCTTTTTCCATGTCTTAGAAAATAAATGATATATGTATGTGTGTATGTTTGGATAAAATTTATCGTCACGTGCTCGTGGGCTTATTGTTTTGAAAAGCATTCAATTTTTATAGACGTAAAAACATACAAATTACATTTTGGAAAAGGCACGTCCAGCCGTTTTGGAGATAAGAGAAAATTTTGGAACCAAAGTACAAAAAGTAGCAGTTTTTGAGAGAACAAAGCATCCGATTAGAATTATTTAAAAAACATGTTGATGGTGTGAATAAATGATTAGTTTTTAGAAAAAACAGATTCAGCGTTCAATTTAAAAAATATCTAATCTTGTTTTACATATTTCCGAAATTTATCAGAATTCTGAAAAAAAACACAATTTTTTTTTGCGCAATTCAGTAATTCACATATAGTTATAATAATGCAATTCATGCATATTATTACCTTTCCCCAGGATAAGTAATAGTAATTGCAAAATAATCCAAAATGTAATTTTTTATGCATCTTTACGTTTCAGCAGTTTCTGAACATTTTGGCATACCTTAAAAAAAACTGATGTATATGTGTGTATGTGCGTGTTCGGATACAAACTTTCGACGACAATTTTGGGAACAGAGTTCAACCTGTTTGAATGATTCAAAAAACATTATATTCCTGTTGATAAGGGTCCTGATTAGTTTTTGGACAAGGCATGTCCAGCCGTTTTGAGCGGGGCATAAAGTGCCAAAAATGATAATACAGTTTTTAAGAGAACGGAGCATCGAAATTTAATAATTCAGAAAACGTTTTTCTTGTATTGACAAAATGAAAAACTAATTAAATTTTTGGTGGGGCATATCTAACGGTATCGTAAATCGAGTATAAAAAGGCAAAAAAATGCCAACTCAGTCAAAAATGATCACTAGGCACATGCTCATTAAATTATCAGATATTTAATAACAAGTATAAATTTTGTTTACTTTTCTATGGATTCCACAAATTTTTTTATCCGTTAGATTACGACGCGGCGCTTACGCGATTTGATGTTTTTTATCTACGCAGCTAAGGCAGCGCGAGTGCTTTGAAAAAAAGTTTCAAATTTCCAACATATTTTAAAATATAAATAAAAATTTATATAAAAAGACAATTCTCTTTAAACATTTAATAATTCTCGAAAATCTTTTTTTAAAGTTAGTAAATTTAAATAATAAATATTTTTTGTGCGGAAATTTTCAGCAATTTGGCTTAAGGCACGATGCCATACACCACAAATTAACAATTTATTTATTTATAGAAACGACAAACACCTATGTACAGAAAACGTCATATAATATAATAATAAATTTTCAATTATCACCATACATTTTAAATCCGAGGTCATAAACATTCGAGTCATAATATCTTCTATTCCGAATACTCATTTTGCTCTATTGTATGATTTCTCGGCGCATTACACGGGTTAACATGATTGTCGGTTAAACGCTTCGCAATTTGTTATGAACCCGGAACGTCCTATTGTAAAAGACGCCTTTAGAAAGCGCAGCAAACGCCTTTTCATTTGAGCCATTTGAAATTCTGCATTAGTGCGCCAATTCATCTATTCATTACCTAAACTACTGCAATAATTCCTATAGAAACGGAACCAACTCTCAAATTTGCGACTCGAGCGATTATTCACAGACCTGAGCCATGATTATTCGCAAACGTTTAATAAATTATTCTTTGCAAAGTACACCGTCATTTGCAATCATAAATTTAGATGCTTAAAAGTTTGCAATTCTGAATAATTATTATGAATATTGTGAAAACAGCATAATAGCGCGTAATAAATAGTGGCTATATGTGGTAGAACTTTAAAGGTCCGCGAGTAGCAAGGTACATATCCGCTATCTCAAAAACAAGTAAAGTTGAGATTTTTTTAACAACAATATTTAAAAGTAGAGGGAAAAAGATGTATAAGCCATCACCTTGATTCTTACGGCGTTGCCATCCGGATATAAACGTTAATGTCTGCAAATCCTTAACAAAAATATTTTCTTGCGATGTTAGTATTTTTTTTGATGAGCACTATTGTTTAGTTTACGAGACTTTAATATAAAGAATGCGTTATTCATTTTTTTCACAAGATGTACCCCTCCCCCCGATGGGCTGATATAGATCACCTGAACCCTTACTTTGGCAAAGGTGTACACAATTGTAAATAGTGAATTAAAAAGTAAGTTAAGCACAAAAACCCAATTTTATAATAGATAAATCAAATTGATAATTATTCCACCTCTGCTGGTAAATATTTCTGAAGATTATATACAATGTTATCTATGTATAAAAAATGAACCCATAAAATTGCTTGAATAGTTTAGCTATTATTTCGTAAAACTTTATTGAAAAATAAGAGTTTGTACCTACTGTTTGCCGCCTGGCTATGCCATTTTACCTCACCCACGGGGTAAAAATTTCAGGTGACAACTTTTTGAATAACAGCAAAGTAACCACAATTTTACAATAATGAATTAGCTGAAAGTTTTACTAAACATAGTCAGACAGTTCGGTTGGTTTTCACAATATATTTGCTCAAGGTCCAGTTGTCCTTTATGCCCCACCCTAGCCTATATGCTCATGTTGTTAAAGAAGTAGAATGTTGTTATAATTTTATTAACTTTCCGTAGGGTAGTTATAGTAATGGGCCGAAAATAGAAAATAAAAATTTTAGCTTATCTTCACGTTTTGATTGTTTCTGAACATTTAGGCATAACTCAGAAAAAAACGATGTGTGTATATGTGTGTGTGTGTGTTTTGTATGCACGCCTTTTTTGTCCACGTTTTCGGGCGCAGGAATCAATCGATTTGAATGGTTCAAAAAACTTCCGATTCCTTTTGGTAGGGAGATGTGCTGATTAGTTTTTGACAAAAGCAGATCCAGCCGTTGCGGAGATACAGAGCTAAATGTACAAAAAATGTCAGTTTTTGAGAGAACTAAGCGTCCGATTTCAATGATTCAATGAACTTTCTGCTTGTTTTAATAAAATAATTGCTTTTGAAAATAAAATTGTTTCATTTTTTTTTTCAAATAATTCAGATTTAAATTTTATTCTGACTAAAGTTCTAATATATATTTATATTTATTTATAATGTATTATTTATATAATATATTTCAAACAAATGATTTCAACTTTGAAATTCAGTTTATATAATTCTTATAAATGTTAGACAATGTTACAATATTTATTTATAATAATCTATTTAAAAACATTTAATATTCCTCGAACATTTCGTTACGGTACGGACAGTTTCAGCAATTTGCCTCCAGACACGATGCTATACACCACTAGTTTAGTGTTAGTTTACTATCGTTATACATACAATTTGCTAGACATTTGACCGCATATATAATATATGTAGGTGTGCCATATGTAAATAAAATATGCTCAATTGAAGCAATATACTTTTCGTTTTCAGCATCGTCTGAGTATTCATTAATCCAGCTGCTTTTCGTAATTTATTGATATTTGTTATAATTCAATTTAGCTTCAGCTAGAGATATTCATCATACATTCTCCAGACTCATACAATCTAATTTAATAAGACGTTTGAGGATTTTCATTTAGATTCTCATTACGACGGCCGAACTTCCCAGACATCGATTCGGTCGGAAAGCTCTGATTTTATCAAAAGCTGTAATCAGAGCATGTGAAATATTTAACGAATGAGAGTTTAACGCAACAGTAATACAATGTCTGCAAATGCCAGTCAGTCCTTACAAGTTTCAAGGATACAATAGTATTGCCTCAATGCGATTGTTCGAGAATATGTGTTGTTTGATTTTGCTCCTACGAGACTCGGCAGCGGAATATTTTGCTACTATAGTTGGGGTTCTCTACGAAAACGAAACATTAAAATTTAAATAATGACTACGCATATTTTGAATTGTGTATTTTTGTTGTGAATTGTGTAACAGATCAAATGTCTTATTTCTAATTTTAATGCAATTTTACAAAATAATAGCTACATTATGCAGCAAATGCATTATATAAATATCATAGGTTCATTTTTTACAGAGGTAACACTGTATATAACCATGATCTAGTATTTCGTCTGACATTATCAGCCGTGTTGGTATAACTATTAGTTTAATTTACTCTTCTAAAATAGTTTTTTAACTGTACTTACTTTTTCATCTATTTTTTCTTTTTTACGCCTTTTCAGGGTAAAGGTTCAATTGCTCTTTTTTACCCCACGTGTAAGTTTTTAAGGTTATATTAAAAAAAAAACTGTTGAATTTAACTTAAAATTAACAATACATCATATAAAATAAAAAATAACGTATACCTAGAAATTATATTGAGGTCTCTTAAACTAAATAAAAGTGCTCACAACCAAAAATACTAACAACGAAAGATAATACTTTTGTTTTGGACTTTCACTTATTAACATTTATCTCTTGAAGGCAACTTAGTTAGAATTAGGTTGATGGCTGGTTATACGTCTTCTTCCCTCTAATTTCAAATATTGTTGTTAAAAAAATTCTTAATTTCACTTGTTTTTGAGATATCGGAGGTGTACCTTTATTCTCGCAGAACTTTAAGCCCCGCTCTCCCCTATACATATGTATTAAACTAAAAATTGATTAAATTCAATGAAATATTGTACATAGAAATGTAAGAAAGTAAGAATAGTCCTTGATCAAAATAACCAAAAAATATTTTCCGAATAAATGGTGAAAAGTGTTATTCAAGTTGCTGAATATTAATACTTATTGATTAAGTACATCATTTTCACATTTTCGAAAGTTCATGCAACTTGCCTTAATATAAAATGCCACTTTCAACTACTTATTTTATACAGTCATTGCTTTATAATATTCTAAAAAATTTAATATTTCAGAATATATATATATATATATATATATATATATATATATATATATATATATATATATATATAATATATTTATAGTCATTGCAAATATACTCTTAAATACACAATTTTCACCACTTTATGACGAGAATATTTGTCAGTCGCAGTTTGACCAATTTGTCAACTGTTTAACGTTTAAATTTGGAATGCTTCAATGCTGTTTTCTTGCGATAAGAAAATGTGTGTCTTAATATAATCACAATATTGCAATTTTATAAACGTTAATATAGAAGTGCTATTAGCAAGTTCTGTTAACCTTCAAGTTATAATTGGAAAAGTTGCAAGTGAAGTGGAAAATGTTTATTTCTAACATTAAATTAGATTTGTAGTTGCTTTAATATTAGTTGTTCCAGTTTCGTTTCAAACTTATTGTTTCTTCTTGTTATAACTTAGCACTAAGATATTTCGAATCTCATCTTTAATACTGACAATTTTAAGTTTTACTGAGGGTTGTATCACAATTACATACCAACAAAATGCCACACTGTTGAAATAGTTTTTATTTAAAGATTTATATTTTTCGTGGAAAAAACTATTTCTATAGTGTGGCATTTTGTTTGTATGTAATTGTGATACAACCCTTAGTTCAATTTTTACAAAAATTAAATCTAAGTTTAATTCTGGCCGCCTCAGGAACTTGGTATATCAGATTAATTGCGCACTCTTTTATATTGGAGAAACTAGCCAAAACCTGAGCAAACGCCTTCATCAACATAAACTAAAAAATTCCGAAGCAATTTAAGACGATGTTAACTGAGCATATTAAAAATTTAAACCATAATATAGATTTTTTCAACCCTAAAATTTTACATTTCGAAGAGAACGTAATTAGATAAAGATTCGCTGAGGGGTTGTTTTTGCAATTGCATAACGACAGGCCCTGAACGAAACAAATACATGATTTCTTTTTGGTACTTTATTTTTCAAAATAGAAGTAGTTGAGCGAGGGCCGCGAGTAAAAAGATTAATCGCCAATATATCAGAAATAAGTAAAGTTAGGAACTTTTTAAGTAAAATATTTAAAAGTATAGGGAAAAAGTTGTATCAAGGAATAAAGAGGAAAAAAACAGAAAAATCTGCACGCAAAGTATTTTCTTTTGTTGTTAAATTTTTGATTGTGAGCACTCTTGTTCAGTTCATGAGATATCATTTTGAATTCTACGTTATTTGCTTGTTTATAAAATGTATCGTTAATTTTGAGTTAAATTCAACATATTTTTTTATAAAGCTTCCGATAGCTTACATGAAGATGGGGTAAAATAGACAAACTAAACATTTACCCTGGCAAAGGTGAATGCAATAAAAAACAATTAATATAAATGTAAATTCAGTTAAAAAAATTTATTTCACAAGGAATAAATGAAACTTATAGTTATTCCAAATGCTGATGAATATTTCTTACTGAAGACTAGATCAAGGTTATATACAGTGTTATATTAGTAAAAAATATGTCCATGAAATTTATATTTATTAAATCCATTTAAAATCAAAATAAGACAATGGAACCGTTTGTCCCCTGGCTGTCCCATTTTACCCTGTCTATGGTGTAAAAAGAAACATATGACAAATTTTAGAAAATAGTAACAAACACATTTCTATAATTCAGAATTAGATGAGAATTGTGCTGAACATTTGTTTGAAACAAGTTATGTGTTGTGATATAGTTCATTTGGTTCTGCCAATATAATTACGTAAATTAAAATTGGACCTCTATCCTACATAGATAATAAAATATGGTAACTATAAATGCATAAATACGTATATGTGCTTATTTGTGTGTAAGCATAATTATAATAGAAAATTTTTCTTTATTTGTTGTAAAAGAAACATATTACCAAGAATGAGTTCAAGCTTTAGGTATAAGTCTCCACCGCAATATTATTACTATGTATTTTCTTTAAATCAATAAATATCCAATATCTGGTAATACATATTATGTAGAACATATGTTTTTAATAAAATTCAAGTTCAAAGCAACAATTATCACTTCACACATTACACCAAGGCCTTCACATATATCACATCTCGAATATTATTGCGACGTATAGATTCAAAGTTGCTATAGAAAAATAATACAATAAATCCCCTAGCTCAAAATATTTTTTGTATCAAAATCCCTTATCTGATTACTATTCGCATATCTGCAGAAATACACATGTGGTTGTATACTGAGATCAATATGGGGCAAAGTTTCTCTGCCAAGTTCCCTTGGCTTTGGGCGAAGAAGATTTGAGAACTTCCATTCGCTATAAATTTATAAAGCCCAAAAGACACTCGACATGCATGTTTCGTCTTATTTGTTTGCACTGGGAGATTTTGCTCATACATAATAAGCCGAGGTAAATATTGACGACGAGATAAGGCACCGAGCAAATACCTTGAGGGCAT
Source organism: Ctenocephalides felis (assembly GCF_003426905.1). Taxonomy (NCBI): domain Eukaryota; kingdom Metazoa; phylum Arthropoda; class Insecta; order Siphonaptera; family Pulicidae; genus Ctenocephalides; species Ctenocephalides felis. The sequence goes on from NW_020538040.1 coordinate 142,757,220, forward strand.
GCCCCGGCAACATTCTTTTTGTTCTTTCAAAGAAAAATCTAAATATATATTTTAATAAAAAATAATTAAATGTGTAAAAAATGGCAACGTCGCCAAAAAGTTCAATTCTGAATTATATTATACTTTCATTTTCATTGAAATTTCTAATGCAAGATGGTAAACTATATAATTGTTAATAAAATTGTGATATTTATGCATATATTACTTCAATATTTTATCCAGCAACAATATTAATATTCAATTATATTTTACTCAAAAGGAATAGTATAAATGTTGAGTATGTATCATAATTTTATTTTTTAATAAAATAATAATTTGAACAAGATATACTTTTCATTTATTGACAAATGAGTCATTGATAAACATCTATAAATTGAACTAGGTTTAAATAGCATTTTGTCTCGAGGAAAGTTGCATGCATATTTCGAAATGATTGAACAATCGAATTTTCTAAATAAAAATTCGTGCGATATTCAACCAAAAAACAAACTTTCTTTTAATCAAATGCATAGTATATGTAATTTATTAAATAAATTTATCACGTTCATAAATGTTTATTGATACAGTATAACAAGTAATCTATCTTGTAGATTTATTATATCCGGAATGAGATTAATCTATTTAATTATGTGTAAATCTAATCTAATAAATTATATATTTTTATAAATCTATATAATATAATCTAAGTTTAGTCAAAAACTGTACCAGTTTATTTCGAAAATAATGTTTTTCTTTGATATCCTCCGGTTTATTCTTCTAGACTTTTAATGAAACTTTGCATGTTGATAGAGTTAACTGTCAAACCAAACACCTTAAAATATTATAGGCCTATGAGAAGTAGTTTAACTATCAATGCAATTTGTAATTGATATCTTTTAGAATCAAATGAAATGAAGGTTAAGGGAATCATTTATTTGTGATTGCTCTTACACCGTGGACCGGTAGACTACCATTTATTATTATTTTTTAAACAAATATATAATATCTGTAAATGTATTGATTAAATAAAGTTCATATAACTTATTTCATTCCACTTCGTGTTCTAAAAATAGTTTTTTATTTTAAGTATGGATGATCTACACAGAGTGTATTTTAAGGTCGCGGTTTATTATTCCCAATGTAATGAATTTTTATAATTAAACCAATTTTTGTAGAAATAATTTCTATTTTCTATCATATTATAGGATGCTTGTTAACACTATGAAGTCTATATTCACGGAACATTTCACTAAACTTTTTTAAAAAATAACATTTCATTAAAAAAAATATCCAGAAAGATCTTTACACCAAAAATTAATCAGCACGATTTCTAACTGATATCGCTCGATCAGTTGCTGGTTTTCAATTTTTGTCGCAAACATGGATGAACAGTTTTGCACTTATCCACTAAATCCACTATATAAATGGTTCGGCCCATCCTCATAAAAAACTAACCTACAAGAATCTATATCGAACTTCATCAAATGGCTTTTACATTTTTTAAATCAGTGCAGCTGTTTTTGAGAAAGGGTCGATAAAAACCAAATTTTTACTAACATATATACACAAAATTAGCAAATACGATTTTCTATCAACAGCACAAATTTTTCTTAGGGAGCTAATTAATATAACAATTAAATTTAATTATTTGGTAATTTCAATTACTAAAAGTTTTAGTTAAGCAGTTATTTGCGTTCTCATTAACTAAATGTCATACAAATATTTTTATAGAAATTTGTCCAGGCACTTAGGAGAAGTTCATTGACTAACGCACCGACAGAAAAAAATACTATGTAAAATAGATTTGTTACAAAATTGGACAAGTTTATTGACTAACGCACCGACAGAAAAAAATACTATGTGAAATAGATTTGTTACAAAATTGCCACCTAATCATTATAAAACTTGACTCGATATTCCATTTCATTTTCTATTTTATATTTCCAATTGTACGGTAATACCTGAACCGTATTATTTCGAAATCAATAAAAACTCTGAATCGTTGTGATATCTCTTTATGCTTCGTTCAATCCCCGTGCACTTTATAAATTTTATACGCGATAATAAAAATGTCAAATGTAAATAATACATCAAGTACGATACATTTAACGGAATTTACAACAGCAGTTTTTATTGAAATATAAAAGCTTTTACAATTGAATACATTTTTTGTATACGTAATTCTTTTTCATACATTTATTACAATTAACTAATTTAGCGAGCTATGGTTTTTGAATGTTGCTCCATATCGCTTTGTGAAAATGTTATGTGATCGATACAATTTGTTAATTCTGTTACCATGATATAATAAAATATTAATATTCTATATAATTAATAAAATCATATCATTTTTTCTGTTAACATTATTTGTATAAGTAATGATATTTACTTCATTTTTATTTCATAAAATAGATTATAATTGTATTTGGAAATATATATATATATATATATATATATATATATAATTAAAATTAATATTAATAATAAATAATACTAATTATTTAAATAGGAAGAGAAACATAAGTATTGCAGACTCTTCAACTCTATATATGATATAAACATTTTTTAGATAATGTTGCAAGTACTGTTTAGTTTAGTTTTTATACAGTTATACTATTCTTCGTAGTTTGAACAAAAATGTATTTAAAGAGTATGTGACTCTATGGACGACTTTTGTACTTGCAACCACTAGGTTTCGAGTTTAAAACCAGCGCTGCTTGTCTCTTGATATCAAACATGAAAACAAAATCATAAATATATTTCCAAGTGAAAATATCCTTACCAGGAATTACGACAAAATATTCTATCATCATAATTAGTAAATTGACATTTAGTTGCTTCTTAATAGACAAATAATTGTTGTATCTATTTCAAATATTGCTAGTATTGATAGTATTAATTTTTGCATGTTTTATTTATGAATTTGTTGAATGATTTTGCGTCATATTCATGCTTTTTATAAATATTTTTATTTATTAATACTAATTATTCTAACAACAATCACAAAAATATGATTTCTCTATGACCTTCTAACTTCAGATAAGATAATTGCAATTCAATGCCTAAATTTTTACTAGACAGGTATTTACTTTAAATGAAAATTGATATCAGTATCACATGATATCATGTTGCTTGCAACGTGGCAATGATTCATAATTCTGGATTGTAAAAATATATTATCAACTATATTGAATAATTTATTAAGTAAATAGTATTAATTATTGTATTAAGAATAGAGGTCTAATGCAACAATAAATGTTCCGTATCAATTCAATGTTAATCTGATAATCTTGGAAATATCAAAAATAAGCTTCATTTATCACTTGAAAATAATACACAATTAAATCTAGACAAGTACATCTCCTTGAATATTGACTTTCTAAAAACGAATCTTTTTTTTTTAAGTTACAGCTTTGTTAGTTTTACTTTTAAATTTTTGTAGATTCTCAAGTTTTACAAATATTATAATTAACTTTGCGTAAGGTAATTATAGTAATGGTCCGAAAATAGATAATGAAAATTTTTGTATTTCTCCACGTTTTGAAGGTTTCTGAACAGTTTGGCATACCTCAGAAAAAATGAATGTGCGTGTGTGTATGTGTGTCCGCATTTTTTCGTTAAATGTGAAAAAATGGCAGTTTTTGAGAGAAATAAGCATCCGAGTTGAATGATTCAAAAAACTCTCTGCATGTGTTGACAAAACAATTGCTTTTGGAAAAAAAAATTCATTTCGATTTTTTTTGTTATCGAAAATAATTCAGATTTTAATTTTAATTCTGGCTAAAGTTTTAAAGCTTACTTATATACTTTAAATAAATATTTTTGACTTTCAGTTTATATAATTCTTACAAATATTAGACAATGTTACAGCATTTATAATAATCTATTTGAAAACATTTAATATTTCTCGAGCATTTCGTTACGGTACGGGAAGTTCCAGTAATTTGCCTTAAGGCACGACACCATACACTAGTGTATCTTATTAATTTTCTGCAATGACTATCACATTTGGTACTTATAGTAATATTAGGTTGTCAAATATCTCCCTTCCGCCTTTTTGTATTATAAACCAAGAGCAAAAAAGCGGAAGGGAGATATTTGACAACCTAATATGTAATAAATGTTAGACATGTATCAGCACCTAATAAATTATCCGAAACAAAACTAAGCAAATTTCCCGAGTTAAAAAAATAATCAATCGAATAAATATAATCATTCATTATATAATACGGGATTAAATTCCTGGTTAACCGATATATAAAAAGGCTTTCAGTATGTCTATATATAGTAACCACGTTGTAATTTATAGGCGGTTCCTGCACGTATACAACTCCTAACGGAATCTGTACCCGGCTCACGATTTTTATTTCGAAGTCCATGAAGTGTGTTGTTGTCTTTAAGAATATCATCTGCGGAAACTGCGGAGCGGCGGACTTATTGGCACGTACACGACACTCGCGGGATATAAAGGTGAGTTTCGTGTTAATTACACACACATGAGTAAGGGTGCATGTATATATATATATATATATATATATATATATAATAGATTAGCTATTTAAATATACTATTTTAATATCTACCATTACTAAATAATGTTACAAGTGATACACGTTACATACGAGCTCGTCATTTATCTCATCATCAATGTATTCACATTGTAACCAAATAATTTAATAATAACTTTGATTTAAATTTTAAATATTGATATTATTAATTTCCCAAAGCAAAAGTTTGTTTTTTCAAAGTAATTTGATTTGATAATTTTATATTTTATCGATGTTTCAAATCATTCTGAACCAAATGGAACCAAATTTGGTAAAAGTAGGTGTGTGGGTATATGAACCAATTTGTGACATAATGTCGATGCTTTCTTAAAAACCGCTCGATCGTTTACAAACATTTAAAATGCATTCAGTTTTTTTCAGTTTGGAATGTTTTTAATGCATTGTGTGGGATATGATACAATATTTTTAATTATGAACATGGTTTTCTACCCTAAGGGTATTTTACATTTCCAAATTTTTCTAATGTCAATGAATGAATATAATTAAAAATAAAAAGATCTATATTTAAACAAAACTCTTAGCAGTAAAATGCATTCGATGTAACTCGGTAAGGAATTAGCGTTGGACAGTTTTGCGCGACGATCACCAAAGCCGTTTTTTGCTGAAAAGTGCAAAATTTTTGTTTACGTTTTAGCCAACAGTCTGTCTTTTTTTTAAATTTTTCAGTAGCAATCAGAATACATGACAATTCTATGAGCTTCACGCATATAAATTTATCTGATAAATATTATATTGTTAGTTAGAGAATCACTTCAATAAGTGATTCTACTATTCTGTTCATATAAATTTGAGATAGTTCTAAGGGTCCTCCATATTATTTTTGGGCAGCTTCTTCTTCAGTCTTCTTGAATTTGGTGTCTCAAGAAGCTGAGTGACTATATAGTTTGTATGATGTTCTAGTTTATGAAAATGTTTTACATTCTTGATTTGTATAATTCTGTTTATAAATTCAATATGAAGATCATCGTGTAAGGTTTTATTGCTACAAACCACGGATTATCAGTAATCTGCCTTAATATTTTCGATTGGGCACGTTGCATTAGCACTAGTTGGATTTGGTGTCAAATGGTGAAAATTTAAAAACGCCTTTAAAAATTCAAAAACTCTTCAAACAATTTTTGCTGGGAATAGCGTTGATTAATTTAGAAAACTATTTTGGACAATTTTGTTCAAAGTTGTTTGGATTGCGTGTGCAACATATGTTTTCTAATGTCTTTTTCACCGGTGAACACGAATCACATTTGAAAAAAAAAAAAAATACGGAAAAATCTCAGGTCTGTACATTGTCTGCTTGATGATTAAAATCTTATAATTTCTGTCATTTTCTGGCATTTTCATTCTTAAATTATCTGTGCAACGGATTTCTGCAACGCTTTTTTTTTTGTTGAGTATTTTTTTGCAACTTGCAGCAAAAATTTGCAAAAATATTTTGAGGTAAACGCATACATGTTTACAGATTACCTAGTTTGCAAAATACTGCTGAGGGCTACAAAAAGATACTCAATAGAGATTGAAGAGCGTTACAGAAATTCTTTCGACAGGTCATTTAAGGATTAAAAGACCAGAAAACGACAGAAATTATAATATTTAAGTTACATTGCATATAATTTCTAGATCAGAGTTTCTGTCGCTTTTTTCGGTTTTCTGCCATTTGACTTCTAATTTTGACTTTGGATTCGTCTTCATTGGTAAAAAACACATTAGAAAACATATGATGCATACGACCTAATTCAGACAACTTATTTTTGAGGACCATTGTTATTGATTTATAGTAATTATTAGCTATATAAATTTATTTTTATCAGATGTCTTGGCCGACACATAAAAAAAAACAATTCGTTAGAGCGAAGGATGATTCTTGAATTTTCTTATAAAATATAAGATTTTTGTTTTAATACATATATAAACCTTCAACATTATTCCACATTGACGAGATTCTTGAATTCTTTACAAATAAAATATCATAGTAAATAGTTCATCCAGTATTTACATTTACGTTCAAATACTACAAATTCATTCAACATATTAAGAAAGCACATTGACACAATATGTGAAGGGGTTCTATCAATATCACGAATAAAAATAAACGCTTTGAATAGTCAAATATGCGCATTCCAGACACCTATTTTCTCCGTCAAGACATAGAATGTTGAAATCACTTTATGTACAAAAGTAAAGGGTGCACGAATGACTATGTATGCAAAAACTTTACTCCTTTTGAAGTCGCATGCAAATTCAATTTTAAACTCAAAAAAAAAAGAAAAAATCTTGAGCACGGCCGTATCGGATACCTGAAACTTTTCGTCGGTTGACAGAAGGAGAATGAGTGGGATATATTTTCGTGTTTTCTTACCGTTTTCGAAAATCCAGAGTCTGTGAAATTACACGGGCTCTGTGATACCCCAAAGGCGTCCGTCCTTGTCATTGTCCGCTCCCCTGAAAATACGGAATCTCCGATCTCGGCTGCCACGCGTAAATATAGCAGGCGTGTGAATAATAAATAGATCAACTTCTTATTTAACATCCGAATTTTATTTTGGGTATGGAATTCGTATCTTTTTTTCTACAAAATATCTCAATGATTCATTTGATAAAGTTTGAATGAATTTTTAAATTAATTGTAACTTGTTGACAGTTCCGTTGAATAATTCAAAATATTATTATTAACTTCCCGAAGGAAAATTTTATGTTTACATAAAAAAATCCGTTTTGCTAATCTTATGTTTTTTTGACGTTTCAAGCCATTCTGAATCGAATGAGGCCAAACTTGCAATGTGTGTGTAAGAGAGAGAACCGATATTTGATCTTCCGTCGACGTTTTCTCAAAAACGGCTAAACCGATCCCAAAAATTTAAAAGCCATTCGATGTAACTCGATAAGGACTAACGCTTGTCAGTTTTGCACAACAAGCCGTTTCTTTGTAAATAACACAAGAATGAAAAAAAAATCGTCCACGTTTTAGCTCGCAATGCTGAATCGATTTTGAAATTTCAAAAATCATTTGAAAGTCATTAGCCAGGCTGCCGTTTTCTTGTAATTAACTGATAAAATAAAAATGTTGACGGCTATTATGAAACTTTTTTCGCGATGGATATCATAGTTTTAAAGAGCATACTAAAATATTAATGCCCTATGATCAGTCATTTAATTTTAAAAATTCATCAAAATTCAAAAAAAAACGACCAAAGTTTTTTCTGACGATTTTTAAAATTAGACTTTTCATTGACGTTATCTTAAAAACCGTTGAAGGGATTTCAGAAATTTAAAAATCATTCGATGTAAGTCGGTTTTGTGCGGCATTTGGCCGTGCTTTTTTTAATTGTAATTAGCAGAAAACTGAAAACTTCTCGTCCACTTTAGCCACAAATTTTGAATCAATTTTAAAAATTCAAATACTGTTTGAAATATATTATTATTTGCGAATCGTGCTGATTATTTTTGGACAAACATCGGCTGAGCTGTTTCTTCGTAATTAATTGTTGAAAAATTTTTTTGATGAAACTTTTTACGTTGGCCCTAAAGAACATACTAAAATATTACGGCAATATAACAAATCGTTTAACTTTAAAAATTCATCAAAGTTTTAAAATAAATGATTATCAAAATTTGTGTCAAAAGTCGCTTTTGTAGTGTAATAAGTCTGAATATGAATTTCGCAAATGTAGAAGCCATTGGAATAAACTCGATTAGGTTTGCAAAAAGATCGGCCAAGCCATTAGAAGTGGCTTTAGAATTAGCAAAAAAATGAAAAATGCTACCAATAATTTAAATTAAATTAAAATAATATCATACCATTAAATAATATCAAGGACTACTTATATGATCTATGTAATCGTGCCAGTATTTTCTTATAGCAGATGCTTAATATTTTATAAAATGATTTATTAAGATAATTGTTAAACAGTTCTACAAAAGTTGGTTGAATTATATAAATTCATTGAAATTTGAATTATTAGGCGCCTTTATGATAGACTAGCACGTGTTTGCGCACTCTAATTAGTATAATTACAGATATTATAAATATGTTTGGGAGATATCAATGGAAAATAGCAATATTTATATTTGAAAGTTTTATCTAAAAATTTAGATCTCAATTTCGGATGATTAATTCAATTATACTCAATAATTATATTCAATCGTAACACTTCTCGAGAAAATTTTGCAACTTGCATTAGGTTTAAAATTTCTTTGTATATCACGTTGTATCAAAAATATATACCAAATAGAATTATAACTATAATTAAAATTTCGTTGATTGAGTTTCCTTCAAAGAGTAAGAGAAAAGAACTAAAGAGAAAGAGAAAATCAATAAAAAAATCAATGTTTTTCGAAGAAAATTGTAATAAGCATGAAAATAATAAAAAAAATAGATGTAAATGTGATAATGTTATAAAGTAAATTGCATGAAACTACTGATATGTGCACGAACACGTGCGATGTGTATGTCTTGCGTGGCCTATCATTCCAAACATAAATGAATTTTTATAATTAAACCACTTTTCTTAGGCTTATAATAATTTAGGATGTTCGTTTATCTCTTTAACTTTATCTCTAAATACAGTTATATTAAAATTGTATAAAATAATAATTACTAAGAAACGGCGAAATTAATTTTTATCAAAAATGATATGTTTCGCACACTTGTTAAATTTTTTAAGTTAAATGTTCAAGACTTTTGACGAAACTCTGAACTAGAGGTCACAATTTGACTTAAACACTTCATCCAATTTTGGTGTCAACGGATTCAGGATGAATTGGAACATCAAAAAAACGTAGAAGTAACAAATCGGGTTTTCTAGCAAAAGCAAACATTTTTGGAGGAAATTTAAAAATATATTTGTTATATGTATAAGTAAGTTAATGCAAGTTACATCACCCAATATTTGGCGTGGAGTGGTGTGAGAACCGTTTTGTTCCTAGAATCGTTTAAATCATCGCGTTTACACTCTCGACAGCGAAGGCAAAATACAAAGTGTTAATTTATTAACGAAGAAGCAATTCTCGTATCGCATTGTTGTTCATACTAGGCGACAGCACAGCTGACGATGTTAATTTCAACACCCTTTTGAAACTGCACACATATATGAAAGGCATTGTACTCGATGCCAGGGATAAACAACGCACTAACAATTATAAAATATTGATGAACACATTTTTTTAACATTGTTGAACATGTTGTTATTCTTTAACTGTTTGAATAAATATTTAATTCAAGTAATACTTTGAGGATAAAAAATTGACATGGTAGATGATCCTTCATTCAGGATCACTAATTTCTCAAAAAAGATCTACTTTTTTCAGTTTTCTGTCTTAAGAGTTTGACAGCAACAGTTGTATGCTTTTGTTCACTTGATTATGAAGCCGAGCAAAATGGGATGTGCTTATTTTGCTAATAACTTCTTGAAATGTTTCGATGTGGAAATCATTATGCAGGATTTGATTGGACACATACCATGGCGGGTTTGCGATTAGTCTTAAATTTTTTATTGTTTTTTTCTGTAAGGACTTGTTTCGTGTATTACTGCCGCATTCCCAGAGCTCAACCCCATAGTTCCAAATGGGTTTTATGGAAACTTTGTATATGAGAACTTTGTTGATCAGAAATAGCTAAAATAAATACTTACAACAACATTAGAAAAATCATATTAAATAAATATTATTTATTTAATATGAATATATGATAAATTATTATTTATTATATATTAACTCATTTGCTGCTTAAAATTAAAATGGCAATCAAAACTATGTGTTTTATATGTCTAAAACTGGTATTCCAAAGAGGCAACTCAGTGGGTAATCATTGACATTCTCATGAAATTATTATTACATTTATTTCTGATAGCGATGAGATATATATTGCAACAATGGCCATTTTCACTTTATATAATATTTAAAGATCTAGAATTTTTAGTGAAAATCTGATATCATTACTGCTTGATAATTATACCCAGGAGTTGCTAGATCAAGTCTTTACTATCTGGCCACGACGGGTTTAATTATAGAAACGAGACTTTTGCATACTAATAGTTAAATCTTTTGGATTTGAAATACATATTTGAGAAGCTTTTAAAAATCGAAATGATTGTAAATTTTTACTGCATGAATGTCGTGTCCCTCAAATCGAAAAAACAATTAATGCAGTATCAAGAGAATATAACAATTTTTTTCACTTGTTGAAATTTTCACCAATTTAATACCATTACTACACCAACATCATTCCTGTATATTTTTGCTAATAACATTGTCATCTATAAAGAATAATCCTTACCGTTTCAACTTAACTTCAATATTAATTTCTCTCAATAAAACAACAAATTTGACTATAAACAACTGATCTTCGCTTCTAACTTATTTTGAATCAATTGACTGTTTAGGCAGTCAAGTTTTTAATTTACTACCACTGTATATTGGCAATTCCACTTTACCATCGTCTAACTTTTTAAAGTTCGACATCAAACAATGTTTTGCTAACAAACTCTATTGATAAAAACTTGCAACTTCTTTAACAATTGACTGCATAGGAGTACGAAATTTTAATCTACTACCACTGTATAAAAATAACTGTATAAAAAATACGTGATCAATTCCACTATACCATAGCCTAATTTTTTAAAGTTTAATATCAAAAATTATTTTGCTGACAAACTATATAGATAATAATTGATGCAACTTTCTCTATAATAGTTTTATTTATCTATTTCCATTTTCAAGACTTTTTTCACGATTTCTGTTCAACTTTTCCAAATTTATATCATCACATATATTTTAATAGTTTTTTTTAAACGGCGTTTATTTTTATTCAAGTTGGAGATTGAAAAATTTGGAATCAACGAAAAAGATTTGTAAAGAATTTTATGTCATCAGAGATTTTAAATCCAAACCATTATATTATCATTATTCAAATTATCTGTCATATTCTTATAGCTGTTTTTTCAAGTTTAGTTTTGTATTAGTGCGATATTTTGTTAATACTCACGTTAATATTATATTTTTTTATTTACTTCATACATTACAGTTTAAAAAAAGCATAGTGTAATTTGTTTGTTAATTTAACAATGGTTTATATTAGGAAACGCAATGGTTCGTTAGTAAGTTGTTGTTGTTTTTTTTCACTTAATTCTTGATATATGAACAATATTATTTCGCCAAATAGAAGTAATTATTATTATTATGACGTAAAATATTGTAGTTAACCGTGTTTATTGTTTTATAGCCCTGTCCTATGTACACAACACCACCAACACAGCACTACTTTCAGTATCCAAGAATATGACACTCTCGATGCGGAGACAACAATACAAAATTTCATAAATAGACATTCAAAGTATAATTCATAACGCTGCAAAGAGATTTACTGCATAGAATCAGTTATAAAATATTTATGGTATATTTTACTTTGATTGTTTATTTTTCAAATACTATAAGTCGAATATATTTTGATTTATTTCTCTTTAGATCTTTACCTTATTTTCATCTTTAACTTTTTTTATCTTAACGTCAATTCCCATCCAAATAAAATGAGCCAGGAGGCTCAAGCGTAAATCACCAATGGATAATATCATAATCTAGCAAATTGTTTAATGGAACAATTTCTATATTTTTTATAGTAAATCATCAAAATATGTTAGTTAAGTTAATGTTTTTTTTTTTTGTAGTATTATTATATTATTTTATTATTTACTATTATTATATATTATTATTATTATTAGTTACTATTCTTATGTTATTATCTTTATTTATTCTTATTTAGTTTATTCTTTTTAGTTTATATACATGAGCAAAGCAGCTCATAGAATGTAATAACTGTTCTGATTGCTGTATAATAATAAATGAATAAAAAACAACGTTAATTAAGAAAAGTAAAGCCTTGTGTGTTCAATTTAATACAATTAAATTAAAAACAAATCATTAATATATTGATAATTATTGATAAATGTAACAATAATAAACTTCTTTTGGTATCACATTACAATGTATCGACATTAATTATATTATTTGGCGCATTAATTTAATGATTTCATAAATGTTTTTTTTATTCAGTTTTTTTCTCTGTCACTATTATTTCGAAAGTTTTAACATTAAATAGGGCCATAATCTAAAACAAACTTTCAAAGTGGTATAAAAATTCTAATCAACCCATTAAAATTTAACATTTTTTAAGGCTGTTCCGTTTATTTGTGAAAAGCTATTTTTGTTTTCTACTGCAATAGTGATATTATTTATAACTACAGAATTTAGATATAAGATAGAGTGGGGCACAAACGATCAATTTGACTTTGAGCAATTATATTGTGAAAACCAAACCAAATATATTACAACAAATAAAACATATCAATAACATTCAGTAAAAATCTCAGCTAATTCTTTATTGTAGAATTGTGGTTTTCTGCTTATTTTGTCTAATTTTTATCTTTAAAATGTCTTATTTTTAATAATAATTTTAAAGAGATTTTGCAAAATAATAAGTGAGTTATTCAACCAATGCCAAATAAAATTTTCAGAGATAATACTGTGTATAATCTTAATCTGGTATTTCGTCAAAAATATTCATAATCAGGTTTGGAATAATTATTTATACTTCTAATAACTGTTTATGCCTTATATTGTTGGTGGAGCTTTTACCTGTGGACCTTTAAGCCCCGTTCTACTTTATAGCATTGATACCACAAATTGTTACTGGTATCAATAACATTACATTTCAAACAAGCAAAATATTCTTTACTATCATTTTATTTTTGTATAATTTTCACTTATTTTCTATCCGAAAGTTTTGCTCGAACGAGCTTTCAGTCTTTCAATTCAGAACAAACACTACATAATTTATTTGCGCTTTTAAAGAGTTGTATAAACAGCATTTGTTAAATCACAATACGCAATGAAAAGAGCCATTTACTGCTCATAATGCAAATTGTATTGCATTATTCATGGCGAGCCAAACCGCATAGAAAAACTTGTAGAACTAAAATCGGGTTTCAACCGCAGATGAATATATTTACTTTGCGTTTCAATGAAATTTTACTCTTCTCGGTCTAAATTGTTTTTCGAAAGTTCTCTATTTGATCAAGTAACTTACTTGTGAGCACTTTTTAATAATTAAGGGTAATATAAACATTATATTAGCTTCGAGGGGTTTTTCTCTAGTGAGTGAATAATATTTGTGAATAATATTGAACTTGGTTTAATATTTTGAAGCGTAATATTAGTGATTATGTTGAATCTCTTATTGATATTAAACTGTGTAAAGTATATATTTAGTTCATAATTTATGTAAATTATATGGATGTAAACACTAGAAATATATTTATTGCTATAAAAACAATTAAACTTTTACTCACTTCTATTTGTTACATTGAACAAATATATGAAAATACAGCACACATTTCTGATTTGAATTAGAATAATATTGTTGCATTGCATATAGAAATGATAGTGTTGCATAGATTTTCCAAAATTATCTTTATTTATCGAGTTACTATTATTTTAGAAATGTTATGTAATTCTTTTCATATATATGACATCAAATTTGAATTCTTCAGAAAATGCAAATGACACAAAATGAATAAAACAATTTTTATAGAAGTGTCTTTGTCATTTACTATTTAAACATATTTGGTTTCAAAGCTCTGAACCTTTGAATATTTCTATGATTTATTTTCTAATATAGATTTAGAATTTATCTTATATTTTTATAACCATGGAAATTCAGATAAATTATTACTGAGACACAAAATTGTAAATGTGGCTTTGTTTAATTTTTTTTGGTTTGCAATACAAGAACCTAAATTAATAAGTTTTTGTATTATTTACGTTTAAGAATACTTACATATATCAATGTCTAGAAACTTCAGCAATATTAGTACTTATTTACACCAATGTGTGAAAGAATCCGAAGTTACAAAATAGCATTTTAATAATACTGTCAAAAGTATAGGGACAGTAATTGTTGCACTTATGTCTAAAATTATTGACTTGTTTTAGACTTTTATTTATTATTGTGATATGCCTCTAATTTGTAGTTTATTGTAGAAAATATTGATGAATTTTACACGTTGCTGGAATTGGTGATCTAGCAAACATTTCAAAATATTGTAGGACTAGAAATATGGTTTAATTCTATATTTTTTAAATTTTGAACTACAGTTTGCGCCCTTAGGATATGTTCGGTTCTGTGTTTTAATTGATTGCCTTTGACGTCTACACATGAATTTAGACTTTTATTTATTATTGTGATATGCCTCTAATTTGTAGTTTATTGTAGAAAATATTGATGAATTTTACACGTTGCTGGAATTGATGATCTAGCAAACATTTCAAAATATTGTAGGACTAGAAATATGGTTTAATTCTATATTTTTTACATTTTGAACTACAGTTTGCGCCCTTAGGATATGCTCGGTTCTGTGTTTTAATTGATTGCCTTTGACGTCTACACATGAATTAAATGCAATTTTAGTATACAAAATAGAATGACATACGTTAAATGAAATAAAAGTGTAATTACACATATTATTGGTTAGTTCAGCCAAAAGCTGTTCAGAATTTTATCTAAGTAGGTTAAATCTCAATTATTATTGGTTCAGTTTTTTATTTACAACTACCGGGAAGTAAATGCAGTTTGTATTAAGACAAAATGTCACTCAAACCTAGTTCAAATTATATTTTGAATTACTTATTAACAGAATATAATTAAGTACATGATAGTTTTGAGATGAACTAATATTTTTATTATGATATTTGTTTGTGATAATAATAGTTAACAATAAAAACTGTTGCCTTACTTTTAGTTCAGTAAACAAATATCTTTGCATCGTCTAATTGTGTTTTGAATTTTTCAGTATGCGCTGCATGTTATACACATGTTTTATTCTATTAAAGCTTTCCTCCTCGGCTCAGAAACTATGCACCGACATGTAGCTTTGTAATATTACGAGCATTACGCTTTGTTTTGAACTAAAGTGAACTGCACACTCTCGTCTAGCACAATTACTAGCGTAGGAAATTTTGATACAGTTTAGAACTGTCTATCTCATTAATGAAGGTAAACTTTTCCCGAATTCACAATATCGTACAATATTCATAAATGAAAACGCCACGAACTGCATGTCCAGATGGGTGCTAACAAGCGACACACAACGCTTATTGTTGCTGTCATTTAAAATTTATACCCAATTTGTCGGATGGCTGTTATTATCTAAGTGACATGAACACAATCATATAAATTGAAATTGTATGCACTATTTGTCGAAAATGTTGCCAATGTACACAGCTATGTTTTCATTTCATGTTACATTTTTTATTTGTTCACATTGTATTGAGAAAATCCCATTCACTGCGCGGTTTTATCAATGCTAGGTTTTTTGTAAAATTCAACAAACAGTATAAATAAATTGACATAGTTCTTTAGCGGCACAGTTTTTGTTATGATAAAAAATATTAGCGAATATTGAATTGGAATAAAAATTCCAATCAAATAGCATACACTGTAAGTATATAGTAATTTATTTATAAAAATATTATAATAAAATATTTTAATTCGAAAATATAATGAAGTAATACATTTTAGAATTAAATTTTTATATTTTATTTACTCGAGTCTTTTAGAAATTTAAGTTGCCTGAAAGTACGTGGCGTCTCCACCGTATTCTTGAAATACGGTCGTGGTTTCATGAAACAAACATTTTTCTCGGTTTTCGTTTTGTACTGCTCTGACGTACTGATTTTTAGTTGGGAGTACGTAAAGCAAGTGGTTAAATTCCGGCCTTTCAACCACAAGCTTCCGAGTTCAAATCCCGCGTTGTGTTTTTCCCACTTTCAGTGAAAGGATGCGCAGCTTATAAGAGTTTCCAAATGCAAACCGCCTTTTCGGGCATTAATGCATGGACTAAAATAATAAGCGCAATTGAAACAAACTCTTATTAGGCTGCCTTCTTATAACTAATATTCCAAAACTAAAATGTTAGATGTTAGGATTGATTTTTTACAGAAATTAAAAAAAATAATTAACATGAACAATGAAACTTTGACTATATTACTTTATATATATATATATATATATATATATATATATATAATGTGTGTGTATGTATATATATATATATATGTTTATTTTCTATGTATTACTGAAGTTTATTCATGCATTTTTTGATGCGAAACGCACATGCCGCCTGTGCGTGTCTGAACGCGGCCCTTAAAGCTTTATCGGTCGAGCGTTTATACAATTTTATGTATTCCAAAAGAGTTTGTCGCCTTGTTTTCCTTTTCTGTTCTTTTAGATGCCTCCTTGATATTTTCCGTATTCCTTTTCCATGCAGAACATGATCAGAAGCTTTCAACCTTTGCTTTGTCGTTGTGTGTTATACAATTGTTATTTAAAAATTACACTTCATAGAATATGAAAATTATTTTCAAATTAATGATTGAAGTAAAAGATTTGATTGAACTACATTTTGTACGTACATTTTGATTACCAATATAGTGTAGATCGGGGCACAAAGGTTCACTTTGACTTTCAGTAATTAAATTGTTTAAACTAAACAAACAACATTTGTCATGTTTATACATAACTTCACAGAAAAAACCTACTTTAAATACTCTACTTATAATTCAAATCATCCAAGTGGCAGGGCTCGCGGCGGTTCGGTTATATTAATCAAAAAGAATATAAAGAATTTTGCTCTACCAAATATTTGTGCTAATTTTCTACAAGCGACTCAAATTTCTGTTCAAACAAATTTATATAATTTTTGTGTTTCTGCTGTTTATTCAAAATTAAAAATTTCTTGTTTTCAGTATTCTTCATTTTTCTCTCAATTAGGTAGTAAATTTATCTTTTGTGGTGACTTTAATTGAAAACAACTGTCTGTGTTCAGTAAAATTCCCAGGTAACTCAACATTATAGAAAAATGTTTTTTGACTACTTCTTTAAATTTGTCACCTGTCCCTCCATGTGCTAGGTAAAAAGAGATAGCTAGTGGGTAACCTGATCTAGCCTTTTTTAATTCTGAAGGAATTTTATATAATAAAGCTACCGTTGAATAGTTTAAAGATAACAATACATTTTACACAACATTAGTTGGCGTATTGCTCATAACCCAAGGGCTCTAAACCAAAAAACTACCAACAAAATATAATGTTTTTGGTATGAATATTGACACATTTTCGTATATCTCTTGATAGCGACTTCGCAAGAATTAAGGTGATGGCTGATTATACATCTTAGGCCTTTTACTTGTGTTCTATTTTATGTGTGAACATAATTAAGGTATATTATTTCCATTTTTACATAATTTATGCTTTAGTTAATATAAGTTATAAATTTTAGTTCAAAAGGAGCATCATTAGTTTTATTTTTAAATTATTGATAATTTCAAAATCAAGTAATTTTTGTGACATACATTTTGCAAAAGTTATGTTCATGTTTTCTAATGTCTGAAGGGTTTGTCAACCCTTAAGGCGGATGTGCGTGCTAGAACGCAGTAGAGGTTATTTGCATATATATCACTTGGCAGTAATGTCAATGTTTCTGCAAGAGTTCGGTTAACAACGGCGGTGCCAAAGTTTGATGTATTGCTTTTACTCTGTGCTCACATATATGCACAGATGAATCTGAGATATCGTTACAATGATGTTTCCTTGTAAACAAATCATAATAATTCAATCTGTACAAGAGATGTAGAATATTCACAGTTTCAAGTATAAAATTTCATATAACTAGTATTTATTGATGAATAATATTGAAGCGCAAACAAATCATATAGTAGTTTGATATAATAAATGTAAAATACTCAGATATGCAAGAATAAAATTCGGTATGTTTAAACATTTTTGATTAACAATGTTTTGGTGTTATTTATATGATGTTGTCTTACATAATATGATTTGTAAAACATTTTTTGTATAAATAATAATAATAATAAATAAATTTATTTGTTAACAATCTGTTGATAGCTCATATATCTATATACAGTTGGATTTTATCATTTGAATTTTTATAATTGGTTTTACGCATTATTCTTCATGATCTAATTTCCCTTCTCGGCTTAAACTTCAAAGATTTTTTAGACAAAATTGTTAGACAAATTTGTAGGAAAGACTGGGTACCGTTGTGCCTGGTTACGGTAGTGACAGTCGTCATAACAGCTAAACTATAATGATTTTGAGATAGGGTCCAAAAGGAGAAAGATGAAGTATGTTTGTTCAAACCAGTTTCTATTATTGCATTGAATCAGCGACCAACATTAACATGATCTATAGACCGAATTGCTTCTAAAGAACCAAAAGTTAGTGTTTTGTTCGATTTCTTTCAATAATAATTGTTACTTGCATACAGATAGATTTCTTTGTTTGTTAATCTGCTGTAAGTTGAACATAAATAGTTAATTACCATATATTATTTTACCATATATGTGACACGCATATGTTGTGACATGCATTTCTTGTCTTTTTGGGTGAAATTTTAACAAATAAAGAAAAATCTAACTTGATTAAGACAAAATACAAAAGGAATGGGGTAAGAAAAATTCGATACAAGAAAACAAAAGATTTCTTGTTTGTATAATTTAATTGTATGACTAATCCATCATATTTAAGGTAAGTATTTCACTATTTCCATGTTCGCAAATGTTCAAATTACCATTTAATATAATTTTCTCCCATATGACTATTAAATTTACTGGTCAAAATAATGGTACAAACGTACTCAGTCTCCCCTACTATTGACAAGCACATTTTTATATGCATCGGTAAATTTCATTTAGTTTAATTTATTAATTTTTTTGTCAATTATCATTTTACTTGATAAATACTTGATAATTTTTTGGAATTAATAAACGTTTGGAATTAATTATACTATTTCTTTACTATACTATTACTATTATATATAAAGTGAGGTGTACATTTGATAATTATCACATATACATTTATTAATAATAAAAGGTTGGCATCCGTAGCTTTTCTTCTATTTTATTTTGTTTACAACAGCAATCAAAATACAATATTGTATGAGGTATTTAGTTTAATTCATTCACTCACATTTATAAACACAAATGAAATCATTTCGATAAATTTTTGCATGTCAATAGTTATCACTCGAATGAGTGATACACCAATTATACTCAGTTCTCCAAAGATGTAGTAAAGTTAAATAATTTTGTCTTAAATATTTTTGAAGTAAAACTTCTTTAGGCGCGACTAGGGTGTAAATTCGTACAAGTGCAACGGAAGTGCGTTACGGCAGATAAGATAAGATAAGAGTCGAGTGTCAATAATTTGTTATTTGCTCTCGATGGTATCATTTCTATACGAGTCGATTGTGATTAGTCGTCGTGTATGTGAATACAGATCTGACGTAGTATGCGTACCGGCATCAAATACAAGCAGTCAATGAATGTATGTTAATTTTAATAACGTTAAGTTCTTCAAAGACAATTACGTGATGAGTGAAGTTGCGAAAACAATATTTGTTTAGGCGTTGTTCAACATAATCCAGTGTGAACAAATATTATAGAATTTATTAATCAGCAATTACTTCATTTCTCTAATGAAGGTTTATTTCTAAATGCTAATTACAATGACAAACCGGTCATGTCATATTTGAAGTATGACTTTAATTACATTATTGTTTTTAAATATTATACATATTTTTAATGCTATCATAAATATATAATTTATAATTTATAATTTACCATTATATAAATGTGTATAATGATTGATACTTATAATGTGTGCAGTAGCAAATAAGTTTTACTTCAATCGCGTGTGAACCTTAAGCGCACTTTTTTTCTAACATACAATTTATAAAAAAATATAGTAACTGTTGTGTATCAATCATCTATAATTCCACATAAGGCAAAGAGAATCAAAATGAAATATAATCCTTAATTCATCCTATCAAGTCGAGCACTTCTAGAGCGCAAATTAATTCACTTAAAGATCGAATCTCACGTCGGTGTATTTTTTAAACCGTCGACTATCCAACGTTAATTTTCATTGTGAACGCTTGGCCGATAGCCGATAAAAGGATTCGTATGTAGTTACAACGTCGTCGACGTGTATTCTTTTGGTTTTCGTTGGAAATCCGTTATTTCTATGTGAGTAAAAGAGACTTAACAAAAATAGATGTGCCGTAATGCCGGCGACTAATTCAGATTCGTTAAATGGCCTCGAGGGAATATGAGGGGCGAATCTCACTGAACGAGCGATCGACGATGGCGGGAACTCAGGGCGGCGGGAATGCGGTAAGCGGGACACGGGCCTTTCGCTTGGCATTAATTCTCGATGGCGCGCTTTCGATCGCTGGCTGCGGATTGATATATCGCACGATATATCGACGTGAGAATTCATGTCTTATTTATACTTGCGAACAGGATAATATATATATATATATATATATATATATATATATATATATCTTATATATAAAAATGGAGCTGTCTTTCAAATGTCCGAATAAAACTCGAAAACGGCTGAATGGATTTGGCCAGTCTTAGTCTTGAAAAATTTGTGCCAATCCAGAGATTGTCCAACAGGTGAGATATTATTTCAAAATCGCGTAGAAACTTTACATTTTTAATTTGAAAATTTTTGTTGATGCGTAATGTGAATAAAACAATGGACGGTGGCTAATACTTGAAATGTCAAACGTTTTTGACAGATGATTTTCGATTATGTTTAATAGGGTGTTTAGGTGAATATTATTTAATTATGATTAAATTGTAGCAAGTAGTTTTGTTTGTAGTTTTATTTACATACAAAAACGTTAGTAAACGGGCCGCAAGTGTTACTAGAAACTCAAAATATCAACTTTTTTGAAATGTTAATATGAAAATGCACTTTTTGACATATTTTTCTCAAACACGATGCTCTGAAAGATCTCATTTGTATAATTATATACTTATTGGTATTTATAAAACATTTTCTAGGTTATATTATTTTTTATTTATGTTATTAAAATACAAAACCTAAATTTGGTATCGATCAAATGGACATTTTGTCAAATAACATTTTCCCAGTTATAATTTCCCAGAATTTATCGAAGAATAGATAGTAATATATGAAGGTCCGTGGTTAAAAACGTCCACCACCGATGTACCAAAAATCAGTAAAATCAAGCATTGTTTAACAACAATATTTGAAAGTAGAGGAAAAAAGTTTGTAAGATAAAAAATATATAGCTAAAACCTTGATTTGAAAACGGTAATCTTTGTAATGGGGAGATAAACGGTAATCTTTGAAAATCCATAATAAAAGTATTTTCTTCCGTTGGTAGTTTTTTAGCATTAGTTAAAAATGTAATTATTTTGTAAAATACCTTTAAAATTATAATAAGGATTTAAACCTTTTTGCCACCTGCCCGTTTCAAGTTACCCCGCCTATAGGGTAAAAAGGTGTAGATAACGAATTTTTGAAAGACATAAAAAAAATACATTTTTACAATGATGAAGTAGCTGGCAATTTTACTGAACGTAGTCAGATAATTGTTCGTTAATTCATCGAATGTTACTTGAAACTTCGCAACTTAAAAATTTCAAGAAAAAAAAAATTGAAAAAAAAATTATAACAATTTTTTTTCCAAAAGCAATTATTTTGTTAAAACAAGCAGAAAGTTCTTTGAATCATTCAAATCGGACGCTTAGTTCTCTCAAAAACTGCCATTTTTTGTACATTTAGCTTTATCGGAATATCGGAGTATCGGAGTATCGGAATATCTGAATATCTGAATATCTGAATATCTGAATATCTGAATATCTGAATATCTGAATATCGAAATATCCGAATATCGGAATATCTGAATATCTGGATATCTGGATATCTGAATATCTGAATATCTGAATATCTGAATATCTGAATATCTGAATATCTGAATATCTGGATATCTGGATATCTGGATATCTGGATATCTGAATATCTGAATATCTAAATATCTGAATATCTAAATATCTGAATATCTGAATATCTGAATATCTGAATATCTGAATATCTGAATATCTGAATATCTGAATATTTGAATATCTGAATATCTGAATATCTGAATATCTGAATATCTGAATATCTGAATATCTAAATATCTAAATATCTGAATATCTGAATATCTGAATATCTGGATATCTGAATATCTGGATATCTGAATATCTGGATATCTGGAATATCTATCTGAATATCGGAATATCTATCTGAATATCGAAATATCTATCTGAATATCTGAATATCGGAATATCGGAATATCTATCGGAATATCGGAATATCTGAATATCTGAATATCGGAATATTGGAATATCTGAATATCTGAATATTGAATATCTGAATATCGGAATATTGGAATATCTGAATATCTGAATATCTGAATATCTGAATATCGGAATATCGGAATATCTGAATATCTGAATATCGGAATATCGGAATATCGGAATATCGGAATATCGGAATATCGGAATATCTGAATATCGGAATATCTGAATCTCGGAATATCTGAATATCTGAATATCTGAATCTCGGAACATCTCTAGAAATTGATTAGAATATTATACATTAGGGGGCGTCCATTAATCACGTGAGGTTTTTAGGGGGACGGGGGGGTTGACAAAAAATCACGAAATATTACGAGAGGGAGGGAGCGGTATAGCAAGGTATCACGTGTAATTATTTTTTTACTTTTTTTTATAAAAAAGTTCAAATATTTTAAAAAAAACTCAAAAATTTTACAGTTTTTTCACGTAACTAAAAATACACGTGATGTTTGGTGGGGGAGGGGGGGTAATTTTGAATATCACCAAATATCACCAAGGGGGAGGGGGGGTCTAAGAATCCGCAAAAACTCGCTCAGGTGATTAATGGACGCCCACTGATTAGCAAAACAACGTTTGCCGGGTCAGCTAGTATATATATATATATATATATATATATATATATGTGTGTGTTTTCTTTTTTTACACATCTATTCATGCGGGATACTAATTCCAATATCCACTGATGATGACATTAAATTGTATAGCGAAAAAATATGTTTTTTCTGCTAGTTTTTACAAATTTTCCATCTGGTCTGTTTTACCCCAGAGGCTTGGTAAGAAGCTACAGCCAGGGGGCAAATAGATCCAATATCTTATTTTTAAGTTTTAAGGAATTTTACGAAATAATAGCTACGTTATTCAACGAACGCATAATATAAATTGTATGGGTACAATTTTTTACAGATATAACACCGTGTATGAACTTGATCTAGTATTTTGTCAGAAACTTTCATCAGCAGAGTTGGAATAACTATTTATTTAATTTATTTCTTGTAAAATCGCTTTTTTAACTTAATTTATTTTTTTATTTACTATTTGTATATTGTGGTAAGGTGTTGCCAAGCAATTCATGCAATATATGCAAAAATTACCTACTAATCAATATTTCCATTAATATTTTTTTTCAGAATTATGTTATGTATGCGAATATTACTTTAGCACTCAAAGAGCTGACAAAAAAAATTAAAAATCTTACTAAATCTAACTAAAAACTTTAATTTTCAATAGTTTACGTAATTTTCAAAAATAATCAAAATTTTGAAAAATTTCAAGATTAATCAAAAATTTTTAAAAACTCGATTTTTTACAAAAATTTTACAATAGTTTGAAATTTTCAAAAATATCTATATTTAAAAAAAAGAATATCTTCAAAAATTTCCAAATTCTCAAAAAATTAAAAAAAAAACATTGTATTTCAAAAATTTCAAAATTATTAACAAAAATTAAAGTAAGCTAGTTAAATACTAGTAAATATAACGCCTCAGATGTGGTCAGGTGTATTAGTGTTTTAAGATCAATTATAATGATTTTTTTTTGTATATCAAAGTTGTATTTTTTTAAAAAGTTTTTCCTCCTCCTTACTGGATTACATTTTCTCTGCTAGAAAAATTAAAAACCCCAGATTGATCTAAATTAAAACTATGCCCTTAATCAAACAACAATATAATGTAGAGTAAAACATAAAATGATTAAATACTACAAATATCAAAAGTGTTATTTCAACACTCTGGGAAATAACGTGCAATGAAAAATTCGCCGGATTAACAAATCAAAACTCTTGTTTATTCCAAATTAGAGCTACATCCTTAGTTAACGATCAATTTGGCATAGATGTACGAACATAAATTGATACTACAAACTACAAATACTAAAAATTCTTATCAAAACGAAATATGTCTCAGGTTTGATTAGGTACACCAGACTTAAGACTTTATCAATAGACTTAACATTTTATCAAACTTTTCTGAGTTTCATATAGCACGCGACTAGTATTCTGTTAGAAATGTTATTTCTATATACTGGGAAATAATATATCTTAGGATTGATCAAGAAGCATCAGTTTAATATTCTAATATCGATAATAACAATAATTTTTTTCTTTGACATTTCTAAGTATCGCATCACACCCAGTCGTGCGTTTTCTTCAAGAATTCGTGGAGTGAAGAAATAAAAACCCCTGTTTGTCCTAAAATAGAACTGCACCCTTAGTCAAGGAACAATTTAGTATAGAGATACAAATGAATGGGCACGAGAACATTGTCACTGCCATTTCGATACGAGGACAACGGCAGCAAACACAGCAGCGCACATATCGCCAGTGCCATTCCACAGGAACAATCCGATCTATATTTACATTTATTAGCCATTAAACGGCGGTTTGCCTTACACCGAATGATTTTAGGGAAACAAAGCCATGCAAGCGCTTTCTGGCAGACAGATTTGTTTTTATTCAAATATGTTCGATTTTCTTCCTTATGCCATTTATAAAAATACAATAGGCTGCACTCTTAAAAATGTAAGAAATTTAGACGTTATTTATTTATTAACTTCCCGTACGGTAAGCTATAGTAATCATCCAAAAATCAAAAATAAAATATTTTGCATATCTTCACGTTTTAGAGGTTACTGAACATTTTGGCATTCCTCGGATAAAATGGATATGTGTGTGTTTTGTGTGGATACAAATTTTTCCTTAATGACACCGAATGATTTTAGGGAAACGGAGCCGTGCAAGCGCTTTCTGGCAGACAGATTTGTTTTTATTGAAATATGTTCGATTTTTTTCTTTATGCAATTTCTAAAAAAACAATAGGCTGTTCCCTTAAAAATGTGAGAAATTTAGGCGTTGTTTATTTATTAACTTATCGTAGGGTATGTTATAGTTGTCGTCCAAATATCGAAAATATAAATTTTTGCATATGTTCACGTTTCAGAGGTTTCTGAACATTTTGGCATTCCTCAGATAAAATGGATATGTATGTGTTTTGTGTGGATACAATTTTTTGTCAACAATTTCGGGCGTCAAAAGACAGGTTTAGCCGTTTTGGAGATAGGGAACTAAATATGTAAAAAGGTAGTTTTTGAGAGTACGAAGCATCCGAATTGAATAAATAAAAAAAACTGTTGCTCGCATTGACGAAAATTGTTTTTAAGGAAAACAAAAAAAAGTTCTTTTTTTCAAAAAAAATATAAAAATTAATATCGAAAATAATTTGAATTTTAAATTTAATTCTAGCTAAAATTATAAGGCTTACTTATATACTAAAAATGTCACTTAAAATAAAATATTGGAAAATATGTAATATTATTGCTAAAATATTATTCATGCTGATAGCTAGTTTAAAATGTATAACGTTAAAATTATATAAATATGGTTAGAGTGTTATACCTTCGGGTAGCAAACTCATATATTATAATCATATATTGTATGTGTATGTAATAATGGCTTTTTTTATAATGGTTTCGTTACGGTACGGGAAGTTTCAGCAATTTGCCTTCAGGCACGATGCCATACACCACTAGTTTTGTAATATATAATTACTATCACTAATCAATTGATTGTAAGTTCTGTAACTATACAATATTTATAAATTCACAATAAACTTCTGGTTCATTTGACATTTGTGGTTTGCCTTATATCGAATTATCTAACAATAAGGAAAAATGCAGTTTCTGACTAGCTTGTTTTATTCTATTGAAATATTTTTTAACATTAACTTTAATAGTATTACGTCTACTCTAAATAAATATCATAATTGAGCTAAAATAAAACTATGTTTCTATATAAAACCTAAACTATAGATATAAAATCAAATTTCTCATACATAGCAAAAGTTCATGTGAGTGTGTCTATTACTATTTTTGAAAATTAACAGCCTGATGATCGCTAAATAATTGCTAAATAAAGTTTCTAATTTTTGACGAGAAAGAAATTTGATTTTTTTTAGAATCTACCTTAGTAGCTTTAAAATAAATATTCTCATTTATAGGTTCTAAAATAATTCAAAATAATTATCTAGAATAACTACAGGTTTTGAGGCACTAGTAAAATACTATTATATGAATAACTTGGTCATCCTTTTTCAAAAAAAAATTGTCAGATTTTTATACCAAAGTTTTTTTTTTTGTAATTTAACACTATTAAACAAAAAAGAAAATATCACCTTATATGTGAAAAAGAACCGGTTAGATTTTTCTGAAACCAAACTTTCAAAGTAACTTCTGTAATTTAATTCAATATAAAATCTCACGGTGTGAAGATATTGCATGAAAATATTACAGTTTTATCTGATGTGATTTTAATATACATATATATATATATATATATATATATATATATATGTGTGTGTTTTAAAATCTTATATTTTTGTCTGGTATTTAACTAATTCCTAAGAACATATATTAAATTATTATTATAATTTCAACTTTGGGATAAATTTAATTATTTCTTAGCCATATATAGTACGACCCTGTATGGGGTTGAAATAAAAATTTAAATTCTACAAATTGGGGTTACCCTAAACTGCCCTAAATTTATTACCTATACAGGGGTTGTAAACAAAACATTTATTTTAGGCAATTACTTTGAAGTTGTATTGCTGATTCCATGACATTTAGTGATATAATAAAAATTCGATTTATTTAATCTTTATAATAAATAAGTTGAATATTCGATCAAAACGACCAATCAAATTTACTTGACAAAGAATTGTTCATTAAATTATTACACTCGAAATAAATTTGCATTAAACCAAACGAGCAACAAGTTATTATTTATTAATTAGGTATTAACAAGTGTTCAAAAATTCAGAACAAATATTTTGCCTAAACTAAAATTGTTTTATTTTTAATAAAATGTATGAGTTCAATACTTAATACTGATAATATTAATAAAGGCTCTGCTCCAACTTTACACCGTAGTTTTTTTTTTGACAGTAAATTTGAGTATATATGTATTATTATATATTATATATAACTACACAATATATATGTATAATAAAACAATTATCTACAATTACACGAACTTACCAATTATTTTGATTTAGCACAAACCGTAGATAAATGATACTGACCTGCAAAGAGAAAATATTTTTACTATTGCTAATTTTTGATATATTACAAAATAAATTTGTATTCGATCATAGCTTACTGCTGGTCGAATGAAAATAATATTTTAATTTCATAACACGAGTGCATACGACAATTACAAATGTGCAATTTCGTAAACAGTGCAAATGAACATATCCATCATTCTGAACGTTCGTTATTAATAACATAAAACAAGAGAAGTTCTACGAATAACAAAGCTGCTACAATTTTCAATTAAAGCAGATCTTTCTTCATATAGAAATATTGTGCGTTTTTCTTTTTTCCAACGAGATATTTTTATACTCATGAACTACAAGTTCAATCGTTATATTCTATTTTAATTAAATAATAACAAAAAGGTTTATGGAACAATTTACTTTGAAGAATGATTAATAACAATAATGATAAAATATTTTCAATTTATAAAATACGTGTATGATATTTGTCATTTTTATTGAAGCTGGCGATTGAAATTTAATTATCTACTCAACTTCTGTGATTTGTCAAATTTTTGTCAGGAACCTGTAATAATGTATTATATTTCAATTATTTTAAAAGTTAATGGTAGTAGTTACAGTATAACAATGTCCCATAAATGTTTTTGAATATTTAACTTCCCGTAGGGTAAGTTATAGTAATCGCAAAAAAATCGAAAATGAAAATTTTTATATATCTTTACGTTTCAGAGGTTTCTTAACATTTTGGCATACCTTAGAAAAAATGGATGTATGTGTGTGTGAGTGTGTGTGTGTGTGTATGTGTGTGTGTGTGTGTGTATGTATGTATGTATGTACGTGTGTGTATGTATGTGCGGATACAAATTTTCGTCGACAATTTCGGGAACACGGATCAACCGATTTGAATAATTCAAAAAACATTCGATTCGTATTGATAAGGAGACGTGCTGATTAGTTTTTGGCGAAGGCAGGTCCAGCCGTTCCAAAGATACGGGGCAAAAAGTGCCGAAAACGGTAACTCAGTTTTTAAGAGAACGGAGCGTCCGATTTTAATAATTCAAAAAACATTTGACTTGTATTGACAAGATGAAGAATTGATCAAATTTTCATGAGGGCAGGTCTAGCGGTTTCGGAGATCTAACGAAAAAAGTAAAAAAAAATGCCATTTGGCGGTCAAAAATGATCATTAGACATATGCACATCAAATCATCAGATATTTTATAGACATTTTAACAATAAGTATAAATATTGTTTGCATTCCTATGGGTTCCGTACCAATATTTATTCGTTAGACGGCGACGCGCCGCTTACGCGCTTTGACATTTTGTCTCTGTGCAGTTAAAGCAGTACGATTGCTTTGAAAAAAGATCTTCTAAAATATGCCAAAATAAAGAAGAAAACATTATTTTTTCCAAAAAAAATTTAAAAAAAAAAAATTAGATTTTTTTTTGAAAAATTTTTTTTTTCAAAAAAAAGTAATTTTTTGTTTAATTTATAGTTTCTCAAAAATCTTATTTTTTCGAAGTAAATTTGTTTTAAAAATGTCAATCGTTTTTAAAAAAATAATAATTTTTGGTACGGGAAGTTCCAGCAATTTGCCTTAAGGCACGATGCCTTAATTGCCTTAAGACAGAATTCCACTTACAGCTAGTTTACTTTTTGTTTTATGTTCTGAAAAAAATCACTAAGAATCTAAAATAAATGCATTATTCAGGCTGTAATAGAAAATGTATTCATTTTTGTGTAATACGCCTAATATTTATGTGCTCTTAAATATTTCTTTTTATTATATTCAATTTTTTTAAAAATCTATGTAACCGTAAATCTATAAAACCGTAATTTCGTTGCAAAAACTTTGAAATAAAATTTTTTATTAAAAATAATTTATTTATCTCTATTAGTACTTTACACGTATTCTATATACACATTAAACATATATATATTATTAAACTTTGATTACATTATTTTACATTATTGAAGTAAAACTTCTTTAGGCGCGACTAGGGCGTAAATCTGTACAAATGCAACGAAAGTGCGTTACGGCAGATAAGATAAGATAAGAGTCGAGTGCCAATGATTCATCATTTGCTCTCGATGATATTATTTCTATATGGGTCGATTGTGATTAGTCGTCGTGTATAAATCTTTGGAGTTATTAAAATTCAAAATATTTTTTAGTAAAGACAAATATTACAGCTGTTTAAAGAATGAGATTATATTGCCAGCCCAAAAGTAAAAAAAATACAAGCAGTCAATGAATGTATGTTAATTTTAATTCATGAAGTTCTTCAAACACAATTACATGATGAGTGAAGTTGCGAAAACAATATTTATTACAGAATTTATTAATATGCAATTTCTTCATTTTTCTAATGAAGGTTCACATCTAAATGCTAATTACAATGACAAACCGATCATGTCACATTAGAACTATGACCTTAATAACATTATTGTTTTTAAATATTATACATATTTTTAATGCTATTATTAATATATAATTCATAATTTATCATTATATAAATATGTATAATGGTTGACACTAATAAATGTGTGCATCACGAGTATTACCATAATACTAATAAACATTATTCAAAATTGTAATATGATGTATTTATTTTTACTTAAATGCCATATTATATAGTAGCAAATAAGTTTTACTTTAACCGCATGTGAACCTTACGCGCACTCTTTTTTTTATTTATAGAAGTGTATAGAAAATAAAATATGAGTGTAAATATGTTTTTGTAAGAAAATTTTGTTTAAAGAGTAAGAGTTGTTCAATGGATTTTTTTCGTCATAAAAATTAAATATTATTTTCCTGAATGTGAATAAATAGTTATTCCAACTTTGCTGATGATCATTTCCGACAAAGTACCAGATAAAAGATTTATACATGTCTTTGAAAAATGTACCCAGTAAATTTATATTTGTTTGATTATTGTAGCTATTATTTCATTAAATCTTTTTGAAAATGAAAGTAAGACATTGCTGACAAGATCTGTTTGCTCTTTGGCTGGCCCATTTTACATCGCCTATGAGGTAAAACGTATCAAGTGACAAATACAATTTAAAAAAAAAACACATTTTTACAATGATGGAAGGCTTATTGAACATAGTAAGATAGTTGTTTGTTTGATATGTGTTATTTGTTGTGATATAGTTGGTTTGGTTTTCACAATATAATTACTCAAATTTAAATTGAACCTTTGTGCCCCGTCCTACCCTATTTTATTGATATATTTTGTACTACAACATAGCCTTATAAAAAATATTGTACTCTTAACACCCCACTTACTGAACTATATTTTATTGAAATAAGTACAAACAAAAGTATTATTTTTATTTCACGTGGGAGATCATATATGCATGTAATGTCTACGTGAGATAGGATAACATCGTCTCGGTATTCCCTCCGTACTATTTTTGCTTTGTAATAGAATCCAGCATGTTGGGACGTACCGTACGGACTAAATGACCTTTTTAGACCGTTACGCTTGATCGCGTTTAACGGCGAACGAAAAGTTCGGGGCGGTCCAATGTTCCGACGCCGTTTATGTTCTTCCGAATTCCACACATTGAGTATTTCTCACCCTCTATGTTTTTACAAAATTCACCCTATAATTTAGCCATAGAGCACCTAAGTTATGTGGGATGTAAGGCACTTAAATATTGGAAACACTATACAGTTTTATTCGATGTCATACGTACATAACTCTTGCCATTGAGATTATAAACTATCAGCGCACATATATAATGAGTACAGTTTTTTTTAAAGCAGCAAGTCCAAAGTGTGTTTTGAGCATGACAAGAAATTGTACTATATTATCAATAATGAATATACTACCTTATTACTACAATGACCATATTTTTTTGAGTCAAAACCGGGACGCAATTTTTAGTTATGCTAATCCGGGACGTGGGAGGGGGAGGGGGGTTTGTTGAGGCTTTAAAGTAACAAATGCTATTTAAGGATATAATAAAAAACACATTTTATATATAAATCAAATGTTTTAAATCAGAATTGCTGACTTTTAGGGAACTTTATTATTCGGTTATATATACTACACTTTTTTATCTATGATATTGTATTATAACTTAAATTTTTGAACTATGTTTTTTTGATTTTGAGTCTTGTATTAAACTCTATTCTGTTTTCTTCATAATTAATTTGAAAAAATAGCTTTTATTTGCTTGTATGTTAGTTTTTGTTAATTTACATAATAATTTTCAAAAAACCGGGACTATCCGAAATAAAAAAATAAACCCGCTACACATAGTGGAAATCTGGGACTGTTCCGCCCAAACCGGGACGTGTGGTTGCCTTATTTATTAAACTATAAATAAATAAACTAATTAAGAGTCAACATGTGAATAATTGAGTTTAATTTATTTAATTTAAGAAACGAAAAGGAAAGAAGAATAAAGAAGTTTTGAAAAAACATACTGAATTTGTTAAAGTTCGGTTCAAGTTTGGCTGTAAAAATAGAAAGTGAAAATTAGTTATAGTTAATAAAAATAAATAGATGAAGTATTCTTTCGATAAGCGTTTTAATGATTATTATTAAACAAAATATAAACTATTTATAAAATGTGTTTATAAATAATGTGAATAATCTGTTAAGTCTTTAATATGAATTACATATCACAACCGCACCCAAAGCACACTTTTGGAGACAAATCATCGTTAAGGCAGCTTAATAATTTACTTAAAAACTAATTTCCGGCAATTAACTACTTACAAGAAAACAATCAAAATACTCAATCTGTATCAGTTATTGTTACGGTTTAAAGCTCATATTGATGTTTGGCCCAATAATGGAAACTTGTTCAAACAAACACACTATATCTTTTTTCTTTAAACTTTAACAAAAAATTAGTATAGCTGTGATGACGACTATCACTACCGTACTCTAACACAATCGTACCCCGTCTCCCCTAAAACGTTTACCATTTTATAAAAATACTGCCAAATTTGCTGATACATGGCGTTGCTAACTATGAATCAGTTTACATGCATGATATGTATATAAATGTTGTTCGATGTTCAATATTTATTTGATATAAAATTACATGTAGAATATAATGAGAAATATATTTAAAAATATCTTGCATGATTTTCATTTATTAATGGTAAACTTTTAAATTTATGTTTTGTTCAACTTTTTTATGTTTATTATTTGTACTTTTTTATATTTATTATTGTATGT
Source organism: Ctenocephalides felis (assembly GCF_003426905.1). Lineage (NCBI taxonomy): Eukaryota > Metazoa > Arthropoda > Insecta > Siphonaptera > Pulicidae > Ctenocephalides > Ctenocephalides felis. Next base: position 142,790,303 of record NW_020538040.1, read on the forward strand.
ATAAATTTTCTATGTAGTTAACATTAACTTTTTCGTAATTTATATATTTAGTTGATTATTTTATACTTTTATTATATTATTTTTTTATATTTTGTTCTGTAATATATGCACAGAAGAAATTTGAATTGAAGGCTCCAAACGCCTGTGAAAAAATAGGACTTACTGCAAAAAATTAAATCTCACTTATGGTCAGTTTTTTTTATAATTAGATGGATCTCTGTATCGTAACCTTTTTTTACTACTATATATACACACACACACACACATATATATATATATATATATATATATATATATGTGTGTGTATATATACTAGATGACCCGACATACGTTGTCCTGTACCCATATCTACAATTTAAATTCCAATTTTTTTAATATTCTACCCTATACTTTTTGATATTCTATTTGAAGTCCTTCCATTTATGGTCTTAGCATGTTAATTCCAATCGATATAATTGCTTCAATTATTTAATAATACATATTAGTCTATAATTATTATAATCGCGTACCTTATATTAGTTGCTTTTTGGCAATTTTTAAATTACATTTTTCTTACTAATGATTTAATAAGCAATATTACTTTAGTTAAAATGTTAGATAAATTAATTGGTAAAATCTAGTTCATATGGTACTGTTCAATCAAGATAAAACAAAATGCATTTTTGACACATGAAATAAGATTCTAAATCATTTTTTGTATTAGTAGAAATATTCTTTTGTATTTAAATAATTTTGTAAAGTGAAGCAAAATACAACATGTTTAAGTTCAAAAAAATAATGTATATGCAATTTTGGCCGTTTGTGTTATTTATTAAACTAAATTATATATTTTCTACTGCAAAACATATATTGTATCTTATATTGTTTTGCTCACTGAAACTGAATTCAAATTTCAAGATAATCCGACATTTTTGGCAGATGACAGTTTTCATGTCTCGAAATGTTTTCATTGTCAAACAATAATATGTTGTTTTTTGCATTTTTTTCCTATTTATTTCTATAGTATTACTATAGTTTCATAACATCTCACATCTTTTTCCTAAACAAACTCTAAAAAGATTTATTAAGTTCCGAATAACCGTTTAGGAGGAGTGTTAATTCATACATTATTACAGAATTTTATATACAAGATATATATATATATATATATATATATATAATATATATATATATATATATATATATATATATATGTGTGTGTATACATTTCATTTCCATGAAATATATGAAATATGTGAACGGTGGTTTGTCTAGGTATTAAAACATATCGGCGCTTCCAGTGCGAATAATCTATTGGGAATCGAAGAATATATGTGCAATAAATATTTCAGCACAGGCAGACATCGAGTTCGTCTATACAGATTGCTAAATCCATCGTCTCGAATGGATGTCTTATTTGATATTTGAGATATATAAAAGATACGTTTTGTACGCTCAAACGATTTGTATTCTAATAGAGCATCCGAACAGTGGAAGTCTTTCACATCGTTTACATCGGCTTCGATCAAAACACGCTTCGTCATTGATTCCGAAAACCTATCATTTGATTTGATATCGATCGATCAATTCAATTTCCGTTGATATTTCTCTTATCTATGTAACCGCTTATTTAGCGCCGCGCGGGTAATACAAGTTCGATCGGTTTTGCGAAAGCAAAGAGCTTTTGCAAAACCCGAAAAATACAACTAAATTATATCCTGATCGAACTGGGACAGCTCGACGTCTGCGGATATTGCGGCTCAATCATGCCACTTAATGAAATCATTTACGAATATTGATAATTGAAAATTAGGAAATGAATTCAGTTTTGATTTGAATGAATATTGCCATGAGTTGTGTGAGTTAAGAATGGTTATACTGATTGAATTATTTGTTTTTCTTAACTTATATATATATATATATATATATATATATATATATATATATATATAATGTAAGGTTTTTACGTTTTTTAAGTATGTATATAAGCCTTGGTTTGACTCTTTATAGTATATATGAATAACACAAATAAAACATCTGAACTGAGAAGTACTAAATAATATAAGAACATAGTTATGTAACAAAATAACTTTTTGATAATAAAATAAAGTAAATAAAGAAGACTTGTGAAATAATGGTTGTATAATTACCAATGGTTGTACCATATTAACTCTGTAAATACAAGTCAAACAGTAATTCAAGAGTGCTCTCTGAACCCTACTTTTACAATTTTTTTTATTTACTTTATTTTATTATTAATTTTTCATGTTATAATTATGTGCTTATATTAATTAGTGCTTCCCAGTTTATATGTTTTGTTTTAATTATTTATATGCATTGAAGATCAAACCATTGAAGTCAGACAAAGACTCGAAAAGTATGGTTTGGCAATAAAGAAACTTCTTCATTAATTTTTTTTTTATTATCGGATATACGTAGGGTAAGTTATAGTAATCGCAATATAATCAAAAATATTTTTGTTATATCTTTACATTTCAAAGGTTTCTAAACGTTTTGGCATGAATACGAAAAAATGGATGTATGTATGTGTGTATATGTATGTGCGGATACATTTTTTGTCGACGATTTTGAGAATGCGGATCAACTGATTTGAATGATTCAAAAAACATTCGATTCATATTGATGAGAAGACGTGATTTTTGGCCAAAGCATGCCCAGCCGTTTCGAAGATATGGAGCAAGAATAATTGAAATAACATTTTACTTGTGTTCTCAAAATGTAGAATTGATTAAATTTTTAGAAGACAGGTCTAGCGGCTTCAAAAATGGATTAAAAATGTAGGAAAAAATGCCCATTGGTATGTGATAGTGTGTGATTTTAAATACGTCTTGTAAAAATGTTAGCAAAGAAAAAAGAATGTAATGCTAAATAAGTTATAACACATTCATAAAAGTCACTATTGGTCATTATGCACTTCTATTCAAAACTTTAATTGAATATGTTTTTTTATTAACATCCCGTAGAGTAAGTTATAGTAATCTCAAAAAAAGGAAATATAAACATTTCTTTACATTTCAGATGTTTCTGAACATTTTGGCGTACCTTAAAAAAAATTGATGTATATGTGTGTTTTCGAACACATTTTGGTCGACGATTTTTCGGAACACACGGTTTAATCGACTGATTAATTGATTCTAGTTGTGCTGATTAGTTTTTGGCAAAGGCAGGTGTAGTCGTTTCGAAGATACAGGGCAGAAAGTGACAAAAATGAAAATATAGATTTCAAGAGAACGGAGTGTCCGATTTCAATAATTCAAAAAGCATAATACTTGTACTGACTAAATGAAGAACTGATTAAATTTATTGGTAGGCACGTCTAGTAAATGTAAGAAAAATGCTATTTGACGGTCCAAAATGATCATTATATATATGCACATTAAATTATCAGATATTTTAAATAGATTTTAATAATAAGTATAAATTTCGTTTACATTTCTATGGGTTCCATAACATTGTTTGTCCGTTAGACTGTGACGCGGCGCTTACGCGCTTCCATATTTTATCTATATAGCTAAAGCAGTGCGATTACTTTGAAAGCCAGTTCACAACTTGCAAAATATTTCAAAATATAAAAAAAACTTTTTTTTTCTAAAATTTCTTTTTTCTTCAATTTTTTTCAAAGTTCAAAGAGAATTCTTAATCTTTTTTTGAAAAAATATTTTTGGTACAAAAAGTTCCAGCAAATTGTTTTAACGCACGATGCCATACACTACTAGTTTTTTTTATTAATATTTGAAAAACCTTTTGCTCAGTAGTATTAAACGGTTGATGATCGATCAGATTCAAATTTCAAACCGTTGGATTATAATAAGCCACAGCAAAGAGTGGCCGAGAATATGCTAGTATATGTATATATATATATATATATATATATATATATATATATATATAATTTTTTATATAATTTTGATGTTGAAATATGTGAATATAACATTTGTGCACATTTGGCTTCACTCTTGCATCGGAATACAGTATAGCGGGATGTATTTTACAAATTCATAAAATAACTCATTCAAAAAAATTTATTATTGTTACATTTAAAGTGACAAGAATTGGTTTCATTGTGCATTGTGAACAATTATAATTAGGAAATAATTAGGATTATTACAATTACATGTAAGTTCATACCATATCACTTCTTATATATTAGTTTTAATTAATAATTTTATCTGTACCTTCAAAATAAAGTCCACTGAAGATGACACAAAACTATGTGTCGAAACGTATGGAAAAAATAAAAATGTTTTAAAGTCATACAAATTTTTTAATTGATGTATTGCCCTGAAAACTGAATATCATATATATATATATATATATATATATATATATATATATATATATATCTAAATATGTATATTATAAGATGTTTACTTGGTATAATCTTTAAACCAATATGTTGTATTTCCTCTTGAGTAAAAGTGTTTCACATCACATGAACCAAAGTCGGTTATAAGTTTCACTTATATATTTGACATACGTTTAAATAAAACTACATACTCGTGCAATCTTTGCTCACCTTTAAAGTGCTTTATCAAAAAGTTTTTAAAAAATTGCAAAGTGGCATGTGCAACGACAGCACCAAAATAAGCTTCCCGTATTAGTTCCTGGACTCCAATATGACAAAACTTTAGCCATATCACTACTTCTTGCTGCCCTCAGAATCGGGTCACAAGAAAAGACATACATGAAATTCAAAGATACAAAGTCAAGAACACACAGAAACTAAAACTGATTGAACATGGAGATAGTTGACGGAATTATTTTGAGCAAATGCATAAATAATATTGGGTTCTATAATTTTGAAAGTGTTGAAATTGGTTTCGAACTCTTGAACTTGTTAGGCTAAAAATAATGAATAAAATAAATAAAGAAAGAGTGCGCGTAAGGTTCACACGCGATTGAAGTAAAACTTATTTGCTACTGTACAAGATGGCACTTAAGTAAAAACAAATACATTATATAACAATTTTGAATAATGTTTATTAGTAATATTGTAACATTCGTGATGCACACATTTATTAGCGTCAACCATAATACATATTTATATAATGATAAATTAAAAGTTATATATTTATAATAGCATCAAAAATGTATATAATATGTGCAATTCAAGTCATACTTCAAATATGACATGATCGGTTTGTCATTGTAATTAGCATTTAGAAATGAACCTTCATTAGAAAGATGAAGTAATTGCTAATTAATAAATTCTAAAATATTCGTTTACATTGTGGATTATGTTAAAAAAGGCCTAAACAAATATTGTTTTTGCAACTTTACTCATCATGTAATTGTTTGAAGAACTTCATGTAATTAAAATTATCATACATTCATTGACTGCTTGTATTTTTTAACTTTTTCGCTGGCGATATAATCCCATTCTTTGAACTGCTGTATATATATGCCTTGCCTAAAATATATTTTTTATTTTAAAAACTTCAAAGATTCATAGAAACTACGAATAATATAGAAATAATTTCTAATCAATAAACTTACAAATCATTAAACTTATTAATCAATATTTTCAAGAAACACTGTAAAATTTTCTTCTGATTCAGGCATTTTTCATTAAATGAAGATTTGTACCACGATGTAACTTTAAAATGTTCATTTATCTATGCCGATTTCCTTGTGATATCGATACGTATACAACGTTGATGCCGGTACGCATACAACGACAGATCTCTATTCACATACACGACGACTAATCACAATCGACCCGTATAGAAATGATATCATCGAGAGCGAATGACGAATCTTTGCATTAACACGCGACTCGGCCGTAACGCACTTCCGTTGCATTTGTTCGGATTTACATCCTAGTTGCGCCTAAAGAAGTTTTACTTCAATAAATATTACCTTACTGTAATTTATAATTGATCATGCTGGTTGTATTGATGCACTAGTTCAGAACTGTTGTACTTATTAGATCGAATAGAATAAATTTATTACTTTATAAATTTCTCGTAGGGTGAGTTATTATATTCGTCCAAAAATATAAAATGATTTTTTTTACATTTTTTATGTTTCGAAGGCTTCTAAACATTTTGGCATACCTAAGAAATATTTGATGTGCGTGTATATAAGTATGTATGGATACACATTTTCATCCACGTTTGTGGGAGCACGAATGAACCGATTCGAATAATTCAAAAAACATTCAATTCTTACTAATAGAGAAACTTGTAGATTAGCTTTTAGCAAAGACAGGTCCAGCCGTTTCAAAGACGAGGAGCAAAAAACGCAGAAAATAGTTGATTTGAATAATTCAAAAAAACGATCAATTTGTAATTATGGGAAGAAGTGGTGATTAGTTTTTGAAAAGGCGTCCAGCTGTTTCCGAGATACGGAGCTAAATGTGGTAGTAATTTTTATTAGAACGGAGCAATTGATGCTTGTGTTGACAGTGTAAAGAAACGAATAGTTTTTGGAGAAAGCATTTTTTTATTTTATTATAATTTACAAAAAAATTTTTTGGAATATCGAAAATAATTCGGATTTTAATTTTAATCCTAGCTAAAATTCTAAAACTACTTATAAACTTCAAATAAATTTACAATTTAAAAATAAATTTGCAATTTAGTTTATATAATTCTTACAAGACCTTCTTACTTGTTAGAAATATGAAAAAGATGAGAAGATCCTTCATTCACTCCGCTTAATTTAGTTTTATTTCTTTACTTTTAAAATAAACATATATATTGGCGTCGTCGTCCAATTTATGAGCCATTATATTTTGTCTATAAAATACGAATAATAAAAGTTACCATATTTATAAAAATCTATTTGAAAACATTTAATGTTCTTCAAATATTTTATTACGTTACGGAAAGTTCCAGCAATTTGTCTCAAGAAACGATGCCAAGCTCCACTAGTTTATCATGTTTAATTTTTTCTTGTGCTTAGCACTTTCGTAGACGGGAATTCATTTTCATTGCAATGCATAATGACTTGGATGCTATAGCATTCGAATTTTAAAGTCAATGATTTTGAATTTAATTTTATATAACTTTACTCTTTTGCAATTTTTATACCTGTCAATGTAATAACTAACTAATTTTTCAGGTATTTTCGTATTAGTTTATCTTTTCCCATAGCTATATAAATGTTTGGGGGCGTTGATTAAACATGTGATTGAATTTTTAAGGATTTTTGAACCCCCCATCCGTGTATTTTAGTTACAAAAAAAAAATGGTAAAATTTTAGATGTTTTGATTGTTTTAGTAAAAATTCAGGTAAAAAATAAATTCACGTGATATTTCACTTTAGCCCTCCCTTTCCCTCGTGAGATTTTGTGTTATTTTGTGAGAAAACCCCCTCCCCTCCCCTTAAAAACCTCACGTGATTAATGGACGCTCCCTTTGGGCAAGCAAATTGCGTAAAATAGAACAAATTACATGACGTGGATGTTATAGCATTCATGGTATATATCGATTAAAAGATTATAATTTGACTACGTTTATAGCAGATGCTTAATCAAATTTTGGATATTTAAAAAAATGGACAAATTTAAAAATAAAATGATTCAATTTATGTGGCTTGCTCTTTTACTGTCCGCGGACGTGTTAAATATTCTTTCCATGAAAATGTACACTGTTATAAAATATATAGATATATTAACTTCCCGTAGGGTAGTTACAGTAATGGGCCAAAAATCTAAAATGAAAAATTTTGCATTTCTCCACGTTTTGAAGGTTTCTAAACATTTTGTCATACCACAGAAGAAATGGATGTATGTGTGTTTGTATGTTTTTTGTGTCCGCATTTTTTAGTTCACGTTTTTGGGCGCACGGATCAACCGATTTAAATGGATCAAAAAACATTCGATTTCTACTGATAGGGAGATGTGCTGATTAGGTTTTGGCAAAGGGAGGTTCAGTCGTTACGGAGATAAAGAGTAAAGAGTGCATAAAATAGAAATCGAGTTTTTGAGAGAACGGAGTATCCGATTTGAATGATCTAAAAAATATTCAATTTGTAATGTCTGGAAGAAGTGGTGATTAGTTTTTGGCAAAGGCAGGTTCAGCCATTTTGAATATACAGAGCTAAATGTACAAAAAAATGACAGTTTTTAAGAGAAATTAGCATCCAATTTGAATAATTCAAGGAACTTTCTGCTTGTGTTGACAAAGCAATTGCTTTTGGGAAAAAAATCAATTTTTTTTTCATTTTTTTTTTATATATCGAAAATAATTCAGATCTTAATTTTAATTCTGGTTAAAGTTAAAGTGAATAATACTAACTTTGTAATTCAGTTTGTATAATTCTTATAAATATTAGACGATATTACAGAATTTATAATAATCCATTTGAAAACATTTAATATTCCTTGAACATTTCGTCACGGTAGGGAAAGTTCCAGCAATTTGCCTTAAGGCACGATGCCATACACCACTAGTTTTATTGTTATTTCAACATTATTACATTAATTACTTTTATTAAAAAAATTAAAAAATGTGAACTCTTTTGATAATAATCACCTCACATTTAATTGGCGATAATTACTATAAATGTAAAATTTAACGTTTACTGGTTTACTCCCTACTTTTACTTTACTTGTGCTTTATTACTACGACGTCCTTAATTTTTTTCAATTACTTTTATTACAAAACAAGAAATATAAATTTCGACTGAATATATTGCCGCCTGTGATAATAATCGCTGAGTGTTATTATAGGGAGTTATCACGATAAATGCAAATTTCTGTCGAAATTTAACGTCGGCCCATGGGGTTTCAACTTTCCAACAGTTCACTATAAACAGTAACTGAAGCAAACTATGTATAAATGCGTGGAAGTGAATGGATTTGCATATTAAAATATTAGTGGTTCTACTCAACTTTCTCAGTCACGTTGGCCCTGAGCAACTTTTAAACCCGTAATATAGTTCAAATTTGAAGCAACCACAACTTTGTGAATATTTTAATAAAAAGTACTTAGTCGCTTCAATTAACGTATCAAAATTATGTAAGACCACTTTATATGCAACGTACAAAAGTGGGCTCGATTATAATAGGAATTTTCTAATTCATCGTTCTATGTTATTTACATAAAAATCTAGATCTGTGAAACGCCAATAAATTTTAAAGAATAATAATTAACATATAAACTAACAAATGATGAATAAAAATGAAAAGTACTAAATCACATTAAAATAAAACATTTTTAGTGTACTTTATATTATTCATTCTGTAATTCTTCATATTAACTGCCGCGATAACTGGTAACTTTGAATATTGTACTTTTTTCTTTATTATTTGGTGTACGCCTTTAAAATTAAATAGTTATTTCAACATAAAAACTAACTAAGTTTTTAATATATTTGTTTTTCTATTATAATTTTCTTTAAATTAGTTTTCAGTTTACATAAAGATACAATTATAAAAATATGAAAATAACAATTTTGAATAGATATTGTGTTTGAAATTAGCTTTTGTGTTCAGAAATACATGATTAATAGTATAATGTTATTGAAAACATTTTAATTTTTATTTGTGTTTTATTGGATAGAGATATTAATTTCCAAGTAAAAATAACTTTTCTAAACAGGAAGAAGAGTAAAATTCACAAAAATACATAATAAATATTTTTGTATTAATTGTATCATTATATTTTAATTAATTATATAATAATTTTAGAGCTGCTAGATGATGACACATAATTAATGTCGAATTTTAAAAAAGTACATTTTATTTTTAATTGTATATTTTCAAGAAGATGTCCAACAAAACAGCAGAAAAAATATAGGGTAGGCTGGGGCTTGAAGGTAGGCAGTTAGAAAGGTCCACCACCATTATCTCAAAAACAAGTAAAAGTATTAATTTTATAACAACAATGTTTGAAAGTAGAGGGCAAAAGATGTATAACTAGCTATCAACTTGATTCATACTACGTTGCTATCTGGAGATAAACAGCAATGTTTGAAAATGCATAACAAGAGCTCTTTTTTCGTGGTTAGTTTCATTGATTGTGAGCACTGTTGTTTAATTTACGAGACTTTAATAAGAGCATTGTTATAATTAAGTTGGATTCGATAGATGTTTTTTTATTACCTCTTTAATTTGGATGTTTTAAAAAGGGCTTTTTTTTAAAAAAAAACCAACTAAATCTTTACCTTGGCAAAAGTGTTAAAAATAATAAGTAGAAAAGTAAATTATGTTAAAAATACAATTTCACATAAAGTAAAATAAATTAATAATTTTTCCACCTCTGCTAATGAATATTCTGACAAAACACCTGATCAAGGTTATATATAATATTATCTATGTTAAAAATGTGCTCATTATGCATTGGTTAATAACGTAGATGTTATTTCATAAATACCATTTTAAGATAAAAATAAGACATTGAGTGCGTTTGCTCCCTGTCTGCCCCATTTTAACCCGCCTATGGTTTAAAAAACCAAAGCGTTTTGAGAAAAAGCAAAATAACAGTTTTACGATGGTTAATTTCCTGTAAATTTATTGAACATAGTTAGATAACTGTTTTGTTATATGTGTTAATGATATGATATGAGATTTGTTATACGTGGTTTGGTTTTTACAGTATAATTGTCAAAAGTAATTAGATCTCATTGTCAGTGCTACCCCATATAAATACATATATATATATATATATATATATATATGTGTGTGTATGTATGTATATATATACGTATATTTATTCAATAAGCGACCAATTTACGATGTCAATTGTTAGTGATTTTACGACTAGACGTTGAGTCTTTTCGCTTTGTTTATAACCTGTCGGGCTGCGCTCAGGGCCAATTCCATATGCATATGGAAGCCATTCGAATAAAGTATCGTGCAATCTGCATTATTACGTTTTATTATATCATATACGACATGTCCACTATTGCCTGCCCACTATCTATGTAATTTGTAGAGTACCCGAGTTCCAATTAAGCACGACAATGCCACGAGGACATAATAGAATACGAGAAATTCATCGAGTTTGTGTCGATGCATTAAAAATAGACTTTTTTCTTTGTTAGTTCAAGAGTTCAGTACTTATATAAAGTAGATTATAGTACATTTGTGAGGATAAAAAATTAGTAATTATGTGGTATGACAAATACGCCATGCCATACTTTATCATCAATCGACTATATTGTCATATAAACACACATTAATTTTTTTTAAATAATTGTGATTTTTTCTTGAATATTGTTTTAGCTTTATGAATAATATACTTGAATAATATAACTATGCTTTTAATTTCCAAATTCTTTACCACTTACATATGATAAACTGGACCGAATCTATCTTATTTTTTTGTATTTTGTACCACAAACGACAGAATATAATTCTTCTGATTCAGTTGGTTTTCCACTTCGGTTTCATTTTTGTTCAATTTTGGCTTTCATTTACTTTTTTCTTTACTTTTGTATATTTGTCTGATTTTTTTAAAATATTTTTCACAAACTCTTGTTGTGAAGCTTTTATTCGAGGATTATCCATCAATACTGTTAATTGTTTTTAATTTTGCCCACCAACACCAAAGTGGTCTAAATTTTGGTGGCAAAATAGTTTTTTGTAGATTGGAGCAACTCATAGTTGGTTCGTTCACAATTTTGATTTCATTTATAATTTTCTTAGTGAAGGATTTTTAGGTGTATTTTTTACATCTCATGATAATTATTTAAACCATTCAGAAATCACTAAAATTGTTACACATTATCAAAAATTGATAGATATCAATATTATGATATATAAAATAAAAAATTAGTCGATAATATTAACGCAAACAGAAATCTTATGATATTAAAATTTTATATTACATGTCCAATCCAGACAAGAAAATATTTTAATATTGTTCAAGATCCTATCGAAAAACACCTGTTACTACTTACCCCTGTTGCAAATAACCCCTAGCTCACCTACTTCACATAATACTTATGGGCCGCTAATGTGACGTGTTTAATGCATGTTTTTAGTAATACATTTTCTATCGATCTATTAAATTAATTGTAAGTGCAATTTATTAAAGAAAATCGTCTTTTTAATTAGTTCGGATTAAATGCTAAATAATTTACTTAATCGGAATCAGAAAATTACTGTAGACTATATAATGTCAAAATGTATAAAAGTGTAATGAAATTTGATTTATACAAATTGCTTCAGAATCTGCCAATAAATTTATCAGTTGTAGAACAACGAACTATCAAATTGAAGAATTCAAAAATCTCTCCTTTTGTCATTTCTCAAATAACAAAACTCATTTATTATATATTTACTATTGACTTCACACACCATCTTGTACTTTATACCAAATTCTTCTGGTTTATTCGGTATGTTTTGTATAAATCTGCACTTACGTTTCAACAGAAACAACTCCCTAAATAACATTATTTTACCATCAGTCAAATTGACTAAATGCAGTTGTTAGGTCACATAACATTTTTTTTTGAAAAATAGAAAAAATAAATAAAGTTAACTAGTGCAAAAAATATTATTAGTATATTCTAAGAACTGTCATGTAGTTTGATAATGATTTTTTTAACATTTTTTTTAAAAATGTCTAATTCATACACAAATTTGAAAACGGTCAATTTGACCGGCGTTGGTAGGTTTAGTGTTAAGGTGCATTCTACAAGTTGTGTGAAACCTAAAAAAAACAAACCATGACTTAAAATTATTTGAATTCACATATCCACTGCAGTCTCATTTACTCCTAATTTATTCCTATCATATCTTTATTCGCAAAAACAATCTGGAATTTTGCACCGTCAATCTAAAATTTTTTTCCTTCCAGCCGCTCACCGTCCGAGCGGACGAGAATGATAAATGATATTGGCACAATTAATAGCCGAGACTTTTGAAAGCTTTTAATTCCCTCCCACGTTTTATTCGCCTCACTCAAAAAATGAGGCAAAAACATTCTGGCACTCATGGACACAAGCAAAAGTTTTCACACATTTCCTCCTAGAAAGGGCGCCGATAATAATACTCATAATAATAATGATACTAATATTTACTAATATTTACTAATAATAATAATACTAATATTTACTCGTTTTATAATTATTTTGGTTACGGTTTCAAATTCACCGGCTAAACATATTTTGAGAATTTGATTATTGTTAGTATTATAATTTTTTTTTATAAAAATATTATGTATTCGGCTTCAGTTTCAAGTACAAAATACAAACGTTTATTTATTTCAGTACCTTTCAGTGTGGTGTATTTTTCATAGTCGATTTAAAAATTTAAACTTATAAAAACATATTATTTATAATTTATGAATTTTAAGACGATTTTTAACTTTCGGTAGGGTAAGTTATAGTAATCGCAAAAAAAGAAAATAGCAATTTTTGCGTATCTTCACATTCTGAATATTTTCTGAGTATGTGTGTGAGTGTGTATGTGAATTTATGTATGTATGTACGTATGGATACAATTTTTCGATAGGGAGATATGCTGATTAGTTTTTGGCAAAAACAGGTCCAGCTGTCTAGGAGATATTTGGAGATATAAATATGCAAAAAATATCAGTTTTTGAGAGAGCATCCGATTTGAATGATTTAAAAAACTTTCTGCTTGTGTTGATAAAACGATTGCTTTTGGGAAAGACATTTTTTTCAGTTTTTTTTAATTTCCAAAAAATATAATTTTCATAAATTTTATTCTTCGAATATTTCACTATGGCGCGGAAAGTTACAGCAATTTGCCTTGAGGCACGATGCCAAACACCACTAGTTAAATTTAAAATTATAAGAAAAGTTCATATTTAATTTATATTTTAAATTTTAAGCAAATGTCAATAGTTAGTTATGAATAGTAATAAAGCACTAGTAAAACATATTTTTAAAAATAATTCAAGTAGGTATAATAATTTTCATATAATAGACCATATTTTGCTAAAGTTTTCTTATGAATTACATAATTTGGTACTAAACTGACAGACATTGTCAGTGCCGATAAGTCAATGCCATTTTAATCCATTTTTTTGTCAGCATATTCAACTTCAGACACCAAACTTGGAAGTAATAGTTCTTTATAATACCTGTAAAATATCGGAAAGTAAATTTGTGTAATTCACAAATGTTAGACAATTAATTAATATTATCTTAATATAATTAATTTATCAAAATATTCTGTATTCTGCTTCTTCAAATTCATATTCTTAGTAATTTATAAGTCCTGTCAAAACTATCAAAGCTAATTTGTATAAATTGCAGACGTTGGCAGTCAGTTATAAATCGTCAAGAAGTATACCAAATATATTTCAACTGATCTCTAGTATTAACTTAGATTTTATTTATTTTATGTTCTATATATAATAATATCTTTCAAATATGAATAAAAAATACAGAAAGTACAAAATAATGCATGCTCGAATTACTTTTGAGCAACGTTATTAATCACAATTTTATTAATCTAAAATTGTATTTTATTTTACTATAAATTTTATTTTATCTACTTGAAAATAGGAGGAAAACCTTTTTTAATAATGTTTAAGTAAAAAATCAATTCAGCTGAATATGCATAATGATATGTTTAATTTTTGTGCTTATTAATTGAAATGAAATCAACGTTGAATGAAATAAATCGCGATTTTATAAATTAACTAAGTTTTCGGAAAAACAAATTTATAAACTTGTTATTTAAGATCAAATATGTAATTATACATTACCATAATTAGCTGTAATATTATAATGACGTATTTTGAATTTTGATTTATTTTCTTTGTTACTATATAATAGAGCTTCTTCGTGGTTCTGTGGTGAGATCTTTAGCCTTGTGATCCAAAATCTTTCATCAGTGATATAGGCGTTTATTTAAAAATAAAAATTTGAAATATGGTCAAATAAAAATAGTCCTTCCCGATATTATTATAGATATGATAATTATTGACAAAAATAAAAGACGTAGTTGAAAAGCATCACCATCATAGCTTATAGAACTTTTAATTGCTAATTACTAATCAAAAACAAATTGACATCATTACTAGGTTTATATATCATAAAAACTGTAACTCTACTATTTATATCAATAAGTCAACAAAAATACTTTCTAATTATAATTCAAATATAATTTTTGTCCCAAAATATTCATCAAACCCCACATTATTTTGGCTATGACGAGGTTTACCATCAAAGCCTCCATGAATTAATGATATACATAAAAATATGCTCTTATAAACATTGCCAAAGCCAATTAACAAATTCGCCGACTCATCACTACCCATTTTTATTGTTTATTTGGACAAGGGACCAAGGTTAATTACTTTTGTAAATATATAACAATTGCTTTTCATTAGAAAAACAGCTTTTTATTACAATAGAAACCGTGGAAAATTTTTAGAAAACCTTATTGAAGTATCTTGTTAATCATACTTTCATACAATTTCTATCGGATATATAATCGTGTGTGTTTTTGCTGGTACCGTGTGAAATACAACAGGATTTTTATGATCATGGTTTTGTAAATCCTTGTTTAAAATAGATAAAGGTTATACTATTTGTTATATTCAAAATACAAAATATAGATCAGCTTATTTTTAAAATGCGTAATGATTGTAAGCTATTAGATACCTAATTAATTAAATTGTTAAAAAACCTATGTTTATTGTAATCGACTAATCGTTAAAAAAATCAAACTTAAACATTGGTAATTTCTCGATTCTGCAAAAATTTCATACTTTACTTCTTTTTGAGATAATGGTGTTTGTACTTTTTTAAATTCTTTATTCTAGAACCTAGCGCAATAAATATATTGAAATTGAATTGAAACTGGTTGAAGAAATGTATATATTTTATAATAGGTTAAAATCACATTTAGATATTCCAAATTTTCATTGCTTATAGTGTGTGAAAAGTTATTTTTATACATACGTTACTAATTAGGTCAAATTTTGATATCACACCAGACAACACATCAGACTTACAATCAAAAACATTATTTGGTTTTTCTACACTAAACTCTTAATAAACTAAGTAATTAATTGCAAAATATAGTATTTTACTTTTTATAGTATAGTAATTGTAAATGTTTTTTTTTTAATAATTACACTTATTTTTTGTTTCAGGTGAGTTTTTTTTAAACATGATCCGGAATATGATCAAATGCATTTGAACATGTTGGTTAGAATTTTTGGTATTGGAATATATATTAATGTAATTTTTGTTAGGAGTGTTAATGTTTTGTTATCCATCCTTTTGGCTGGGCCATACCGATGCTCTCAGCTGGTGCATTTATAAGCTTTTCATTCTTTGACTAGAAAATGCGAAAAATGTGGGTATGTAGTGACCGTTAGCACTCATACAGAATAAAATTAAATAACTGGAATAAATTACATAAATTCTCACAAGAAATATCAATATGTTTACTGTCCGGCACTAAGGGACGACTTAGTGTCCGGTGCTAAGGGACAGACATTTTCGTTCATTTGGTGGCATCTACTAAAATTGGTTAAAAGATCTAATGATATTCTACCATTTTACGGATAACAATCAAGTACAACTTTTATTTTTGCATACCACTGAAATGTAAATTCATAAATATGCTAGAATTACTTCCATTGATATTTAGGTGACTCCGTGATTTTGCGCCTAAAACAGGAAAGGGTTGCCTTCGCCGTGGCTGTGTGTGTCGCAGGCGAGGCTTGGCGCGTGATCCTGTACCTGTGTGCCCCCAGTGCCCCTTTCACTTGTATTTTGAAATGAAAAGATTTATACTCGCTTAAATAATACGTGTTAAATAGAGTGTCCGGTGCTTGGTGCCGTCCGTCGTTACGGGACATCACTCTGGCTTAGAAAAAATGGATGTGCTTATGTGTGATTGCATACATATTTTTGTCGGCGATTTCAGGAACATTGTTCAACCGATTGGAATGATTTAAAAAATATTCGATTCTTATTGATAAGACGTGCTGATTAGGTTTTGGTCAAGCCGTTTCGAAGATGCCGCTTGGATACATTGATTATTTTATCTAAATAGTTTAATTTCAATATATTGATTAAAATGATTATGTATGCATATCGGGAAGTTTGTGCAACTTGTCTTCGGGTACAATGCTATTACAACTAGTTCCGTTTCAAAATCATAAATTTCTTAACAAAAAATTACAATCTGCCTTTATAAAGTGGATGCTCTTATTGCAATATTTGTTTTATTGGTGAAAGTTTCCAAACATAATTAAAAGAATATGAAATAATTTAAAACCATATTCTTCCATATATGATTAATTTGATTTTATACCAGTCGTCTTAACATGCTTCAGAAAGAATAAACGTCGACCTATGAAGTTAAATGATGTACTTTTTTGTATATTAATGCTAACAATATATCTTCACTAAATAACCAGATTGTAATACATACGAAAATACAAAAATATATATTATAATGCAAGCAAATACAGTGTAAATACGTCAAATAAATGCACTGAGTCATCGACATGTCAATAGCTAAAGCCGTAGAAAATCGATACTGTCAATTTGAATGCTTTTATGAATTCTGTTCAACGGGCGAAGTGTTTATAAATACATGTGACTTTAAAAGCTTTTTATTACGGCGCTTTTCGAAGATAAACAGGATTTGCTATGCACACAGCAATAAAATCAATATCAGGATATTTCAGTCTTATATTTAATCAGAAACATAAATGTTTCGAGTTTCATTAGTACCATTCGAGAAATTTTAATCCGATTTCATTTCAGTGTGATACCAGAAGTAATTGTTAAACTGGTTTACAACGAAGCTTAAAATATTTCTAAAAGATGCATAGAAAAATTATATAGCTAATATTATAATTTGTCGTGTTACATGTTATATGTATCAGAATGTTAGTTTCACAGTAAAATCATTCAATTGTTTGTATTAAAACTTACAAAGAAATTGGCACTTTTAGGCACAAACTAAAATATAGGTATTTAATTTAAAATAATTAACGCCCTAAAATATTCATGCAAGTACTATCGTTTTATGTAGTAGGGAAGACTGGGTACGGTAGTGACAGTCGTCATAACAGTTAACCTATACTAATTTTTAGATAGGGTCCGAAGGTAGATTTATGAAGTATGTTTGTTCGAACAAGTTTCCATTATTTTATTAATATTGTCTGTGTACCGCATATGTTTTAAAGAGTCGAAAATAAGTTTTTTTGTTTGATTTCGTTTAATAATAGCTGTTACTTGCATACAGATAAATCACTTTGTTTGTTACATTGTTGTAAGTTAGACATTTGTAGTTATATTTTTTAATTAACTTCCCGAAGGAGAAATTGAATGAGAAAAAAATTGGAAAAAGTATGTGCGTGTGTGTGAGATCAGGTTTTTGACTCATCGTCGACGTTTTCTCAAAAACGGCTAGACCGATTTCAAAGACTTAAAAGCCGTTCGATGAATCTCGATAAGGACTTGCGTTCGTCATTTTTGCGCGGCTATCAGCCATGCCGTTTACTTGTAAATAGCAGATAGTGTTAATTTTTTTGTCAACTTTTTAGCCCGCAGTTCTGAATAGATTTAAAAAATTAAAAAACTGTTCGAAAGATATTGGTTAGAAATTAACTTCATTAGTTTTCTTTATAAGTTCTTGCAGTTAACTGTTAAAAAAAATCGACGATTTTTATTAAATTTGTTAGAATTAGAACATTCATCAATGTTTTCTCAAAAACGGTTAAGTCGATTTCAAAAATTCAAAAACCATTTAATGAAACTTCATAAGAACTCGCGTCAGTTAGATTTTTGATACGATTGCCTGAGCCGTTTTTTTTTTTTTTGTAATTAGCTGATAAGTGAAACAAAATCCGCCTACGTTTTAGCTAAAAATTCTGATTTTAAAAAATCAAAAACTATTCAAAACATATTATTTGGGAGTCGTGCTGATTGATTTTGGACAATGATTGGCCAAGCCGTTTCTTTGTCAAAAGTTGCTTTTGTGATTCAATTCATAGAAATTTGGAATAATAAACTGCAATTTTAGGACATATATATGCACGTATCTGTGCAATATAATTACAGAAATTCAAATTACATTTTAATTTACTTTTCTCAATCCTCATTACCAAAATTATTGCTGAAAAAAGTAGCACAACCGTATCCAGTGCCCCCTACATATTGATTAATTATTAGACAATATATTTATTGTATTAGTCATATTCCAGCAACCAAATACAAAATACATAATACAATTATTTATTTGCACTAGTTTCGACATTAGATGTGTCATCTTATAGATAAAATAAAATATTTGAACACATTATTATAAAATACAATTAAAAAAATTATAAAATAAATAACCTTCATTATAAATTAACGAAAACTAATAAATCTCTAAATTAAATAGAAAGACATCCATAATGTATTGACAAATGTTGTAAAGTAAATGCTCGTTTTTTAAAGACTGCAAGAAAATCGCAAAAATTTTTAAATAAATATTTATTAAAATACCAGATGTATTTCAATAAAACATTGATTTAAAATTTACCTGAATGATGACAATCATCTAGTCTCAAAACTAGTAGTATAAAAATTAAAGTCTATAAATACATATAACATAACCATTAAAATAATCATAACCATTGTTAACATCGTAATTAAATTAACACATTTTAAGCTATTTCAATAACTATTTTTTTATTATACATTATTATCTATTAAAGTTCATTGATTATTCTAAACCTAATTGAACGGTTTTATCATCTATTAAATTATTATTACATTTTCAGTCTCTATTTTTTCTGTTTTCGTTTATTTTGCAATCATTAAATTTTATTCTAGATTTTGTACATATTTATGTATGTACATTATTGAATTCACTACACTATTACTGTAAAACTAATAATGTTTTGCAATAAAAAAAATCAATCTCATTTGCCGCTACTATAATTTCTTACAAAACACTTTTCTCTAAATCGAAAAGTGTAAAAGTTGAAGCACCGAACTCAATTATTATATTTTCAGAACGACATGTTTTAATGGTAAATAAATGTTCATTGTTGGTAATGGTAAATCGTACAGGAAAATATAAAAATAAATTACTTTTTTAGAGTTGTGTACTCAAAACTATCATGATACCATCGACCTAATTTAGGTTGAATTTTGAATTAACTAGGAAATGTCTCTGAAAATGTAGGGAGAAGTCTCCTAGTGGCGGACACCTAAGGTTATTTATAAATAAATCGAAAAATAATTTACGAAATGTTCATTAAATTATGATTTATATTAGATAACAAAGTTAGAAATCAAACTTAATTAACAAAACCGCAATCTTTGGTAAAAAATAAATAATACTATCAATCAAACTTTGGTATCATAAAATATGATTTTAAACAGTGGCACCTAGTGCCGGACATTTCAACATAACCTGCATTGATCACATATGTAGTCATCTCTACCCTCTGGAAAATCTGCATATGTGTCTTTGACAAATATTCTTTGATATTGCAAAAAAAGTCACTATTCATCCCCTATTTTGGCTGGGCCACACCGATGCTTTCAGCTGCTGCATTCACTATAAGCTTTTTATTCTTCGACTAGGAAATACAAAAAAAGGGGGTATGTAGTCACCATTAGCACTCATACAGAACAAAATTAAATATTTGGAATAAATTACGTATATTCTCACAAGAAATATCAATATATTTACTGTCCGGCACTAAGGGACGACTTAGTGTCCGGTGCTAAGGGACAGACATTTTCGTTCATTTGGCGGAACCTACTAAAATTGGTTCAAAGATCTAATAATATTCTACCATTTTACGGATAACAATCAAGTACAACTTTTATGAAGAAAACACAAAAGTAACCGTTTAATTAATTCTGTTAATTCTTAAGTTTTCGATGAAGTTTCTTTTCGCCAGAAAATTTAATGTTGCATTTTATGTTTTCCTGATGTTTAAAGTCATTCTGAATTTTCAATTTTCCGTATGGTAAATTATAGCAATCGCAATAAAATTGAGAATGGAATTTTTTGCATATCATTAGGTTTCTGAAAATTTAGGCATAACTTAAAAAAATTATGTATATGTGTGCGTTTGTGTGTATGTATGTGTGTGTATGGGCAAAACTTTTTTTGTGAGGGTGTGCATGTGCAGAAACTTTCCGTACCGTAATTTAAAATTCTTTAAAGCTTTAATTTTTTTTAAATTTTTGATTTTTTCAAAAGCGATCACGTTGCTTAGCTCTTCTAAAACAAAACACCGTAAGTGCTACGTCAAAGTCTAATTGTTGAACATTACAAATCAAATTATTTAATATTTTATAGAGATTTCAATTAGAAGTATAAATTTTGTTTATATTTATGTAGGTTCCGTACTGAGATTTACCCGTTAGACTGCAACGCGGCGCTTAGACGCTTCAATAATTCATGTCTGAAACAGCTACGTAGCGGGATCAGTTTGAAATATTTTTTTTTAAATACACAATATAAAAAAAATGATTTTTTTTTCTTCAAAAATCTATTTTTTCTCAAAGTTAAAAAAAATACAGTTGCTTTAATAATTTTAATTTTTGGTACGTTGGTACGTATTTTTAGAAGTTCCAGCAATTTGCCTTAAGGCACGAATCCATGCAACACTAGATTTTATATGATATTTAAAGTTATATTAATTTTTTGATGAAAATATTCAAAAATTTTTCTAAATATGTTATCTGGATTTAAAATAGCAAGATAACATATTTAGGATTTAGAATAGTATAGTCAATCTCGTTCTTTTTAATAAGGAGTGCCCAATACAGCTTATAGAACATGTAATAGTTTGATTGCAGTAAAGTTACAAAATTTAAAAATATGATATACCTACTGTTTAGTTATTTACTAGTATGATTAATATACTGAATTTGTAATGATATTGCAAAACTAAGTATAATGCTATAAATAAAATACGAAATATAAAAAATACACCAACATAGTAGAATTAACAGTACAAATTAGGTATTTTTTATATTTTATACATTACGCCTAAGTTCGTATTGATAAATTAAATAATTAATAATATAATAAATCATACAAATTGAATATCAAATATTTAAGTATACAGAATATAAATTTAATCGTTTATGATATATAATAAATTGAAATATTTCAAATAAGTCCTAAAAGAATACTTAATGTTGAATACATTGAATATGGCTAGCAGATTGGAATTGCGCTTATTCTTCACATCAACCTTAGATTTTTCTTCATTGTCCTTGATTTCTGTAGATGTAGTTTAATAATGCCACCACTTTTGCCTACTACCATTGGCTGGTGGTATATTCCGGAACGGATGCCACTGATTTTGTATAGATTTAGGCATAGGCATAGAGATATCGATAGGACGATCAACAATATTGTACGGTCCTGTAGAATATGGAATTATATTTGCATGTCGAGGTGTTCCCACTGGAGCTGGAAAATATTCCAATTGCGCATTTGTTAGACATGAAACATAAATGTCGTCTATTAGATTTGCAACGTCTTCGCTCATATTGCTATTAGCACACACTGATCTTTGTCTAAGATTATTTGTATCATGTTCTACATTTGAGCTATGGCCAAATGTTTTAGAAATTCTGGCACTGGCAAAATCCACTTTTGCCCAATCATAAGACATATCTATATTCTTTCCGTATTGCTGCTGTTGTAGTAACGAATTTGGAATTTGTTGCTGATGAGTCATGGAATCCCACATAGAAGATAACGTGTTATTTACAATAAAATCTGGTTGAAATTTGATACTTATTTTTTGTTCCGGAGGTATTCTAATGTCGAAAGCATTCATATTTAAGATGCTACTTGATGGCAAAAGAAACTTATGAATAAGATTCGCTATAGAATTTTGTTGAAAATTCATATTATAGGCCATTGATACACATGCTTTCTGAGCCTCTTCAAAAGGATCAAATTCAAGATCATCATCTGATGTTGCGCATAAATGATGATTAGAAAATTGTTCATTTGATTGTTCTATGTTGGCATAATTTTTTTGAATATTTGACATAGAATCGTAATATTCTCTATTTTCTTGTGTATGATTAGAACTATTGAGAGTTTGATCTTCACTACTCCTATTGTTAATTTTAAATACGATATTTTGCAATAATTTTAGATCAATACTTTCGGGGTACTTCTCTACAGTTTTCTGCATAAATGTATCAAGCACCTTTTTTTCATATTCTTGGTGTTTACCAAGAATTATTTCTTCTTGCGTGAAACTGGCTTCGGGATCAAAGTCATGAAGAAATCTGCAGTCATATGTGGGGCATGGTAAATTTTTCACAAAACTAGTACAGTACCTGTTAGTTCCCATAAACGTTTGAATATATCTTCCATCTATTTCAGTATTATTTACAGCTTGAATAGCTCTCAATGCATCATCATTATGATTATAAGTAATAAATACATTAGGTGCAAACTGCCTTGCCCCTTCATATAAAACATACTTAATGGTAATATTTGAAATTTTTCCAAATTTTCCAAAATACTCTTTCCTCCTTAATATTTTTGGATTTGCTATGTAAGTCGGAATACCAATAGCGAAAACCATGTTCTTCTGTAACACTCGGAGATTAGCCAGATATTTCTGTTTTTCTAGAATTTTTAAATTACGTTGTTGTTCTTCATGTCTCCTTGTGCCTTTTAGAACGGCTATTTCATCTTGTGATAAAGAAGTAAAATTTTCAGGGTTCTCAGGATAAGTCTTCCAACATTCTGGACATGATCCGTCACCATCTGTTCTAAGTGTGTGCCAACAAAATCGACATACCTGGTATTTACATGCACATGGAAAAAAATCCAAATCGCCATCTTTTAGCACTTCCAGACACAAAGGACATTCTTTAGCATTGTCTTCCACCACGTTTATTTCTTTAATGATATTTATATTAGTCATAGTAATAATATTATTTTAAGTTAAATGAAAAAAACTCACAAAACAACCGAAAATTACACACAGTTGTTAAGAAAACCTATAAAAATGTATGCGATCCGCCTCGCACGTTCAAAGCACAACGACTAAAATCTCCGAAAACTATGACTTCTGTAATTTGCGATTTGTATAAACTAATAACACTATCAATAAATACGCTGATGATAATACGCAGGAATTAATTCATAAACAAAAGCACAAAAGTAAAACAATTATAGTCGAGCAAGATATTATTATTATTATTTGATTGCCGTAAACTTATCAATATTAGTATAATGAACAATATGCGCTTTTTAAATCTGTTTAGTGATATAAATTGTTGATATATTTATATTAGTATTTATCTTGTTTTCGAAAGCTGTGACAAAAATAATAAAACATATTTTAATTAACATTCTTGTGATTTCTGCGATTTGATTCCAGTTGGTCCCGGTATTATCAATTTAACTCTTTATGTTGAATATAATAAACATGATATTTTTCTATTCAATTTTCTCATTATCATTGAGCTGTTGGTATTGCAATAAATATTCTGGTTATATATATATATATATATACGGTTATATATATATTATATTATATACATATATTTATATAATATTTTATTATATATATAGTTATATATATTATATATGTATATATATATATATATATATATATATATATATATATATATATAATATATATAATATAAATAAAAAATCTACTTTAAATAACAGACAAAGAAGTGAGTTTCATGTGTACCAGCAAGCCCCCGAAAGTTTTCAATATATATGTATATGTATATTTATATATATATATATATATATATATATATATATATATATATATATATATAT
Source organism: Ctenocephalides felis (assembly GCF_003426905.1). Taxonomy (NCBI): domain Eukaryota; kingdom Metazoa; phylum Arthropoda; class Insecta; order Siphonaptera; family Pulicidae; genus Ctenocephalides; species Ctenocephalides felis. The sequence continues at coordinate 142,814,991 of NW_020538040.1, forward strand.
ATATATATATATATATATATATATATATATATATATATATATATATATTGAAAACTTTCGGGAGCATGTTGGTACACATAAAACTCACTTTTTTGTCTGTTATTTAAAGTAGATTTATTTACGAATTTTTATATTGTAAATTTGTAGCGTAAATTTATTCAAGGTGAACAAATAACAGAATCATTTTTTTACAAAATCCTTAAATTTAAAAAAAAATATAGTTCGACCATCGTAAAAGATGAAAAAAAAAACTAGAAGGTAAAAGAAAGCTTTAAAAACTATTTCTGTACTGACCGATTTTTATATTTATCTATGAAGAAAATGCAATATTTAATATAGGTTTTTTATATTTTTTTTATTATTGAAATTAATTACTTTTTTATAATTTATTGAATATGTTTGATATCAAATAAATTTACATTTATTTTTCGTTCAATGCATTAGTTATTCATCATATTAAAAACTTACTAAAAGGTTTTTTTTGTAGCAATTCATCAATTTTGAGAAATAGGTGATAAGATAGTCGGATACTACTTTTATTTATACATATTTATTAACATTTCTTATAAACATACAATAGTTTGTTTGTACGTTTTAAGCGTTTACGTTAAATGCTTATAAAACATAAATGATGAAATTTATAACGTTATAATAATATTTATATAATATATTATTGTAATTTAAAATGTAAAAATATTCAAAACCATTGTTATTATTTATTGATCAATTTTTAACTTCCCGTAGGGTAAGTTATAGTAATCGCAAAAAAATCGAAAATGAAAATTTGCATATATCTTTACGTTTCAAAAGTTTCTAAATATTTTGGCATACCTTAAATAATGGATGTATGTGTGTGTGTGTGTGTGTGTGTGTGTGTGTAGTAATAATGGATATGTGTGTGTGTATGTGTGTGTGCGGATACAAATTTTCATCGACGATTTCGGGAACACCGATCAACCGATTTGAAAAATTCAAAAAACATTCTATTCTAAACATTAAACATTGGCAGGGTTAGCCATTCGGAAGATACGGGGTAAAAGTGCCAAGGTCGGTAACTCAGTTTTTAAGAGAACGGCGTGTCCGATTTTAATAATTCAAAAAACATTTTGCTTGTATTGACAAGATGAAGAACTGATTAAATTTTTGAGAAGGCAAGTCCAGCGTGTATGGACTCTCAATAATAATAAATTAACTAGCTGTAAGTGGAATTCTGTCTTGAGGCAATTATGGCATCGTGCCTTAAGGCAAATTGCTGGAACTTCCCGTACCGTAACGAAATGTTCGAGGAATACTGAATGTTTTCAAATAGATTATTATAAATATTGTAACATTGTCTAATATTTATGAGAATTATATAAACTGAATTGCAGAGTTGAAATTATTTGTAAAGTATATTAGAACTATAGTCAAAATTAAAAATAAAATCTGAAATATTTTCGATATACAAAAAACTAAAAAAAAAAAAAAAAAATAGAACAAAATTTTTTTTTTCAAAATCAATTATTTTGTTAAGACAAGCAGAAAGTTCTTTGAATCATTTAAATCGGACGCTTAGTTCTCTCAAAAACTGCCATTTTTTACATATTTAGCTCCGTATCTTCGAAATGGCTGCGCCTGCCTTTGCCAAAAACTAATAAGCACTTCTCCCAATCATTACTAATTGAATGTTTTTTAGATCATTCAAATCGGATACTCCGTTCTCTCAAAAATTCGATTTCTATTTTCTGCACTCTTTGCTCCGTATCTCCGAAACGGCTGGACCTGCCTTTGCCAAAAACTAATGAGTTCTTTTCCCTATCAATAGGAATCGAATGTTTTTTGAACCATTCAAATCGGTTGATCCGTGCGCCCTAAAATGTGACTGGAAATTTGTATCCATACATACATACACACACACACACACATACACACACAGATTTGCGAGAGACGTTTTAATGGACCTGCGTTCTATAGAGAGAGAAAGGGCGAATGGCACTTCGCCCATTTAAAAGATAAGTATAATGTTTATTAATTATAACATTGTTTATAACAAGTTAAGAATTGTTACATTCTAGATCCTCCCCCCACGAAGTAATGCCTAACGGCGGTTTCCGTGGGGACCAGAGGCATGGGCAAAGCGGAGGTTTTAGTCGGTATTATACCAGGGCGGTATCGAGTCCGACATACCCAGACAGAAGACCGGTCTGGGATGCATAAAAGCATTTCCTTCGCTATACAAAAAAAAAAAAAAAAAAAAAAAAAAACATACACACACACACACACATCCATTTTTTCTGAGGTATGCCAAAACGTTCAGAAACCTTCAAAACGTCGAGAAATGTTAAAATTTTCAATTCCGATTTTTGGCCCATTACAATAACTTACCCTACGGGAAGTTAAAAAAATGTCCTTTGGCGGTCAAAAATGTTTATTGGACATATGTACATCAAATTAACAGATATTTTATAGAGATTTTAATAATGTGTACACATTTTGTGTGAATTTTTTTGGGTTTCATACCAAGATTTTTCCAGCAATAACCTTAAGGCATGGAAACGGGAAGTTTCAGCAATTGCCTTAAGGCAAGATGCCATGCACTCCACTAGTTATTGATTATGTTTATTCTTGGAATGTTTAATTACAGTATGTAAAGTTCCAGCAATTTCCCTTAAGGGACAATGCAATGCGCCACTAGTTGCGATTGCGATACAATTTATAATTTTGAATATCGGGATATGTTAATCCTACATGTATATAATTTACAAGAAGCGTGTTTTTACAATAGCACACTCTAAGCGTGTATTATCTCTAAACACGAACTTTTCTCTCGGAATTGAACGCTTGACGAAATCATTTTCTATAATTCAATCCGGCAAGTAAAACCCCGTATCTCCGTGGTGAATATTATAACCTAAAATTTGCATTTAATTTGAATATCAATCCGAAAATGAATATAATAATATGCGCCGGGGTCGGTTATTACAATAGGTGCCGGCAAACAATTCTCTGCACTGCGCGCCAGGGATTACAACGGATAAAATGTAACGGAGATACATTGAAACCACATTTAGGCAAGATAACTGATATTCGAATGCAAATTTGGATGTAGTTAGTGCCGTTGGAAAACAAACATCTGATAAAGTAACTTATCGTGTGTTTTTGAAGCAAAACTTTATTTAAATCAGTTGGGTCAGATCAACTCACGCGCTATCCATTCATGGAATACGAAGGTATAATTACATTTTTTGGTTGACGTTATTTTTGAACTTGCCATAGAGTCGGTTATAGTAATCGCAAAAATATCGAAAATGAAATTGTTTATATATCTTCACGTTTCAAAGGTTTTTGAACATTTTGGCATACCTTAGTGTTCTGATACAAAATTTCGTCGAAGGCAAGATAACTGATATTCGAATGCAAATTTGGATGTAGTTAGTGCCGTTGGAAAACAAACATCTGATAAAGTACTTATCGTGTGTTTTTGAAGCAAAACTTTATTTAAATCAGTTGGGTCAGATCAAATCTCACGCGCTATCCATTCATGGAATACGAAGGTATAATTACATTTTTTGGTTGGACGTTATTTTTGAACTTGCCATAGAGTCGGTTATAGTAATCGCAAAAATATCGAAAATGAAATTGTTTATATATCTTCACGTTTCAAAGGTTTTTGAACATTTTGGCATACCTTAGTGTTCTGATACAAAATTTCGTCGACGATTTCGGGAACACGGTTCAACCGATTTGAATGATTCATAAAACATTCGATTGCTATCAATAAGGAGACGTGCTGATATATTATTGAACATATAATTTGAACATGGCAGGTTCAGCCCTTTCAAAGGTGCAGGGCAAAAAGTGAAAAAAATAGTAACTCAGGTTTTAGATAACGGAGAATCCAATTTTAATAATTTAAAAAACATTTTTCTTGTATGGACAAAATAAAGAACTAATTAAATATAATGGTAAGGCAGGTCTAGGGATTTCGGAGAACGAGTAAAAAAAGTAAAAAATGACATTTGGCTATCAAAAATATCATTAGACATATGTACATCAAATTCAGATATCTTATTATTATCAGATATTTTAGAAATTTCAAAAATAAGTATAAATTTTGTTTACATTTTGTGGGTTTTGTAACATTGTTTGAATTTGTTTGACGTGAAGAATAGTAACCCAATAAATTAATATATAATACCTATTAAACATTGAGTACAATATGACATAATAGTAGTATACCATAAATCTATTACAGGAAAAATATAATGGTTCAGCGCATCTCATACAAAATGGTACTAAATACTGTCAAAATGTCATGTGGTTGCTGTGCAGTAAGGTCTTAGATAGAAAACTTAACCTAGAAAACGTAAATTATCAAAAAAACAATATCATCATAAATGCATCTTTGTGATGCGACATAAAAACGTATAAGCAAAATTGCATTAAATGTGTGAAAGTACCTCAAGAAGACCATGTGAAATATCTCGGCATATACCTCGATAGAAAACTTAATTGACGAACTCATATAAAAAAAGAGACAACAGCTTGAGATAAAAATCAAAAAGCTTTACTGGTTACTAGGGACTAAATCCAAACTAAGCTCATACAATAAGCTAATTTTATATAAATTTTTATTCAAACCAATTTGGTGCTATGATATACAATTGTGGGGTAGTGCTCATAAGACTAATATAGAAATAATACAGAAATTTCAAAACAATTTCTTTAAAATTGCCTTAGGAGCTCCAAAATATGTTCCCAACTGGTTGATTTATGTCGACACGAATACACTTACTATAAATGAAGTAATAACAAAAACAGCACACAAATATGGAAACAAGCTAATCAGTCATCCAAATTCATTAGCAAATTTCTTGAAAACAGAGAACTATCCAAGAAGATTAAAAAGAAAAGCGACATTGGATTTAAGCCATCAACTCTCCTGATAAAAAATGGAAATAACTTAATCATTATTTATTAGAAATTATTTAATAAGTAAATAGTTAAAATTATATAATTATTGTGACTCTTATATCGAATGGAAAAACAACTACTGAGTTGTTTTTTCCAACATGCCCTTGTAGTATACAATTTCCCTTTTCGGCCGACTATTGTAAATTCATCAAATTTATTGAATGTCCTTCACTGGACAGTTGTAAATAAGAGATAATAAAAAAAAATGTGTGAACCGCCTGATCACACAGCAAATACGTGTCATTTTGCCATTATTCAGTACCATTTTGTATGAGAAGCGCTGCGTAACATATAGCCCCTACGTAACATTGGTCTATTCTTATAAATCTTTAACTTATGAATCATTCAAATGTAGATGTAAAATTTAATATTGATTAAGTCAATCCATGCAATGGAAGTTCATGCAACTTTCCTAAATGCAAAATGCCACTCACACATAGTTGTTACAAGTCTGATCCATGAATTCTCCAGTATTTAAATTATTAGTAAATCATATATGAATTTTATGGTAGCTAATGTTTATAGTATTCAATATTTTTATTAAATATCATACGTCCATATAGCCCAATCTTCCCATTTTTTAGAATATTCTACATGATCATCATATTTTTGTTAAAACCATTCCATGTCATTTTCTTCTATAAACGGTGTTGGAATCTAACTTTTCCTGTTCTAAACGTCTTCCGGGCTATGTTGAAAACGGACAAGTACAATATAGAAATCCAAACTATAGATACTAATAGATGGATCATGTTTAATTCCAAGTTCAATGTTCTTGAATACGGAAGCCAAAGTTTCCAGTTCCGTAGAAGTTACTTGGCATCTGCTCGTATTCTCGGACTTTAAGACCTTGTTCCAAAATCTCTTTGGCTTTACAAACTGTCTAGCAATTTTTAACTATCGAATAACTATAAAAATCGAAGATGAAAATTTTTATATGTCTTTACGTTTTAGAGTTTTCTGAACATTTTGACATACCTTAGAAAAAATGGATGTGTGTATAGATAAGAAAACGTGATGATTAGTTTTTGGCAAAGGCAGGCCCAGCCGTTCCCTAGATACGGGACAAAAAGTGTTAAAAATGGTAATTCAATTATTGAGAGAACGGAGCGTCCGATTAGAATGATTCAAAAAACATTTTATTTGTATTGACAAAATGAAGAAATGATGAAATTTTTGGCAAGGAAAGACTAGCGGTTTTGGAGACCCAATAAAAAAGTAAAACAAATGCTATTTGGTGGACAAAAAAGATTATTAGACATATGCACATCAAATTTTCAGATATTTTATAGATATTAGGTTTATCCGTTAGACTGCGACGTGTATCTTAACAATTTTAATTTTTGGTATAGGAATTTCAGCAATTGTCCTTAAGACACGATGCCATGCACCACTTGTTTTTCTTACAATGGATACCATAAAAATGGATGGATTTTTGAATCGTCGGGCTGCTGACTAATTTGAACACTACTTATATAGCAGATTCATTTACTAATTGACGAAATTATCTTACAAATAACAGGGCAGAGACAGCATAGGTCTATGAGCGACGTATATTAAAAGTTTATAAGTTGTCATTTTTAATTTCCTGTAATAATTGGCCAAAAATTAAGTAATGGGCCGAAAAGCGAAAATGAAAATTTTTGCGTTTCTTGACGTTTTGAAGGTTTCTGAACATTTTGGCATACCTCAGAAAAAATGGATGTGTATGTGTTTTGTATGTCCGCATTTTTTCGTTCACGTTTTCGGGCGCACGGATCAACTGATTTGAATGGTTCAAAAGACATTCGATTCCTATTGATAGAAAGATGTGCTGATTAGTTTTGGCAAAGGCAGGTTCAACAGTTACGGAGATAAAGAGCAAAGAGTACAAAAAATAGAAATAGAGTTTTTGAGAGAACGGAGCATCCGAATTGAATAATCTAAAAAAAATTCAATTAGTAATGATTGGGAGAAGTGGTTATTAGTTTTTGGCAAAGGCAGGCCCTGCCATTTCGATGATACAGAGCTAAATGTCTAAAAATGATGCAGTTTTTGAAAGAACTAAGCGTCCAATTTAAATTATTCAAAGAACTTTTTGCTTGTTTTAGCAAAATAATTGATTTCAATTTTTTTTTCAAAAAAAAATTTTTTTGTATATCGAAAATAATTCAGATTTTATTTTTAATTCTGACTAAAGTTCTAATATACTTTAAACAAATAATTTTAATTTTGCAAATCAGTTTATATAATTCTTATAAATATTAGACAATGTTACAATATTTATATCTATTTGAAAACATTCAATATTCCTCGAACATTTTGTTACAGTACGGAAAGTTTCAGCAATTTGCCTTAAGGCACGATGCCATACACCCCACTAGTTGAAAATTTAATATAGATATAACATATATGTATATATATATATATATATATATATATGTTTATTGTGTGTGTTCTAATATATAGATCTACAGCAATGTATTAATATTTGGATGCAACCGCAACGTTCATTGCACATTGCATGAATAAGCGAACTCCTGAAACTACGTGTTGTAATTGACAACAAAACCATGAAACCAAAATGTCCAGTGAGTTCCATAAATTAAATGGGGATACCACAAAACTGTGTAATTACTTGTATAATTGCGATATTCATAAACTAATTGTAAGTCAATAACGTTGCCACGAATTAAACAACAAATTTTGATAAAATTTAAACACACGAGTCTTTTGAACTGTATTCATTAAAAATGTAGCGGTTTATATGGTTGTTAATTTATTGAAGTATTAAAACTGTTTAATTTTATTGTTTTAATTAACATTTCAACAAGTATTTGAAGCCTATTAAATTTACACTCATTTATTTTGTGTGTTTGATACTAAATCGTAATTGTATAATTTACATTATTTATCGTAGGTATTTAACGTATCTGCTAATAAATATAAAATGATAAATATAAATTACCTATTCATTATCCTAATAAATAATATAAAAATTCGATCGACACAAATAGATTGGAATTTTATTTCTCCAGTCATTTCTGCACAAAATTGATTGGGTCATTTTAAATTAGGTATGAAATTATCACTATTATATCAGTAACGCAGTGATTTTATAAGTAATTATGCAATTCAATTTTATAACTGCAAACTTATTTTATTTTATAATCATTTAATAAAATTTATTCATAATCTGAAAATTTATCCATTTATTCAAATATGATTTGCTCATATTCCAGCCGCATAAACAATATCTACCAATTTATAAAAGATTTGCTCACCATAATATATGTTCATTTACTTATCATATTCTAAAAATTTTTACTTTTTATCAAAATTCTTTATTTCAAATATTTATAAAGTTATTTATCATTGTCAAAATTGTTTTCATACCCTAAGTGCGGTTTTCAGTTTAGATGATTTCTATTGAATGTTTAGGTTTGCTAACTTAGTCTAAATGCTTATTTTGTTAATGAATAGAGTCTCGAGTTTCTCGATTTTCCGTTTGGCATTTAAAGATGGAAAATCAAATCGAAATTTTTTGTCATATTTTACATTTTCATTTCTACAAAGGTAAATTGGTATCTGAAGCTCACAAATAGTTATGAGCTGTTCATGGTGACAAAACCTTAAAAAACGTCAGTGCCAAAATTGTTTTGCCAAATTTTGTTCTGGTGATTTTTTACCCAGCGATAAAATCTCTCTCGTCTTCCAGTTGAAATTGATTAAAAAGGAATTGTCTATTTTGAACAGTTATTGCCAACCGAACAATCAATTTTGATGTCTACATTAAACAACTGACAAAGTTATTGAACAACTTTATGGTCATCACATATATTTGGACACTCGGTAAAAATTATTTTAGCTTGGTTGGGATGCTTTGCAATATCCACCTGATCATGCACCTTCTGATTACGTTTTGTTTTGATTTTTAGAAAACTTCTTAGATGTAAAAAATCCAAAGATTTTGATGGTGTCAAATTGTAACTGATTCGGGTTTTTGCTGATGAAAAACAAAAATTTTAGGGAAGTGATACTGTTTGAAAGTAACAAAAAATTGTTGACCAAAGTGTAATAATAATAATACTAATAAAGGTAATAATATTTCTTTGTACTCCAATAACTAACATTATTGGATTACAAAATACCAATGTAGCAGTATTACATTGCCAAAAGATATGAATATCAAAAATTAAGTATTAGCTTTCACTACACCCTATTTATAAAATTATAGAGAAACAAATACTTCATTCATATCATGTACGGAATTTAATTATTATATAAAAGATTGGTTATATTTTTATTCTCTACTGAAAAGATGCTGGCTAAACGACCTTAAATGAAACACTAAGCTTCACTCATTGGAATGAACTCTAGATAATTATTTCTTTCTTTTTCCTTTTTTTTTTCTTCTATTATTATTATTGTTTTTTCTTACGATTCTTCTCATTTGTGTTACAATAGCTTATAAGATTAAATTGTATCTTGATTGCTATTTTAATAAATAAATTTTAAAAAAACTTATTCTCCACTGCCAATCACTTCCATTTACAAAATCTTAACAAAGCAAAAAAAACGTTATAATCGACAAATCCTCTATCTGAATAAGGCGTTAAATCAATTCTTCATAAAGTACAAAAAACAATTTAAGAACTAGATCCAGTAATGCAGTTTTCTACAGTAATGATAGCACAAAATGGCAAAAAGAAAAAAGTAAAAATACATTTTCACTTATCACTAAACTTAAAACAGGCCATCACAATATTTTTGCTAATTTTTCTTTCACAAATTTGACGTTCAATCGGTCTGTTCTTTCATTTCTGACGCCTAACAACCATACTTCTAAGAACCTTATTTTTTTCGAAAATTAGAATCTCGAAACTCAATCTTTGGTCAGCAATAGGATTTAGAATTTATTTCTATATATGTTCTGTATATTTGCATCTATTCTAAAATCTATCAGAGAATTGAGTGATATTTCCTTCACAATGAACGCATGAAACTATCTCTGTGCAACGTAATTTAAAGAAAAACACTTGCGGACGAGTAATTGCGAGTTAACTGCAATCAATTTGCGTGCAGAATGGGAACTAATAGTGCGAGAGCTTTAAATATTATTCCTGAATTAGAATAATTTTATCTATTTTATATGAAATGATTTTATAGACGGTTTCGGCTATAAGCAAGCTTAATCTCGATATTTGCTTCATACGTTAGCTACAAAATCGCATTGATAGAGGTATGATACTCATTTTGATTGGAATCTGGTACAAGTTAATAATATGAATCATTCATAGAACTGGTTTATTTTGAAGTATAAAATCAAACTTAGTTTTTTACATAAAATTAATTAATGGATTTTACTAGCTCAGTGTTAAGAGTCGAGCTTTGTAATCACAGAGTTTCGGATCTAAATTAAAAAAGGCAACCGCTGGGTTGCCTTGACAAACCACATATTATTTATTTAATCAAATTTTAGTACACGTAGAAATATCGTATAATGATCATGCTCAATATATGTTCAATATTTAGTGTACATAAATATTTATTATTTATAAAGGAATACTTTGTGATTTAGTGGTAAAAACTTTGGCCTTGTAACCACAAAATTACTGATTTGTTTCAATTGAAAAACTAGAAATATAACATATTTGCAAAACAAAATAGCCCTTTTCCGATGCATCAAATGAAAAATATATCATCAGTATTAGAGAAATTCTAATAACACAAATTTATCAAATAGAGATAGGGTAATCGTTGAAAGCGCTTTTCAAAATCAAAGTTGTTAAGGAGAAGTTTTATCACAATAACTCATGGATCTGTAAAGCTAAAAAAGAATAAGTACGTAACAGTAAGCAATAAGTTAAAAATAAGAAAAAGCTATTATAAGAAAGGTAAAGCTATAGCAATCAGTAGTACCTGATTAACAGTAAATATTTTTATAATGCTGATATTATGCAATATATGAAATCCTGATAAGTAATTATATTTTGCAATATGTGGATCAGTACTAGCAAAATCTGCATTATGCATACATATAGGGAGCCGATTCTGCCATAAAATAGACCAAAATTACGGAAAGGATTGTTACCTAGAGCTTATTATACAAAATGGCACTGAATACTGTCAAAATGCCATGTTGTTGCTGTGCAGTCAGATATTTTAATTAGAAAGAACCTAGAAAACGCACAAATGTCAAAAAAGACAATGTTATCTTAACTGCATCTTTGTGATGTGGTATAAAAACATTAGTGAATTTGCATGTTATGTGCAAAAAACTTGTTTGCACAGCAAATACATGACATATTGATAATAACATAGCCTCTACATACTTTTCATAAGTATCTATTGCAACATTGTGATTTTAAAATACCCTTTTCTTTAAGTTTACTGAGACATATTTTTTTATTCAATTCAAATTGCAAACTAATATAAACTGAGATTTAGAAATTAATTACAAGGCTACGCAGTAGACTGATTGAGCAGGAAAAACTTTACTTTACTTGTACTATAACTGAAAGAGACATGTACAGCCAACCCTCCGTTAACGCGGCACTCTGGGTACACGGTTTCCATACTACGCGGAGCTAGAAATCCGACATCTCTCCGACTACACGGACTTCCTATTTCACGGTGTTTATACAACGGCTGATACGTTCCTTGCGCAACCTATGAGTGATTCTAGGAACTTGATATCAAAAGGGTATTAACGTAAGTTTTGTTATCGACTTTTATCTTATAGACATGTCTGATTATATAATTGCTGTCTAAGAAAACGTTTGAACTGACTACTGCGTTGCACCAATTTTTGAATAAAGTGTCTATGTCATACATATCATTTCATCCGTATAACTCCAACTTCAAGTTGTATTTTTTGGTCTCCATACTGCACGATAATAATAGTGCGATTCGTACTAACTTCGAGTCTCTTATAGCACGGTTCCCATACTGCACTATGTAAGTTCCCATAGAACGCACTACGAATTAGCCTGAATTGTATGTTAAAAACTAGTTTTTTATAGAACGGTCTCCATACTGCACGGTACAGACTTGCCGCGTTAACGGAGGGTTGATTGTATATTCAAATGTATTAAGTTTTTGGAAAACAGTGCAGCTGAATTTACTGTATTTAGCTCTCAAAAATGTATAAGGCGTCTATCTATATAATAATAAAATAATGTGTTTGACGAGACTAAAATCTGATTTTCTTCGCAGTCTATGAATTTTATCGGATCAAAAAATAATGTCGTCTAAACGTTTGCATAAATTTCTCCATAAATTCCGTTGGATGATAAAAACCTCGTCGTGTCTGAATAGCCTTAGTAGTAAAACCTTTACCAGATTCTTGTCTAATATAGTGTAGTGTTATGTTGCACAATTCAGCATTTGTAACGACGAACTAAATCGTGATGAGAACGCGTTAACGACTAGACACCATGAATAGGGAAAGAACCAGATCAACAGATAAAACCGCGTGCGGGTTTAAAATCGTTAGTAAGGCACGAGGTGCGTTCCGAATGTGATATTGATCCGTTTTTCTCTCCTACGATACGATATTTGGATAATAGAAACATATTTTATTCAATTTATACTTAATTAGATATACTACCTATACATAATATTAGAGACTTGTGGGACTATTCTGAGTTATTAATTTTGGGTCATGTTATATTATAAATCTGCTGTGGTAAGACAAGTATGTTGAAGATTCGGTAAGCTCGGTGCAACTATTTTTCCATACTAAATCGTTATAAATACCAACCATGTAGTTGCTGTGTAGTCAGGAGTTTTTCCAAGTTATCAGATAGAACATCTACCTGGAAACCGCAAAATGTTAAAAAACGATTTTAGATAGCAGGGTTTTTCTGACCCAGCTTCATAACATACAACTGACGTATAATTTAGTGGCATAATGTATGCAAGTTGAAGCGTAACATGGCCTTGCCATAACATTGGTCTGTTGTGCGGCAGAATCGTTTCTTTATTTTGATAAATTTTGTTTTCGAACTTGATTGAACAATCATCCTTTATCTTTTGGACTCTAAATCAAAATCAGTATAGTTTTACTCAGTGGTGTTGTGCTTTTTTTGTTTTTGCCGGAACGCTAAAATTTAAAATCCGGTTCATAAACCGGTTCAAAAAAATTTGATATAGTTCGATAAGAACTCACAAATCTAACATATTGACTTCTTATATAATTAACTCTATTATATACAGCTAGTCTATAAATTAAATTGCACAAGTATGAGGGAATCATTGAATACATAATTTATATTCTTTAGTAACATTAATTATATTTATTGTGGTATTATTTGTATTCATTAATACTTACAGGTATTTATTATGATATAAAAGTCCTCAAGATTTATTACAATACTTTATAAGACTTAACCTAATAATACGATAGATAACCTATTACCTATCTTACTATACTATATTATTATACCGTGAGATACCTACACCGTCATTAACTTATTATATACCTACATACCCCTTTTACTACTTATAAGTCTTACTTTCTACTACACCTATATTATATAGGTTAACCTTACGCCCTATGTATTATCTCTACCTATCTATTGTCTATATAGATTTGAACCCGGGACTTCCGCGTGGCGGTCGCGCACCTTAACCACTACCCTATCGGGTAGCCCCGTAAATAATATAATATGAGACGCACTGTTGTTCCGCGGTTCATTTTCTAATTAATTAGGTAATTAATACTAAGGTGGCGCGGCGACACGCGGAAAAATCACGATTGATCGTAGAGTTACGGTGGTCTAGTGGTTAAGGTCGTCGCCTGCCACGCGGCAGACCCGGGTTCGATTCCCGGTAAGGTATAATATAGCGTGTAAGGGAAATTATAGGTAATAGGATATATATTAGCTATAGGTTAGGTGTATTCGGTATACAATGTAGGGATTTGAGAGTATATGATGAAATATATAGCGTATGGTATAGTTGTAGTTTACGTATAGGCATACGTAAGGCTATAAAAATACACGAATAGGAACCTATGATGTAGGTGTTAGCGTATAACAAATGCGAATGAATATAAGATTTAATTTATAAATATTATTTTTTCTATAAGAATTTTTAAATATCTAAAATATCCGAATTATCCGTTAAGGCATCGATTACACCTTACTGCTGCCTTTGCCGTTATCACTTCATAGAAAATTAATTACTGCACTTTTAAACGATTGTGTGCACTGTGCGACAATAGACATAGAACTATAAATTTTATTAAATGTTTGAGTAATTTGTGCGAGCTGATTTTCTTAAGATGTTCTTAGTCTCGCAACTTACTGAATTCTAAAAATTCTAAATTTAAAAATATAATATAAAAATTATTACACCGCTGTCTGGAAGGGATGGCAATTTATAAATATACAGACTAATACATACAGAATTTGGAATTTTTTTATAATCCGTAATATTGAGAAAGTTTGCATTAGACCTAAAAAGGGATGCTTATTTACCTAAGCTATGGAAATATATATGGAAAAATTATATGATTTGTACATGAATCCTGTGCTCACTTAAACTAAACAATGATCATAATATATTTAACGAATTTTTAACAGTATTTACAAATTACATTCAAATCACCCCAAGCAAGTGGGTTAAACTCGTGTAATTTTTTTAATTTGCCTCCCCCCTTTGAATTTAAAAATTGATTTTTCTGTGAGGCGTGTGCCCCACGATCGGAATTACTCTTAGACTAGTAATTCCCAACGTAGTACAATTGTGAGTACAATTTTTTAATCTACTACCAGGTTAATCAATAATTGAGTGATCATCAATTCCACAGCACCATCAGATTTTTAAAAGATCAAAGTTTCTATGAATATGCATACAAATCTCAAATTGTAGGCCGAAATTTAGACAATAAGTTTATTGAAATATCAGGGTAACTTTTTTGCTATAAATTGTCAACTAATTTACCAATAAATAAATGTCAATAAAACAATGATTAAATAAAATTACTAATAAATGTTGGATTGTAAAAATGTACAAGCGATCGAACGGCTTATATTTTTTCGACGTTCCGGCGCGTTCCGGCTCGACAACGCCACTGGTTTTACTTTTATGACGACTGTCACTACTGTACCCTGTCTCCCCTATATAGTGTCGACACACAACTAAATTACAACTGAAGTACAAAGTTTGTCCGTGACTGTATAGTGAGAGCTTTAGTCTTGCAATCCAAAATATCGGATGATCAGAATCAATTCTGCCAGGAATCAGTCTGTAGTAATATCAGTTTCCACTTGAAACTATATACATATCTGATTTATGTTTATAAGTGAATATAACCCTTTCCCGGCATTGCTGCATTAAACTAAAATATATATCATTACTAATAATAAATCAATTATAAAAAAATATATGTCAAATATAATCAAGCCAAAAATTGGGTTATCTTCTTTTAAACCACATTTGTAAGAAAAATCATTATATTAGCAGTGACATTTATTGACAGGCAAAGTCATTAACAGACAAAATTATTAACAGATAAAGATATTGACAGACATAATTATTAATTGACAAAACTATTATCAGACATAGTCATGGACATAAAAAATAATTTACTTATGGACAGAAGAATTTAACAATGTGTGTCAGGTAAATTTTGTGATGGACAAATATGTTTATAACAAACAAAGCATTTATTACATTTTATGAGTTATTTTGATTTATATTAATTAATTATAAATTTAGATGGTAGTTACCCCAATGGGTAATTACTATTATATACATTTTATTTGATCAAGTTAATAGACCATAAGTTTTCTTAATTCTAGAGTAAGGGACAGCGAATGAGTGAATTGGGGTGATTTTCTAATTTTTGATGATGATTAGTTAATTTTGTTTTTTAAAGTGTTCAATAAATAGCACTTTCTATAAGTAGTTTTGATTGCGTCTGCTTCAAATTTAGATTTAGTAGAGATTTAGATTTGCATTAGATTTGCTAGAGCAGCCCCAAAGCTCTATTTCGTATGATCAGATAGGAATTATTATTGTTTTTAAAACTAAAATTATGCTTTTCAGTGCTAATTTTGAAGTATGTCCGATAAGCCAAGAATGTTTCCTAATTCTGGATTTATTTGATTTTTGTGATGTGGTGTTTCCATGTTAGTCTCATCTGTACTGACAGATTAATATGTTTATAGACCAATTAATTGACAGATCAATGTATTGTCAGTTAAATTGTGTTGATGTGTAGGTATTGCAAAACTTTCTGCTGAGAACTCAAAGAGTAACTATTCTTTCACTTTTGCTCTCTCTCTCTCTCTCTCTCAGATTTGTTGGTATAAATTTTAATTAGATCGTGTATAGGAAATGCATATATTGTTTAAACTTCTAAGTTAACATTTAATCTGCATAAGTTTTCGCAATAACTTTCATCGTTTATCTACAAGATAATGTAGGTCAACTAAGTTTTAAACGAATTTACTCTGATAAAATTTGTGCAACGAAAACAAGTATAAAGTATGGTAAATGAAATAAGTTAAATGCATTATCGCATTACACACACGCTCACATATATACATATATGAATCTAGAAATATATCTATATTCATGTGTGTATATATGTGCACGTGTAGCAAACTATATCATAATATCCGACAAACTCTCACAAGAAATTTGTCTAGACAAGTTGCGACCGTCTCGAAAGTCACGTATTATTATTTCATATCATGACAGTGTCAAAGTGCCATCATACATCACAAAAATAACTCCTCATTCAAGAAGCATATTTTAAATGTTTTTGCTAAATTAGTATTTCTTATGCTATTGCGCTAGTTTATTATATTTTAACACTTTGCCTGTCTTCATTTCGTATGATAAATCATAAATTAAATATTTATTGTGGTCTGTTATAAAGTATTCCATATAAAGTGATTTTTATATAAACTCAACTTGTATAAAATAATTAGATTTTTATTTGTTATTCGTTTATAACATGACACTATCTAATTCAGAAGTTTCAGATTTTATACCTGCCTCGGGCAGTTGGTGTCAAGCAGTAGTGACATCGGTTCCATTTGGAAATATAGATACCAGTATGTTTCTAAGTGAAATTAGCCCTCACATGCATTTAAAAAAAAACCTTATTATTTAATATATTTTAATAGTTAGTTTATCAGAGTGATAGGTGAAGTATTGGTTGCCATCTATAAAACCACGTCAATAAGTAGTCATCAAAGCAAGTTTATAAGACTAAGAAATGTTGAGTTCTGATTTCTTTTCATGATAAAGAAGATAAAAATATTGGTTTGTTAATGGGTTTCGGTATTAATTAAATTATTCAATTTTAAAAAAAAATGTAGTAAACTTTTTTTACAAATATATATTTCATATATTATGAATATGTTCATGATATTGTTATGAGTTTAATTTAACAACTACATTCAAAATTTTTTTCACATTACAAATAATTCTATAAATTGTCATAAAAATTAGGAGAAGTAATTGTATTATAATTAACAATTCACAAAGACATTGACTGGGCAAATATGAATTATTTTGCTTTTTACTCTCGTTATTTCAGAATTTCATTTTACTAACTAAGCGATAATATTCTTGAGAATAAAAATTTTGATCAATTTTATTCAATTTGATTTCAAACAGTGTTAATTTTCATCCTCCAAAACTATCCTCGGCTGCCCGGGGTGAAAATCAAACCTATTATTTGTAATTAGATGTCAGCAGCTCTAACCACTAATCGAAAATTGCCTCATTTGTTTAAATTAAATAGTTATGTACAACTGTTTATTAATAAAAAATGTATTAACCATTTCCGTTGCATTAGTACGGATTTACAACCTACTCGCACCTAAAAAAAGTTTTACTTTAAAATATTCAGAATTCAGTCGATAAAGAGAACTTTAAAGTTTTTGAAGAGAATTATATCTGATAGTTTTGCCAGTATGTCGAAGTTTAAAGCAATTTCCAAAAAGCATAGCATAGGTTGATCACAGAGTCGTGATAGTCTTTTATCATTCTAAAGAAAACAAATATATTGTTTTACATGTGTCTGAATTTTTTATAAAGATTCTACTTTATGAATTGGTCAGTGGTTTTACCGTATTTAGAAAAATACATTAAAATAACTGATAGTAAATTTGGAAAAGAGGGCATTCTCTTATCACTGCATAGATTTATTCTAGGATAAAATAAAAATTTAATGTCACGTGTTTATAACCGTATGAGTTGGTAATCACAAACTTTTCAAAAGCTATGTCTTTGCTGGGTGATCAAACAAATTACTCTATTTCTACTTCCAAAATCTAACATTTAAAAAGCACAGATGCTAAATAACAAATATCAGATACAAAGAGTTTAAATGTTGTTAATATTTTGACGTTTGTGCCTTATGGAGGTTAGGTATATAAAACAGCATGAAAAGCACTATTGCTAAATAACACTTTAATGATGAGCCGCAACTTTCTGTTGTTACTTTAATATCACATACAAGGAGATTAAATAATGTTAATATTATGACGTTTCTGCTCTCGGGGTGTTAAGTAGCTTTTGAAAAGTCTGTGACTACCAAGTCATACAATTGCAGAGTCTTAACTTATAATTTCTATTTTATCCAAAAATTGGCCTCTGAATCTCAATAATTATTTATCATGTCGATTATTTACACATATCCAGTCTCATTAAATATATTTATATATTACATGTAATATAGTAGTAAATATGTCAATGAAATGCGTTTAACCGCAAATTTTACTAAATGATTTAAATAAAAATAGCAATCCATGTTCTAAGTAGTTGGAGCACTCGATATAGAATAGAGCAACGTGAGCTGGAGAAATGAAACACTTATTTCAGCACAGGGCAAACTGCCAAATGTAGTTGACTTGTTAATCCTCTTATCTCAAAACGACTTTTATCTTCGACGACTTCGTGAAGATTTTCTTAGATCATGATTTTTCAAATTGGTATTTTGTCTTTCTGTATTCTGCTATCGTCTAATCAGCACAACTACATAGTACATGTAGAAGTTAGTTTTTTGAATTACGAGTACAATAGAAAAGTATAACTACTAGGCTAAATATGAGTTGTTAAAGATAACAAAGTCTATGTAAAGTAATTTGTCAATATAAATCAATACAAAAGCTAATATATTAAAAACACTTCCACAATTATAACTGTTTAAAAGGATACATAAAGCAGTTACTAGAAATTATATATTTTTATATATTAGTTGATTTGTTATAAACATTTAAAATATAAAACTAAGTCTAATAGTGATTTAACATGGCTTTGTGATAATATGCCAGTTTAATATCTACCTCGTGCTGCTTGAAATCAAGCTAATAGTGATATAACGTTTTTTACTTGAAAATATAGTTGTAAAATATTTACTAGTGAGTGCTTTCTCATAACCGCTAAAACACGTCTTATATTATATTTTTCAATAAATTGTTAATAAATTTGGTAGGAAAAAAATAGGTAGGCAATAGACATACATTTTATTTAGCAGCAGTATGATGTATTTGAAGTGGACTCATATCTTAAAAATAACTTACTTTCATAATAGTTGTTAAATATAATATTGAATGATATATGTGTTGAATATATAAGTGTAAATAAAATATAGGAATAGTAAATATCAAATAGAACAAAGTGTAGTTGTAAAATGTTTTATTTGTGATTGATGTTTTTTTTTATTTTTTGGACTCGCTGTAGCATTTATTATTTTTATTTTTTGGCTTTGCCTCTTATATTATTCCATTGCCTTAATATATTATTTTATGGTGTGCCTACATCATATTGGTTTTTACATACTAAAAATATTTCTTACATATTTTTTTAATCTTATTGAAGTGAAACTTCTTAATCAGATAAGATACGATAATAGTCGAGTGTCAAAGATTCGTCATTCGCTCTAGATATAATTTCTATACGAGTCGGTTGTGATTAATCGTCGTGTATGTGAATAGAGATCTGTCGTTGTATGCGTACCGGCATCAACGTTGTATGCGTACCGATATCAACAAGTAAATCGGCTTAGATAAATAAACATTTTAAAGTTACACCGTAGTACAAATCTTGATTTAATGTAAAATGCCTAAATCAGAAGAATATTTTACCAAATCAATGCAGCATTTGCGCCGTGTATGAACATAAGTTTATTGAAATAATTTCTATATTATTCGTAGTTTCTTAAATCATTGAAGTTATTGAGATGGAAAATATTTTTTAGGCAAAACAGATATTACAGCTGTTCAAAGAATGAGATTATATCGCCAGCGAAAAAGTAAAAAAAATACAAGCAGTCAATGAATGCATTTTAATTACATAAAGTTCAACACAATTACATAATGAGTAAGTTGCGAAAACAATATTGGCTTTGGCGTTGTTTAACACAATCCACTGTCTAAACGAAAATTATAGAATTTATTAATCAGCAATTACTTAATTTCTCTAATGAATATTCATTTCTAAATGTTAACTATAATGACAAACCGATCATGCCATATTTGAAGTATGACTTTAATTACATTATTGTTTTTAAATCTTATACATATAACGCTATTATAAATATATAATTTATAATTTATCATTATATAAATGTGTATAATGGTTGACATTAAAAAATGTGCGCATCGCGAGTGTTACCATATTGCTAATAAACATTATTCAAAATTGTTATATGATGTATTTATTTTCACTTAAATGCTATCTTGTACAGTAGCAAATAAGTTTTACTTCAATTTTTTTACTCAATGTTCTATTTACTTTTCCAATTTTTGCATTAATTTTGTACACTACTTTCACTTGATGCATATTTTTTATCTATATATTCAAATAAAAATGGATATCACTGCTGCTTGATATTTCATCAAGATCTACATTATTATAAGATGACATCACAAAAAATTACAATTGTGTGTTAATAAAATATCTTTTCTTGATTAAATGTTGAATAGACACTAATTTAATAAGTTTATCATGACCTTCTGTATTTGTCCAATCATAGTTTTGAACTAGTACAAAACAGTGCGCATAATTATTTGTGTTAGTTTTGTAATAAGCAATTAATCGTTCATAATTTATATGTCAGAATAGCGCAATGAAGTTTTACTAGTAAATCCATTATTTCAGAATCACGCTATTTAAAAAGTTTTGTAAACAAAGTAGGTCAAACCGTGTTCAAACAAAAAGGTCACTTTTAACATATTTGTAGAATCACAGAAAGCACATTTAATCGCACACATCATATGCTTGTAAAATAAATAAATGGATGCATAAAGTACCCCCTTCTACTTGTTAAATGTGTACATACGCATTTAATAAAGTTCAGTAAAAGGCAGTTGTGAAATAAATAAAAGTAATAAACTTGGACGCGCTATAAAATTAATTTGCAGTTTACTGCATTTTATTAAAGTATTAATTTGTATAATCAACCATTTGCAAGGTATTAAATCAGAACATTTTTTCACATTTAAGCTAGTTGCATGTGACTGAAAAAAATATGGTGATAACATTTCTGATAACTAATTACTCATATAAATTGCACGCGTTTTTCGAAATTAATTCATTGTTATCATAGAAAATTTATAATTGATATTTTTTATCTATTTTTTCTATAATCATTGTTTGCGTCTTATATATCTTCTTTAATTTTGCATATTTTTAATTAGATTTTTCTGTATTTTTTTCATTTTTATGATTATTTTAAGTGTCCTATAAGCTGTGGTGTTGGTTTTACTTAACACTATATACAAGTCGGTTCAACAGATGGCATCCCAAACAATTGTCCCATCATTGTGTTTTGAATTATTATTCCAATTTCTGTAACAAGGCGACTATGTATTGATACAGCAATGTCGGATCAGGGCTATTTGCATTTGGTAATATATTGCTCTCTATATTTCCAAATGAAAATCGTTGTCACTACTTCTTGATAACAGAGAACTATCGAAGAAGATTGAAAAGAAAAGCATCACTGGATTTAAGCCATCAACTCTCCTGATAAAAAATGGAAATAACTTAGTCATTATTTATAAGAAATTATTTTATAAGTAAATAGTTAAAATTATATAATTATCAATAAAATATTGTGAATTTTATATCGAATGGAAAAACAACTATTGGGTTGTTATTCCAACATGCCCCTTTCGTATTCAATGTCCTTTTACTGCCGACTATTGTAAAATCCACAAAGTTATTAAATGTCCTTAACTGGACAGTTGTAAATAAAAGAAATAATAAAAAAAAAACTATTTTTTGACAACAGACTGCTCGAAACTAGATCGAACCCGGCACCTCTGACTCAGAATCCAACCATTCTAGACACTTGCGAGTCTCTTGTGTGCGAGTCTTTTTTGGTTTATATTATTATTTATTACTGTCTATTAAATAATATTAGGTTGTCAAATATCTCCCTTCCGCCTTTTTGTATTATAAACCAAGAGCAAAAAAGCGGAAGGGAGATATTTGACAACCTATTATTATATAATTAAGTAGTAGAGTTTCCATATTGAATCTGCAAGGTTTTGTGTTAAAATACTGCCATGTTGGGTGCTACTGTGAAATGTTTAAATATTCACCGCAATTAAAATTACAACATTTTAAGAGAAGATACGCATAAAATCTAGAATAGGACAATTATTGAGTTGTGTTTCAATAGCCATTATTAAAAGTAATTATCATAAAAACTAAAGATTTTTTTTTAAACACAAACAAAAAAATCTTTAATTTCAAACATAAAGTTGTCAGTTTGTACTATACAAGTGTAAGTTTCAGCAGTTTGACTTAAGACACGATGCTATGCATATGCACCACTAGTTATTATTTCTAGCCAGATACGAAAAAAAATATAATTAGTGCATAAAATTTGTTGATTGCTAAATATTAGATACATTAATTCTCAAAATGTACATCGAAAAAATTTACTGGTGAAGTAACTTGCTTGTGTAGCTAGAAAAATTTTATAAGGGCATGTTTTAGCGGACAGAATCGCTTCCGATCAATGTAGCGTTTTTCAATTAAAATCGTTTTAATAATTCCGTGAAAAGCAATGTGTAAATCAGCATAAAATAATGCGTATCTGCAATTTGACAATTCAGCCGCTAACTATTATACATCGCTCGTTGTAATGTCTTTATAAGCCTGATCAGCGTTCGAGCACGGCCTTGACAACACCAGCAATTTCGGAGTCACGTACTCGCATCGGGCCTTTCGCCCCGTTCAAATTGATAGGGTTGACAAATAATTCAGAAAGGATTTCCACAGAATCTGATAAAGATTAAGGTTTTATGCATATTTCTAACAATAGACGTCGTATTTATTCATACGGGTAAATTTGGTTTTAGATTTTGATACAAAATCTAGGTCTTTTGATACAAAATACAAATATTCCATATAAATTTACTATAATATATACGGGTGTATGATTTGATACTTCTCCTAAACGATTATTCGGATGTTGGTAATTTTTTCTACAGTTTGTCAAAGAACATTTTTAAGATTTAATAAACTATAAAGCAATAGTAATATAGTACAAATAAATGGCCAAAATTACAAAAAAGCACTTATCATTGCTGGACATTGAAAACATTTGGGATGTCATCTGCTAGAAATGTCAATTCACTTGAAATTTGAATTTAGCTGAAATTATAAGCCTAGATAATATTAGAAAATAATATACAAGAAAAATGTAATGTCTACATTATTATTGCTAAAAATCAGCTGAGATGTGCGAAAAATTAAAATAATATAAGAGACAGTCAACAGTATATGTTGGCAGATGAAATTATATAATTTAGTTTAATAAAAACTAAAATCCAAAAATTGCATATACATTTATTTTTAAAAACTTATTCATGTCGCAATGCGTTACTTTACTACATTATATTTAATTATACAATTATTTAACAATACAAAAAATATTTCTACCAATTGAAAAAATTATTTAGAATTTTGTTTCATGTGTCAAAAATTTATTTGTTTGGCATTGGATACGAAATATTTAGCTGATTTTATTTTGAAGAATGCACATATGAATAGATTTTACAAATTAATTCACCTATGATTTAAACTTAAGCAATAATTTTTATTAAATTATTCGTAATAAAAATGTACTTTAGAAATTATAATTGCCAAAAAGCAACTTATATATAGTACGTGATTATGAGAATTATAAACTAAACTATTGAAGCAATTATGTTGTGTGGAAAAATCAAGTGTGTTATTGTTTTTTACCACAGATACTATATTATTTTTTCTGAGTTTCTTATACTGATTAAAAACTGCAATTTCCAATACGGTTAGCTTATGCTTAGGCCATAAATGAATCACAAAAGCAGGACATCAAATAGAATATTAAAAAGTATATAATAGGATATTAAACAAACTTGAACGTTTGAGTTGCAAATTATTTAATAAGACTTTGTATTAAACAATTGTATGAATGGCATCTGATAAAATAATGTAAGTCAAAAAAAAAAAACTTTTGAGTTAAAGACGTGGGTACAGGGCAACGTTTGTCGGGTCATCTAGTATAAATATAGAGTAGAGCGGCGCTTAATAGTCCACCACCGATATCTCGAAAACAAGTGAAATTAGGAATTTTTTAACAACAATATTTAAAATTAGAGAAAAAAAAAAATTGTAATGAGCCATCACCTTGATTTCGACGTCGCTATCAGGAGATAAACGGCAATGTTTAAAAACAAATAACAAAAGTTTTTTTTTCGTTCTTAGTTTTTTCGTTTGTGAGCACTGTTATTTAGTTTTCGAGAGCTTAATATAAATTTCAAATATACGTCATTTAATTGTTTTAGACATCTAGATCATCATTTAATTGTTTTAGACAACTAGAAGAATATAGTAAAAATATAGAATTGAAAAGTAATATACTTTTGTTCATTTATTCATGAATTATTGCGAATTTATTAATACAATTAATATGCATAATAAATTGAAAAATTTAGAAGCTGTATGTTTCATAAATTTTAGTCGTTGTGCATTCAATATGTGAGGCGGGTCGCATACATTTTTATAGTTTATCATATTAACAAGTGTGTTTAGTTTTTAGAAGCATATTACGTTTTTACTATTAAGGCACGTGTATGAATATACTATATAAAGTGTTGAATAAAGAATCATATTTTTGTCATGTGAACTAATATGATTACATACAATAATTAGCTGAACAACAAATGCAAAATAATACGCTTTCTATTTGACGCTAGTATTGATCATTGAAAACTTTTTTAACCCTTAACGAACAAGTGCCGTCGTAATCGCTACATTGTAAATATTTTATGACGTATCAAGAAGAATTTAGGGCTTAGGGCCAGAAATATTACAAGAATTCCATTCTGTTCAAATCTAATAAATTTCTTAAAAATTCGTCGACATACTGGGCATAGTTTTAGATAATGCGCTCATTCGTTAAAGATTAAAACCGCCATTTGACCAATAATTATATGTTTTGCTTTTCTTTTCAATCTCTTTTTGATCCGGTATCGTTCAGCTGGCGTAAAATGACCCTTATGTATCGACTTTTCCAAACTGCCGCGACCTCTTAACACATCGGCGCCTATTCGCTTCCGTCGCGACGTCGATGCCGTTCATATCTCTAATGTACTCGTATAATGGTCTAAAAGTTGGAGGACATAAAATTGTATATATATATATATATATATATATATATAAACTACAAATAACAAATCTGACTATATTCAGTGAAAGCAGCTAATTCATCATTGTAGAAATTGTGTTTTTTGCTGTTTTTCAAAAATTTGCTATTGTACATTTTTATCTCAATGATAAAAATGCAATGTTTTATTTTGATTTTAAAGAGATGTTACACAATAATAGTTACATTATTCAACCAATGCAAAATATAAATTTCATGGATGATTTTTTACAGAGATTGAGATTTTACAGAGAACATGTAAATGACCACTGTAAATTGGTCAGAAATTCAGCAGAGTTGAATACCTAATTATTTAATTTATCTCTTGTGAAATAGCTTTTTTAACTTAATTTGCTTTTTTTTGCTACATATTTGTTATTTTTTTCACCTTTGTTAGAGTAAAGGTTCAGTTGGTCTTTTTTACCCTACCCAGATGTAAACTTTTATGAAGGTCATATAAATAAAGCTCTTGAATCCAACTTAAAATTAACAATGCAACTTATAAGATGATTAAATAACATATACTTGAAAATTATATTAATAAACAAAACTACAGACTGAAACTAAACTAAAAAAAACTACCAACAAAACAAAATTGCAAACACGTCGTAAGAAACAAGGTGTGTGTGCATATATATATTTCTATTTATGCTTATATTTTATAAAAAGGCTGAAAATTAGTCAATTTAGAGAAATTAAATAAATGATAGCAATTATATATTTAGTTTGAAAAATATACAAATTGCAAATTAACATCTTTTCATTCAATCATTTTCAATATTTTTCACTATCAATCAACACTTGGTTAATCAACAAAAAATGGTTTAACTTCTTATTGTATTCTTCTTGATATTGAATACTTAATGGTAGCACAGATTTTGTCTTAAAACGTTAAACTAAATAATTGTTAATATTTCCTAATTCCATCAAATGTATCCATTATTATATGTTTGTGTGTGTGCGTATGTGAGGATACAACTTTTCTTTTATGATTTCAGGCACACGGATCAACCGACTTAAATAATTCAAAAAACATTCGATTCCTATTGACAGGGAAACGTGCTGATTAGATTTTGATAAAGACAGGTGCGGCCGTTTTGGAGATACGCAGCATAAAAGTCGGGAATTTTTGCGAGAGTTGGGCATCCGACTAGAATGTAGTAACTACATAGTAGGTAGATTGATCCAATATACATTCGATTCGTGTTGATGGCGAGATGTGCTGATTAGTTTTTAGCAAAGACAGGTCGACCCGTTTTGGAGATACAGAGCAAAAAATACTGAAAATTACAGTTCTTGAGAAAACGAATCATCCAATTCGATTGAATCAAAAAAATTTTGCTTGTGTTGTGAGTGTGAATAAAGGATTAGTTTTTGGGAAAAGCTGTTTTTTTTTTTAATTTTAAAGTTTTAAAGTTTAAGTTAGTTTGGTTTAATTTTTAAAGTATTTTTTTTAAGTTCAAAATGAATTGGATTTTAATTTTAGTTTTTGTTGAAATTTCAAAGCTCACTTAAATACATGAAATAAATAATTTCAGTTTATATAATTCTTAGAAATATAAGTTAAGCTCCGCTTGATTATGATTTGATCATTTACTTTTCATGTAAAGATATATAAACGTTTTCGCCAAACTTATTAGCTTTTATATTTTGTCTACAAATAACAAATAATGAAAGTTACTCTCATTTTTAAAAATCTATTTGAAATCATTTAAAATTTCTCGATTATTTCATTACGGTACAGAAAGTTTCAGCAATTTGCTTTAAGGCGCGATGCGGTGGACCTCTATTATTAGTGAGTTTTTAAATGTTTGTTTTTCAATTTTAGCACTTCAGAATTTTTGAAGAAAGGTACGTTACATATTCTCGAAATGTAGAAAAAAATATAACTTAATTAAAAAATAAATTAAATAATTTTTTATGCCTGTAAGGTTTATTACTGAATCATTTATAAGTCGGCATAGGTTTTTCAGTGTAGAAAGACCAATATTTGCCGTCTAGCTATATCCTCGTCCCATAGACGATACAGTAAAACGACAAATGAATCACGGCTTACTTATATCAAAAGACCAAACGCTAAAATCTCATAGAACCGAATACGAAACGCTCGAATCGCGTGACCAGAATGGTCGTCGTGTTCCACTAAAGGTCACAGCGCAGTTTCGGGCCGAGAAAAAACTTACCGGATATAAGCTAAAACATTGTTAATGAAGATGTATTTGTACACGCCTACTTATATGGTTCCGAATAGCCCAAGATTTATTTTCTCTTACAGAAATATTTTTCGGATGTGCCTTACTATTCAAATGTTCACTGTGATACAAACTTCTTAGTACTAAAAGCTTTATATGGAAATAGACATTTTTGGCAAAAAGCGTAGGGTCGTATAGTGGTCAAGCTGTCATTAGATTTTTTAAAAATGTTTCATAAATGCATGAGCATTTATGAAGTTTTCATAAAAGTAATATATTTATTAAGGTGATCACACGCCCCGGATTAGCTGGTACAGTTCCAGATTTTACCATGCGTTCCGGTTATTTCTAGCAGTAGGGGAGGCTGGGTACAGTTATGCCAGGGTACAGGTGGTGTCAGTCGCCATAACAGCTAAAATATACTGATTTTGACATAGGGCCCAAAGAAAGAAAGATGTGAGCAAGTTTCCATTATTGCATTAACTCGGTGCATTAACATGATCTGTAGACCGCGCATTGCTTTTAAAAAGTCTAAAGCAAGTTTTTTTGTTCGATTTCTATTATTAACTGTTACTTGTATACAGATTGATCACTTTGTTTGCCATTTTACTGTAAGTTCAACATTAGTAGTTAATTACCAGGAATTAATTTTGTTTAAGGTGACCATACGTCCCGGATTGGCCGGGACAGTCCCGATTTTCCGCCTTGCGTCCCGGCTTTTTCTAAAAGCAATATTTGTCCCGGTTTTAGGTGTTTTGTCCTGGATTGTCCCAGATTCTCAAAAATGTTTTGAATGCCAATAATCTTTAAATATATTTCAACTAGAAGATTTGAATCGGAAAAATGTGTATATAAACTTTTAACTCACCAACCCCACGCCCTCGCACACATTATATTTTGTCCCGGATTTTATGCAAAAAAATGTTCCATTTAATTAACTTTTCTCCCAGCTATCTGGTAAATTAACAAAATTAATGTTGATTAACTTCACTATTTTCTCTGAATTCAGTTTTTTGTTTCCTTAATATACTTAAAAATTTGTAACACGGTAGAAATAGACATTAAAATGTTATCGTATATAAAAATAGAAATATATTAAGATAAATAAGTTGGAAAATTGTTTAATAGAAGACAATGTTAAAATGAAAATTGTAAGTGATTAAATATTGCAACGAAAGCCGATAAAAAAGTTATTTTACAAAATTTGAATCGGCAATATTGTTCATAAAATATGCGACTTGAAATATATCCACTATAAGCGATATTGCTTAATACAGCTATTTATGAAGGACGTTGTACATATACTAAAATGCTTACATCCGAAAACGACCTACCGAAAATTAACTATATATGAGAAAAAATTAATTTGCTGAAATTTGATAAAAACAACTACTTATCATTACATCATTAAATACGATTTGTTAGGTATAATTTTTATTAAAAATTTAAATATTCTAATAATAAATCTTAAGTTTCCGTCTCGGATTAGAAACAGAAAAACTTTATCTTAGAATAGCTATTCTAATTTGATTTATAATTTAATTTACTTAAGTAGGTATTATTTATTTCATTTCATATTAATTGAAGTATTACCACCCTATATTCATATAGCGTATACAAAAATACTTAATATTAAAGGCAATGAATGTTTTCAATATTTATCCATATGTCCATAGATGAACACTTATCTTGTAATCTAATGAGGCTTTATCTTAAGCATTAGAAATTATGCATGTGGTTCTAAATTATTTAGATTTACTTTTTTTAATTTACACATTTTCATATTTTGCGCATAAGTATATTTTTTAATAAAATAAAAGTATATATTTTTTATAATAAATGCAAAACAACACTAAAGCGTTTCCAATCGCATTTAATGGCAATACGCAAATAGTTCCGTAAGGGTTTTGCGTAGCATAAAGATCATTTGTCTTCATGTCGAACCTTTTTTCTGACAATGAGATACAAATTCAAACAATACAAAGTACTTTATATATTGTTTTCTAAATATATAGCGTAATATTTTCATAAATAAATAATATAATATTTCACAAATAACATGCTTATTATTAGTAAAATATTAGTGTAATTACGCTTTAATTTTTTAGATAGAAATGAATTTATGCAAAATATTCTGTATGAATATTTTATTTATTCATTATAATATATAATAATTATAAATATAAATTAAATATAACACGTCAAACTTGAACAGCATCTGTATTCAATTCGCCTGTTGTTATATTAATAATGTAATATTTAAATATATGATGTGAACACTAGCATCTTCGTGCCTAAATAAGTCAGCCTTGAAAATGAAATAGGGTAAGGCAGAACACAAAGGTCCAATTTGATCTTGAGCAATTATATTGTTAAAACTAAATCAACTATATCACAATAAATAACACATATTAAACGAACAACTGCTTGACTATGTTCAGTTCATCATTGTATAAATAAACGTGTTTTTGCTGGTTTTCTAAAATTTGCCGCTTGGTTAGGGTCTGATGTTTTATTTTTTAATTTTAAAGGAATTTTATGTAGCTACGTTATTTTCATAGCTACATTATTCAACCAATGCAAAATATAAATTTTTTGCGTACATTTTTTACAGACAACCCACAATTATTCATTAGCAGAGTTGGAATAACTATTTAATTAATCTAACTCAGAATTAACAATACATTTTATTAAATAATTAAATAATGTATACTTAAAATTTTATAGAGGTCTTGTAAACTAAACAATAGTGCTTACAACCAAAAAAACTGACAACGCAAAAATACTTTTGTTATAGATTTTCAAACATTGCCGTTTATCTCCCGATTGCAACGTCGTAAGGATCTAGGTGATGGCTGGTTATGTATATTTTTCCCTGTACTTTCAAATATTGTTGTTGAACAAATTCTAAACTTCACTGGTTTCTGAAATATCTTTAATGGACCGTATAACCCGCAAACCTTCAAACCCCACTCTACTCTATATGTACAAAAAAATACAAGTAGAAATTCAATATTCTTGAATTTAATTCTAAAATATGTCTAAAATTCTAAATTGACTAATTGTCACTTTTTACGCGTATCTTGTTGATTCAGTTTGCACCACGTTAGCCAAAAACGATCTAATAAAGAATTGAATTATAAACATCCCCACATTACCCCAAAATCACTCGACATGGCAAAAAAAATCCGTACATCGATAACAAAACGAAATCCAATGGTCCATAACTAATAACATTTGCATCGATACATTGGCATTCGTTGGGGCCGATTTCTATCTCGTCCGCGGCCCTTAAAATGGCATTAAGACGAAAAGTTGTTTGTCTTTGTTTCGTGTTTGTTTTTGTCTTGCGATTAGCCGCACTTTTCCCGTCGGCGAGGCATTAGTCTCCGGGGAGAGCAAACAACCCTTGGACAGGCCGCTATAAATTATAGGAACACACAGCACACAGATTGAATCAATTTGACAAAGTGGGAATGCAACCGAGGAGACGGGAAAGGTTAGACGTTTCAAGATACCAATGTGGAAGATACAAGGATATGTGCAAGGGTGAAATAGATGAAACTCTATTTTGGATATTAAAGTAACACTTATTTGATTATATGCAAGATGAATCAAATTATTCATTAATATCCTGTGGGGTAAGTTATTGCAATCGTCAAAAAATCGAATTTGAAATTTTTTGCATATCTTTACTTTTCAGAAGTTTCTAGACATTTTGGCATACCTCAGAAAAAATGGATATGTATTTGTGTTTATGTATGGATATAATTTTTCTTCGACGTTTATGCGGGAGGACCGCTCAACCGATTTTAATAATTCAAAAAGTATTCGATTACTATTGATAAGGAGACGTGCTGATTAATTTTTGGGAAAGGCAGATCGAGCCGTTTGGGAGATACAGAGCAAAGAGTGCAGAAGATAGAAATCGAATTTCTGAGAGCACGAAGCATTCGATTTGAATGATTCAAATAACATTATATTCGTAGTGATGAGAAGACGAAATGGTTAGTTTTTGGTAAAGGCAGGCCCGTTACAGAACAAGGAGCAAAAAGTGAAAAAATGGCGGTTTTTGAAAGAACAAAGCATCCGATTCGATTGATTCAAATAATATTTTGCTTGTGATGAAACAATTAGTTTTTAGGGAAAGTAAAAAAAATTTGTTTTAATTTCAAAATCTAAAAAAAATAGTTTTTTTTATTTTTAAAAAATAATTTTATTTGAATATCGAAAATGATTTGGATTATAATTTTAATTTTTGCTAAAATTCTAGAGCTCACTTATATATTTCAAGTGGATAATTTTAAATTCGCAATTCAGTTTATATAATTCTTACAAATATGAGATAAGTTTCTTCATTCTAACACTGCTTAATTAAGTATTGTTTATTACGTGAACATACATAAACGTCATCGTTGAATTTATAAGCTGTTATATTTTTTCTATAAAATAGGAATATTAAAAGGTACAGTATTTTTAATAATCTATTCGAAAGCATTTAATATTCATCAAATGTTTCATTACAATACGGGAAATTCTAGCAATTTGCCACGATAACATGCACTAGTTTATTACTCATATGCTAAACAAAAAATTGTTAATAGAATTTTCAGTAAAAATTTATATAGACTATCATGTAGGATACGGCAGGGCACAAAAGTCCAACTAGATATTTAGTACTCATACTATATAAACTAAATGAACTAGATCTAAATATGTATGAAAAAAAAACAACTATCAAATTATGTTACTAAAATACGTTTTTTCCTATTTCTTTAAGTTTTTTCAACTATGTTTTTTATCCTTATAAACAAATTTATTTTTAACTTTACAGGTAAATTACAATATAATAGTTACATTATTCAACCAATGCGAAATACAAATTTTATCAGCACATTCTCTACTGTATATAACCTTGATCTGGTATTTAATCAAAAATAATCATCAGCAAAGTTAAAATAACTGTTAAATTAATTTATTTTCTGCAGTTTTTTCTTAAACTTAATTCACTTTTTCATTACTATTTTGGTATTGTTTTATACCCTTGCCAAAGTAAGGGTTTAATTGGTTTTGTCTTTACTATCGTATGTGAGCTTTTATTGAGGCATCAAACTAAAAAATTACAATACATTTTATAAAAAAAATTAATAAGTGATTAGATAATAAGCTTTATCTATGTAAAAAATGTACCCATGAAATTAATATTTTTCATTCGTTTAATAATGTGGCTATTATTTTGTGAAATCCCTTTATAATTAGATATTGGACTTATTTGCCCTCTGGCAGTCGCATTTCATCGCCTGGTAAAAAGGCTGTATAAAGAACCAGGTAAAAAATTTTTGAAAAACAGCTGCGAGTTTTACAGAACATAGCCAGATATTTGTTTGTTTGATATGTGTTATATAATTTCTTTCACAATATATTGGCTCAAAATCAAATTGAACCTGTTATGAATATTTGTTTTGAATTTGGTTATGAATATTGGTACATGGCCGTTTATCTCTTGATAGCGATAAAAATTAAGGTGATTTCACATCTTTTGCCTTTTGTATTAAAATAATATCGTTAAAAAATCTTTACTAGCTTTTGAGATAATGTAATGAGAAGGCAACTCAACGGTTTTTTTGCCAATATTTGGTATACTAATGATGTCTATATTTTTAATTTGATGCTTCAAAACTGGCCAACTTATGGCTATTCTGAAAATATATTTAATTCAGATATATATATATATATATATATATATATATATATATACTTATTTACTTTTCGTAGGGATAAGTTGAAATCCGAAATGAATGTTTTTCATCCCTTTTCCGTTTCAGAACTATTTGATCATTTTGTGGTTTTTCTATAAAAATATGTATGATTTTATTTCCGTACGTGCGTGTGCTGTGTAGTACGTTTGCAAATATTTTTATTTGGATACAATTTTTCTATAAATTTTTTGGGTAAACATGCTGTTTTTGGTAAATGAAAATTCAATAATTTTAGTAGTGCATTGGAAAAAATGTATAAAACGAACGTTTATTTATCAAGATGAATATTTTATATTTGTGTACGTGCAATCGTGTACATCGCTTATATAATAGGAAGTTATAGAAATTTGATAAAAACTAAGTTTAATTATAAATTTACTAAGCACTTGAAAAAGTTTAAAAAAAAATCGGAAACTAATTTTTATATTTTTTAAAAGATTTGCTATCAACGTCATAGCCAACAAATCATTTTTGCGTTACACTATATTTAAATACTTACAGTCGATTTCATTTTTTAAAAATAAAAGCCTTATTTTTTCAAAATTTTGATTTATTATTATTTCTGCTTTTCGAGGAGATGGAATGTCCTTTTCAAGAAACTCTTGAAAGCAAACGTTGTCTTTTATATATTTATTATTTATTTATATACAATAAATGATTTCAAACATATAAAAAATTAAATAAGTACCGTAAATTAAAAAGGCTCTTAGTTCAAAATAAAATAAAATCAACCTATGTTAGCTATGTTAGCTAAGCAAAAAACGTAACACTTTCTCCTAAAATATTAAACTTAAAAGGTCTTAATTATATTCATATTTGAAACATATAAATAAAACATCTTTTTTGCATTAGTATCAATGTAAATTCAAACCTAAATATTCAAATATATTGAAAAAACAGTATTTTTTGACTTCCTGAAGAAGTTAATGTTTTCATCAAAAAATCTGATTCGTTGTTTTTATTTTTTCTTGACGTATCAAGCCATTCTGAATCGAATGAAACCAACTTTGAAAAAAGTATGTGCATGTGTATGTGTATGTGTATGTGTGTGTGTGTGTTCGTCGTTTTAATTTTGGTTGATTAAGTCAATTATTACTCCTATTTTTACTTTACAGTTAAAATTTACTGTAGATAGCAAGATCTTATTGTAGCAATTGTTAAGTTTATATTATTTCTAATTTAATATATGTGAAAAATGTGAATCGATTATTTTTTATTAAATACCTGTATAATGCAGTTTTTTTGAAAAACGTTTTTTGCTAATGCTGATATTCTCGAATGCATATATTCTTTATATTAAAGATCTGTGTGTGAAACAAAGCCACTTCATTTTTGGCAAAGTTTGTGTAAGAATAATTTGCTTAATAGCTGTTCCTTTAACAGTAATTTGGAAACTCAAGTAAATTAACTACTCTAAATAATTCTCCTTGTGAATAGGGTTGTAAAATATTTTACTGCTAATGACGTGAAGGAACGTAGGTATCATCATATGCCGCGAGTATCACTTTCATTAATAAAATCTTACTTTGGGCAATCAAAAGGGAACACGTATTATAGACTTCGTAGTATTGGTAGCCTTTTAGCCCAAAGATTACCTAAATTCTGTATTTTAATTGCACGTATAAATATATATGTCAAAGGGACAGCGGAATTGATCATTTTCAAGGTTTGATTTAGATATACAAAATTATTTTGTACAAAGTATTCATGAGAGGCTAGATAAGAGTTACTAAAATATTGACCAAACTAGGTAAAGTGAAATTTTTTTATGAGAAATTGCAGAAACTTTTCGCAATGTGTATAGATAAAATAAAATTTAGATCTAGCAATTTTACTAATTGTGACAATAGAATTTTGAAAATTTGACTCGGCTCATTATTGACTGACTGACATTTTGATTTAACTACTTTTTGCAGGTCTGAAATATTTTATGATGTATTATGGAACCATGAACCTTATCATGAAACAATGATTCATCAAAAATTGTCATAAACGATTTTTGAAACATATGAAGAAACGACCCAGCCAATCTTTATCCAAAACTAGCCAACACGATTCTCAACGGATAGATATTTTAATTTTCGAAATCAATTTAAGGATTTTGGTTATATATGTACTAACATTGCAGCTTAATTGTAAATTGTAAAGATGGCTCGGCCGATTGTCTAAAAAACTACTTTATTTCTTTATCAAGTTTCGTCAAAGCAAAATTTTTGTAATCAATGCAGCCACTTTTGGATCCACAAAAAAATTTGTCTCTTTTATACTTTCTCCAAATTTGGTGTCAATTTAAGGATTTTGGTTAAATATATACTAACATTGCAGGTAATTTTAAAGATGGCTCAGCCGATTGTCTAAAAAACTACTCGATTTTTTTATCAAGTTTCATCAATTCAAAATTTTTGTAATCCATGCAGCCGGTTTTGGGACCACAAAAAATTGTGTCTCTTTTGTTCCTACTCCAATTTTGATGTCAATTTAAGGATTTTGGTTGAATATGTACTAACATTGCAGCTAATTGTAAAGATGGGTCGGGCGATTGTCTAAAAAACTACTCGATTTCTTTATCTAGTTTTGTCAAATCAAAATTTTTGTAATCCATGCAGCTGTTTTTGAGACCACAAAAATTTTTATCGCTTTACTTTCTCCATTTCTGGTGTCAATTTAAGGATTTTGATTAAATATCTACTAACATTGCAGCTAATTGTAAAAATGGCTCGGCCGATTGTCTAAAAAAACTACTCGATTCCTTTATCTAGTTTCGTCAAATCAAAATTTTTGTAGTGCATGCAGCTGTTTTTGGGTTCACAAAAAATTTTGTTTTTTTTACACTTTCTCCAATTTCGGTGTCAATTTGAGGATTTTGGTTAAATATTTACTAACATTGCAGCCAATTGTAAAGATGGCTCGGCCGATTGTCTAAAATAGCTACCCGATTTTTTTATCAAGTTTCGTCAAATCAAAATTTTTGCAATCTCTGCAGCTGTTTTTGTGTCCATAAGAAAATTTGTCTCTTTTGTACTTTCTCCAATTTTGGCGTCGAACGATCCATAAAAACTTGAAAACTCGGGAAAGCATAAAATTAATAAAACGTTAAACATAAACTTCTTCTTCAGAAAGTCCATAAGAAATTGTACCGAACGTGTTTCGGATATTTTAAATTTCCTAGTATGGCGGTAAGAATAAATTCTAATAAAATCGTTTGCGGATAATGTCAAGATTGTCTTCATTCCAATAAATGTTCGTACCCGAGATCTCGCAATTATCTCTAAAATACGGCACAGTAATTCGAAGTAAAACTATATAATCTTAACTGGTAGAATTGGAAATGAATAAAATTGTTAATTAATCCCGTCTCGAGGCGAAACTTCGCGCTAAGATTCTTGTTGAGAAAACAAGATTCAAACAGTTGTGAGGATGATTTTGTATTCATTTCGTGCCAAAGTTAATTTCATGTTATTAGTAGAGTAAAAAAGTTATAATATAATTAAAATTTATATTAAATTATAAACTACCGGGTTAGTTGATTGTAAATTTATTAAAGTATCTTATCAAAGTCGAACTTAACTTTGAGTAACTATATTGTGAAAACCAAACCAATTATATCATAACAAATAATACATATCAAATAAGCAACTATCTAACTATGTTCAGTAAAACTGACAGCTATTTCAATATTATAGAAATGTGTTTTATTTGCTGTTTTTCAAAAATTTGTCACCTGGTTTTTTTATCCCATAGGCGAAGTAAAATGGGCCAAAAAGGTCAAATGTTTTTTTTTATTAATTTTGGAAGAATTTCACGAAATGATAGCTACATGTTTAACTAATGCCAAATATAAATTTCATGGATACATGTTTTACAGAGATAACACTGTATATAACCTTGATCTGGTAACTCACGAGAAATATTTACCCACAGAGCTAGAAAAACTATTTATTTATTTTTCTTGTAAATTTTTTTTAGTTAATTTAAATTTTATTTGATTTTTTATATTTTTTATACCTTGGCCAGGATAATGGTTCAGTTGGTCCTTTTTACCCCGCACAGGCATAAGCTTTCATAGAGGTTATATAAAAAATCGGATGAATCTAATTCAAAATTAATAATACAACTTTAAAAAAAAATTAAATAACGTATAGCGTAGGGCGGTGCACAAAGGTCCAATTTGACTTTAAGCAATTATATTGGGAAAATTAAACCAACTATATCACAACAAGTAACACATATCAAACAAACAATTATCTGATTATGTTCAGTAAAACTGACAGCTACTTAGCTACTTCATCGTTGTAGAAATATGTTTTTTGTTGTTTTTTTTTTAAATTATAAATGGGCACACAGGTCCAATGTCTTATATTGATTTTAAAGGGATTTAAAAACAATGGCTACTTTATAAATCAGTGCAAAATATAAATTCCATAGGTGCATTTTTTACAGAAACAATACTGTAATAACTTTGATCTAGTATTTAGTCATAAATATTAATTAGCAGGGTTGGAGTAACTATTAATTTATTTTATATTTTGTGAAATTGCTTTATTTGACTCAATTTACTTTTTTTGTTATTTTTTATTTTTTACACATTTACCGCGGTAAGGGTTTAGTTGGTTCTTCTTACCCCACCCAGGTGTAAGCTTTTTTAGAGTTTATATAGAAAGCGGTTAAATCTAACTTAGAATTAACAATACATATTATAAAAGAATTAACGTATACTTAGAAATTATAGTGAGGTCTTGTAAATTTAACAACAGTGCTCACAAACTAAAAAACTATAGCAACGAAAGAAAACACTTTTGTTATGGATTTTCAAACATTGCCGTTCATCTCCAGATACTGGCTATACATTTTTTTCTTTCTTCTTCAAAATATTATTGTTAAAAAATTTGTTTTTTATATATCAGTAGTGGCCTGTTTTACCCGCGGATCTTTAAGCTCCGCTCTACATAAAGTGCTCGTCTAATTGTAAGTAGATTTCCATTTCACCGTGGTTTGAACCCAAATGCAATGTTTTGTAAATTAAAGCCATTCGTCATAAGGGATGTTATTTGTATCTGAAACGTCGTTTACATGTATGCAATCTCTGCAACAATTTTAACTCTGTAACATTACGTATAATATATTCCCGACGGGCGCGCATAACGGCGAACGCGATCTACAATACACGGCGTTCGTCGGCCTCGCAGTATTTTTCTTGTTCGCGAACATTTTATTTTTGTTTACGTTATCGTATATTAGAAAGTCTATTCAGAGATTATGTTATCTCTGTAATATATGTTATGCACAATGTTCACAGATTGTGCGGTGTAGTTCCTTTTGCGCGGTTTCTCGGCCGCAATACGTGCCTCCGGGCGCGATTTAAAAAAGCGTTACCGCGCGTCATTTGCGCGATTTTTTCCTTATTTTTTGCTATTCGGTGTATCATTATGTACACACATATTTTCCTGTTGGTGGAATGATATATGATTTAAAATTAACTGCAATATGAACGGAGCAAAAACGTTTCATATGCAAATTTTACAGAAATAATTTTGTTAGCTTGATGATGTATGAAAATGAAGTTCGACTAGATGGGCTAGCTATCTGATGAAAAGGAATTTACTATCAACGGAAATTATATTAAAAGTATTTCAAAATTGTAGTTTGCACATAAGGCAAATTTAGCCTGAGAGGCTTCAATGATACGTTGAATTAAAAACTTTAATAATAAATTATTAAATAACAAATTGCAGTTGGGTATTATTTAGTTGCCAAAGTGATACTGATATTGAAGAAGAAACTGATGCTGATATAATTTATTCATTATATTTAAACATAGATTTATATATGTGTGTTCAAATAAATACATATACTATCTGAAAAAGTTGAAATTTTGAGTTTCTAATAACACTTGCAGCACCTTTAATAATGTCTATGTGTATAAATGAAACTACAGATTGAACTACTTACTACAATTAAATAATATTTATCTAAAACATGCTATTAAATTTTATTGAACAGAATTTGTCAAATCCATTTGACATTTGACGTAAGAGCCGTCGTCCATTGTTTCACTCAAATTACGCTTCTACAGAAAAAACTTGAACTAAAATGTAAAGTTTCTACG
This sequence comes from Ctenocephalides felis, assembly GCF_003426905.1. Classification (NCBI taxonomy): domain Eukaryota; kingdom Metazoa; phylum Arthropoda; class Insecta; order Siphonaptera; family Pulicidae; genus Ctenocephalides; species Ctenocephalides felis. The sequence continues at coordinate 142,854,654 of NW_020538040.1, forward strand.
CGGTTTTGAAAATATATATTATCACAATTTTTTTAAGACTAAGACTGGCCTAATCTGAACAGCCATTTCAGAGTTTTAGCATACCTAGCATAATACCGAGCTCTATTTTTATATATAAAATAGAACAATGCAATTTTTACTTTTCTATATAAATATATATTCTTTTCTAATAATTTTTTTAATAATAATTGTTTCTTAGTGTTGCTTAGGTAGGGTATCTCAAAAACATGTACAGTTAAAAAAAATTTATCAACAATGTTTGTAAGTAAAGTGCAAAAGATATATAACGAGCCATCATCTTGATTTTTTCGACAACGCTTCAGGAGATAAACAGCATGGTTTGAAAATCCATAACAAAAGTAATTTCTTTCGTAGATGGTTTATTTGTTTGTAAGCGCTGTTGTTTAATTTATGAGATCTTAATATAATTTTTAAGTATACGTTCTATAATTGTTTTATAAAATGTATTGTTATTTTTAAGTCAGATTCATTATATAGGCTTTATAAGAGCTTATATCTGCGTGGGGTAACAAGTACCAATTGAACCTTTACCCTGGCAAAGGTGTACACAATAAAAATAATAAATAATGAAGGAAATTAAGTTTATAAAAATGAGGTTATATTAAAGCTTGTTTTTGTAAATATGGGTAATCGACATTTGTGCTAGACAAGCTTTGTTAAACTTTGAACTTTGATATTGATATTATGTATTTTTATTTTAAATTGTGGCAAAAAATATATAGGGTAGAGCGGGGCACAATGGTCTAATTTGACTTTGAGTAATTGTATCATGAGAACCAATAAAGGAATTATATCACAGCAAATAACACATATCAAACAATTGTATTAAATTTAATTATTCAAATTTAATAAATATTTATTTCAACTCTGCTGAAGATATTTCTGACAAAAGGCTAGATCATGGTTATAATATACAGTGTTATCAGTATAAAAAATATGCTTACGAAACTTATTCTTTCATGTAGCTATTATTTTGTAAAATCTTTTTGAAATTAAAATTAAGTCATTAAATCTGTATGCCCCATGGCTGTACCATTTTACCCCGCCTATGGGGTAAGATGGAACTGACTATTTTGGAATCATTTATTCTTGATTTCATTTAACTCTTTCATTGGCAATGGCAGAATAATAAATTACATGATTACTTGTTGGTCTGCATTTGACTTCTTTTATATGACGTGCTTTTCATCAAAACAATGCTTTTGATGTGATGTCTATGCTCATAATGTGCTTGTGTTATATTTCATGTGCTGCTATGGTAGTAAAACCTGCATAATTATACCATTATGATGTATATTCTCACAGTCTTTGAGCATTATCATATATAACTGCAAATAAATGTTTTCTTTTGTATATAAATGATATAATATGTCCTTAATGGGAGTGATAAATCTAGATCTTCATTACACATCTTGAGACATGGAAATTGTTACTTCTGGCGATGCATTTTCGAAGAATTTGATATTCAAATATTGTGAAGTAAAAATTAACTATAGTGCAAAAAATAATAAAGTGATATTTGGTAGGACGGGGCTTAAAGATCCACCACTAATATCTTAAAAACAAGTAAAGTTAGGAATTTTTTAACAACAATATTTGAAAGAAGAGGGCAACAGAAGTATAACCAGCCGTCACCTAAATCCTTATGACTTCGTTACCATGAGATAAATGGCAAAGTTTAAAAATCCATAACAAAAGCATTTTCTTTCGTTGTTAGTTTTTTTTAGTTGTGAGCACTGTTGTTTAGTCTACGAGACCTTAATATAATATTCAAGCATGTGTTATTTTATAGTTTTATAAAATGTATTGTTAATTCTAAGTTGGATTCAACCATTGTTTTATATAATCTAAATAAAAGCTTACACGTGGAGTAAAAAGGACCAAGTCAAACCTTACCCTTACCCAATGGTGTAAACAATAAAACAGTAAATAAAAAGTAAATTAAGTTAAAAGAGGCAATTTTACAAGAGATGAAATGAATAAATAGTTATTCTAACTCTTCTGATAAATATTTCTGACTAAATACTAGATCAAGGTTATATACAGTACTATCTATATAAAAATGTACCCCACCAAATTTATATTTTGCATTGGTTGAATAATAAGCCACATTTTTACCATATCCCTTCAAAATTAAACATAGGTCATTAGATCTGTTTGCTCCCTGGCCGTCCCATTTTACACCGATTATGGGGTAAAAAGGACCAGGTAATAAATTTTTGAAAGCAGCAAAAAGCACATGATGCATTAGCCGGGCGTTTTACTGAACATAGTCAGATAGATGATTGTTTGATATGTGTTATTTGGTTTTCACAATACAATTGCTTAAGGTCAAATTGGATAATTGTGCCCCGCCCAAACCTATGTATTTTTTGGCACAATCTAAATTTTTCTTTTTTTATATTATGTTTTATTGATTTTTATTTACTGATATACAGTCATACCTTGAATATATGTCTTACTCTATTCTTAAATTTTCAAACTAATTTTTAATAAATTATTTAACTAACTAACTTAATTTAAAATATTTTTTTGGAATAGATTTTTAAGCAATCAGAAAACTACAATTTTTCTATAAGTGAAAGTGAGAACTATGTGAGTGTTGAAATAAGATAGGATCTACTTATCTATCTTACAATATGTTGCTTAAAATATAAATTAAATGATTGTACTTATATACTACATATGTAAAGGCCATTTTCTTTTTAATCTTGAGTTTTGTTGGGGACAAAGAATATTATTTAGCGATTCATTTGGGTGCATTATTAATCTGTTGCGTTATTTAAAATATAAATATATTTTTGGCACACAAAATAAACATTTAGTTGCATCTTTATATATACTCATGTTCTTTATTGCTAATAATATTGTAATGCTTGTTGAAAAACTTTATTTTTTGTTCTAGACGTTGGTACAGCATTTCTCTCTGTGTTCTGTACTTCTTGTATCGAAAAACGATATGATCCATATTTTTATGTCTTCAAAATAAAAATACATATTATCAATATCGAAGATCAATTTTAAACGAGCCTTTTCAAGCACAAATGTCCATTACCCATATTTACAAAAACAAACTTTAATAGAACCTTAATTTTTGTAACGTGAATACTAATATATGAAAACGATCATAAATTACCATGCAATTTATACAGGGTTAACACGTGCAAACGCCACTGAGCGTTATATTAACTCTGGGTGTCATCACCCATGCGATTGATGGCACTAATATATCCTGATAATGCTCTACTGATGTTATACGGCATGCTATTATCATTGGATAATATGTAATTTACATTCTAATTATAACCAATTAATTTGCAATTACTATAAATTATTCAAGCACGCATATTCGCCAAAGTCGTGTAATCTCTATTGCCAAATGTACAAGACCGCTCCGCAGCATTATCGGATTTGCTGAGCAAATATAGTAAGAATAGAGGAAATATGTTAAAGTGTAACTAAAACTCACTTGAAATAGAAACTGTTGTTAATATTTAGAATCATTATTTTTTATAAAATTAATACTGTCTTTAATTAATTTTATACAAGTTTACAAATTGACAAAAAATACTGTGAGCATTGCAGTAGAGTGAAGCACAAATAGATTCATTTTGACTTTAAACAATTATACAGTGAAAATCAATCCTGCTATATTACAATAAAGCAAACATAAGGAAATAACACCATCGAACTATGTTCAGTAAAATTTTCAGCTAATAATATCATTGCAGAAATATGTTCTTTTACTATTTTTATAAAAATCCTCACCTGGTTCCTCTTGCAGGGCGAGTAGAGACAGCCAGGGGGCAACTCTGTCTATTGTTTTATTTTCAATTTTAGGTCAAGATTGAACAGCAAAATTAAAAATTGTAATGAACATATGTATTGTTTAACATAATAAACAAAGATTTTTTTTAATGACATTACTGAATTTTCTCAATTAGATTTCAATATATATCTTATAAAAAAACTAACAATAAAAATAAATACTTTCGTTAAAAATAGACAATGTGGCTGTTCATCTTGTGATAGCTTAAGCGTAAGCTTTAAAATTACAAATATATTTATTTATTTGAAGATGCAATAAAAATCAGTTTTCTTAAAAAAGTCTTTTTTTGAACAATTACTAGCTTTCAGCAGGATTTTATGATTATTACTATAATATAGTTTATATTTGATCTTATACTTTTTTATATAGGAGAATGTTTTTTTGCTTTTGATTTTGTTTAAAATGCTGCTCAATTTTTTTTAAATTAACTTACGCAAAATAGCATTCGTGAATGGGAATCTAAAAGGTCATCTTCATGATTTTTGCTATTTTTTGTAAAATTGAAAATAATTGATCGAAATTATCAACATAAGAGGATATTTTAATTAACATTTGAAATTTTGCATTCATAATGTATTGACTCATATAAGCATACCTACTCGTTGTACATATGTATAAATTATTTTCAGACATTTGATGAGTAGTAATTTTATTAGCAAGTAATTGCAAAAATTCAATTTAAATCTTTACTTTTCGAAAGCCCGAAACAATCTGTGGCAAAAGATCAAAATCCGAGACAAAAGGTGGAAATACGGGACTGTCTTGGACAAACCGGGACTTATGGTCACCTTATTTAAGTCATTGGTTGGTAACACTCCTTTTGCCTTCTACTTTAAAACAGTATTAGAAAAAACACCAAATTTTACTAGTTTTGGAGATAATGGGGATAATGGACCCATTTATGCAAGAGATATTTAAGCATTTACTACTATCGTTCCTGGCTAATGCAAAATGAGTAATCTAATTTAATATAAAAACTTAATAATTTCATTTAATTTTAAACAAACGCTCTAAAATATTTATATCAAATAACTATATTCTTTATATAACTAAATAACCTGATCAATTTTAGGACAAAAGTTTATATTACATAAAATTTAATTGTTCAAATCAATTTCATATCATATTTAACTTCCCCTAAGGTAAGTTATAGTAATGGGCCGAAAATCGAAAATGACAATTTTTGCCTGAAATCTTCACGTTTCAGAAGTTTCTGAACATTTTGGCATTTTAGAAAAAATGTATTTGTATATGTGTTTTGTGTGTTCGCAATTTTTGGTTCACATTTTCGGACGCACGGATCAACCGATTTGAATGATTCAAAAAACTTTCCGCTTGTGTTGACAAAACAATTGCTTTGGGGAAAAAAAATTATATATTAAAAATAAGTCAGCTTTTAATTTTATTTTTGACTAAAATTCTAAAGTTTATTTATATACTTTAAATAAATAATTTTAACTTTGTAATTCAGTTTATATTATTTTTATAAGTATTAGACAGTATTAGTATTTATAACAATATATTTGAAAATATTTAATATTTTTCGAACATTTTGTTACGGTACGGAAAGTTCCAGCAATTTGCCTTGAGGCACGATGCCATACATTTTAAATTAGTTCAAGTTTTAACTTATATATTATAAGAGCTTTTGTTAAGAACCTCAACCAATGCAATGTATGTATGCAAAATAACTCTCTATAATTTTATCTGGATTTTTTTTTTGTTTAAACAAACATCCTAAAAGTTTTATTCTGAATAATAATATATATTTTTTTACTTTCTATAACTAAATAACTGATGATTTCAGGACATACAATCTATATCACAAACAATCCAATTACCCAAATCAGTTTGATATCATATTTTATGTAAACGAAATTCGAGCCTTTTCTGAACTAATACAGCGCATGACTTCGCAGCAAGATATTTTAATCCACAAAAGATTTCTCGTCGGCAACTCCCACATATTTTCAGCATCGTATAACTCGCACTGACTATCAAGTGAATAAATAAAAATATATTACCCAGGCGGTGCAAACGTATAAATGTCTCTTCAGACCGTACGGTTTGTATGTGCTCGACAATAATAAAACTTCATTATAAAAATGAAAAAGCTAACATGGCGTTGCCTCGCTTTATAATTATAACGCATTCACGACGATGCTAATTAGCGACTCCAGGAGCTAGTTAGTCTGATAAACAATGCAGCTGGTATATGGTTACCGACGATTTTTGTTTCTGCTTCTAGGTCATTTAATGCTGCTCATTTTTAGACGCACTTATTTTAGCAGTCTACTAGAAATTCTAGTCACATCATTACTTGATCGTAATTGTTGAATAAATACTCTTCTTTCTTTCTTGTGAACTTCTCAACGGGAAAAGAAATATAAAGACATCTAAAGATGTTTTTTACAACACTGTACACGGATTTCGCCACTGAAAAGAAAAGAGCTATTACAATTTGCCGTAGGGCAAACCGCAAAAAAATAGAAAATGAAAATTTTTATATATCTTTACGTTTCAAAATTTTCTGAACATTATGGGCATATCTTAGAAAAAATGGATGTGTGTGTTTGTCCGGATATAAATTATCGTCGACTATATATAATCGAATCGTATGTGTATATATGTTTGTATGTATGTAGTATATATGTGTGTATGTTTGGATACAATTTTTCGTCCACCATTTCGAGAACACAAATTGAATGATTAAAAAAAAAACATTCGACTTGTATTGATGGGGAGACTTGCTGAATACTTTTTGGCCAAAGCATGTGCAGCCATTTCGAAGATTCGGGGTAAAAAGTAACAAGAATGGCAATTTTGAGAGGTCGGAGTATCCGATTTGAATAATTCAAAGAACATATCACTTGTATTGATATAATGAAGAATTGGTTGACTTTTTGGGAAGACAGGTCTAGCGGTTTTAGAGATTTGATATAAAAATTTAAAAAATGACATTTGGCAGTAAAAGGTGATAATTAGAAATATGCATATCGAATTTTCAGTTATTTTATGAAGATTTTGATCAAATTTTGTGGATTTTCTCGCAAAATTTGTTTAAGCAATTTGATATTTCGATTCTAAAAATTAAACCTTTAAAAAAAATTTAAATTATTTAAAAAATCTTAAAGTACGGTACGGAAAGTTCCAGCTAGTTGCCTTAAGACACGATGCCATGCGCCCCACTAGTATTTAAATATATTGCATCATATAAAATGTTTTTGCTATGAATATTGATCCATTTTATACTTATTCGTTTTTTGCTTATTTCCTTCGTCTCCCACCATGTTAAGCTCAACATGCAAGCAATTTCGATTTTTTATATTATTCTGTGGCATTTTCAATAAATCTCGACATTTGCTCAAATAGAATTAAAAATAAATATAATAGAATAATATAAATATTCATATTCTATTGTGCTCAACTGATCATAAAATCGTTTTCTCGTAATCTATTTTTCATTTTGTTGTGTGTCATATATTCCATATGTTGTGAATATAACGCATGGAATTATGTTATTATTTTGCGTTATACAAAAATTGCTGTCATTTTATTTTACCGTTGAAATATTTTTTTAAATTTGTTTTTTTTTTAGAGAAATATATTTTTAATTATAGCGTTTAAATAATTGACGTAAAGCAACGGGCAAAAAATATATAGACCTAAATATAAAATTTTGTTTAAAAAGTTAACAACAATTTCTATTTTTATAATAATCTTTGCAAAAATAAATTAAAATACAGTATATATATTTAAACAAACTGAAATAAAATTTTCATTCATCTGATTATTTTACAATGCGTCTAATTGTTAGTGTATTAGTCATTTTATACAAATTGCTCTAAATACATTAAGTTTATAGTTTTAAAAGCTTTGAAATTAATGAATGGGCTTATTTTTAATTAAAAGTTATTATCATTAAAATACTTATTATTAAAATAGTTAAATTCTGTGAATCTCAAGGGTTTCAAAAATATATAAGTTCTTAAAATTGTAAAAAAACGTGCAGTTTTAACTCACTGTTACTTAAGTTTTCTTATAATCTTTTTTAGATTTGTTTAGTTACAAATATTCAGCAGAAGTAGTTTTCAAATTTTTGGTATTAAATTCTAAAAATATTGCTAATTAATAATTTTTTTAAATAGTTAAGATTATATCATTATCAATAAAATATTGTTAATATTATAGCAAATAGAAAAACAACTATTGAGTTGTTTTTTCAACATGTCCATATACAATATTCCTTTATGGCTGACAATTGTAAATACCCCAATTTTAATAAATTTCCTCAACTGGCCAGTTGTAAATAAAATGGAGATTAAGGAAAAAAAATTAATTTTTTTCTTAAATATGTAGGATCCACAATAATCTAGTTTGAATTTAATTTATATATTTAAATATAAAATATAGTTGCAAATCGGATTCATTTTTAAATTTTTGATCAAAATTGCACTTGTAGATATCATCAAAGAAGATAGTATTTAATATTTTACAGTTCAGTACCTTGTACAGTAATATTCAACATATTATAAGATTTAGCAGCAAAATTCTAGTGATTTTCTCCAGACATTATAATATAAATAAGGATGAATAACATTAGGTTTATAATTGCTGAATGGTTATTTGGTAATATATACATCATAGGTATGATAGCTATTATAGTTATGAGAAATACTAATTTGGCAATTTTCGGTATCAATCATTCTTATTATCAAGGTTTTCTATTCTGAATTGTGGTAAAAATAGCACATTTATACACATCGCTAAATTATAAAGCAGTTAACTAAAAATAAATTAAATTGGTTTGTAATAGTTAAAGTATAATTGTGTGTTTCTTTAATGATTTTAGGTATAATCCACAAAGATTACAATCTGAACTATAATTATAAACATATCATATCGTAATAAAATTAATTATTAGATGCAAGGATATTCAATTATTAAGTGCAGTTTTTTCAATATTTGAGAAAATTTCTTATCTTTAAGAAATCGTTTTTGTAGTCCTAATCCTAACCTTTTATTTGTGTTTGACTGTGACTAAATGAGAGACCGTTCTGAAATTTATGTTGATTGATTGCCGCGGATTACTGTCACTCCTGAGAAAATACATGTTTTATACAAACAGTTGAAAAACACAGAAACAAGAATTAAATCAAGTTTATAGTGCTATTTTAATGATATTACATAATCTAAATCCCGAATCAACCAATTGTAATATCCGTTTTTACTTGAAAATATAGACCCAAATATGTTTTCAAATAAAAATACTCTTTCCGGGCTTTGCCATAACATATCACTTCACAATTTAATATACCTGAACATTTTATCACAAAAAGAAAAGACAACCATTAGATTGCTTTCCCATAATGCAAGAAATAGAAAATACTTTACTACTGCTTATAAAATACAGAAAATTGTTTTAATGGTTTGTTGAATATTAAACAAATTATGTTTACTAGTTACAGTTTTATTATATTTATAAATTAGTATTTTTCAATCAATTATAACTCGAACACTTTTTTATTATTCTTATATACCTCTGTATTTATATTAAATTTATTTCTTAAAATAATCATATCAATGGTAATGATAAGTTCTTTGAAAATTTTATAATCTGTAGTGGAATAAAAATATGTTGTCTACAATTCATCTAGTTGTTTTTCATTTATCTTATTATTTTCTTAAAATATTCATTATATTTAATTATTGATTAATTTAAATTATTTAGTAGGTGCTTATATAATATTTCTATTATTCATGTATGAGAATCAGAGTATCATTTTTAAGATTTATTTTAGGAATTTTTACATTTCTAACAAGGGCACATATGCTATTTTATATCATACTTATAATTAATGTTTCTTTTAAAATATTTTTTCCCGAAGGAGAAGTTTATGTTTTCATAAAAAATCCGATCTGCTAATTTTATGTTTCCTCGGCGTTTCAAGTCATTCTGAATGTTTGTGTGTATGTGAACAGATTCTTTACGGTAAATCGACGTTTTTTCAAAAAAACGGCTGGACCGATTTCAAAATTTTAAAAGCCATTCGATGTATCTCGATGAGGACTATCGTTTGTCAGTTTTGCGCTACGATCGGCCGAGCCGTCTTTGTAAATCGCAGAAAAGTGAAAAATTTTTCGTCCACGTTTTAGCACGCAATTCTGAATCGATTTTGAAAATTCAAAAACTGTTCGAACGATATTGGTTGGGAATCGTGCTGATTAGTTTTTGTTAAAGATCGGCCGCACCGTTTTCTTGTAATAAAATGTTGAAAAAAAATTTCATCTAATTCGCAAATCTAGATCATACTAAAATATTACGGCCCTACGATAACTCGTTTAGCATTAAAAATTCGTCAAAGTTTGCAAAAATTAGTATCGTTTTTTTGGCATATGTTAAAATTAGACTTTTATTGACGTTTGCTCAAAAACGCCTGAACCGATTTCAGACATTTAAAAGCCATTTGATGTATCTCGATGAGGACAATCGTTTGTCAGTTTTGTGCGATCATCTGCCGAGCCGTTTCTTTGTAATTTAAAAAAAGTGTTGAACTTTTTGTCCACATTTGAACTCATACTACCGAATCAATTTTAAAAAATCAAAAACTGTTCGAAAGATATTAGTTGTGAATGATACTCTTCCGAGCCTTTTCTTGTAATTAACTGTTAAAAAAAATTTATGCCGATTTTATGGAACTTTTTTTTGTCGATATATATCATGGTCTTATAGAATTTACTGAAATATCACGGCCTTATGATAAGTAGTTTAATTTCAAAAATTCATCGTTCGTTTGAGAAAACAAATAGTATAAAATTAAAATTAGACGATTTACTTGGTATAATGATAAGTACTTGGACTTAATGAACATACAAAACCATTAAAGTCCAACGGAATCTGAATCAATTATAAAAATTATAGATTTTTGAAAATTTGCTTTTAGAAAATACGTTAAGTATTCCTTCGTTTTCAATCATGTGTAATAAATCCACTCGAAATACTTTTAATCACTCATAAATTAATTTATGTTTTATTGATGAAGTCGATTATTTACACATATTGGGAAATTCATGTAACTTGCCTCAAGGCAAAATACCAATACCAACTAGTTTTGTATTTGAACATGCATATTATCGAGTTTTATAAACATTAATTTTATTGGTATTCTTATACTTTCTTACCTAAACTTACATTTATTTCTATAAGGTTGTTTTATTTTACGTCTGATATATGAGCACTAGGTATCGGACTGATATCACACAGTAGTGATAGTTTTATTTGCTTTAAATAAAAATTAAATTTTCAAAATTGTCATAAAATGACAACAACAAAAAATTACACAATACCGCCCAGATTCCCCGCCCAGTTGGAGTTTATCTCAGTGTTTGGACTTCCTCTTGGGCAGAGCATTTATGCAAATCAAAATTAAATATTTCTGTAACAACAATACCTATATCCATAATATTTTTCCGCAACAATTATTATTTTTTCCACACTTCCGCATTTTACACGTGCGTAAGTCGTTGGTAGAACGCATCTAATATTTTGCCACGGAAGGAGGAATGTAAAATCGCGGAATGTTACATTTATATTTAGACTTTGCATCATATTTCGTTTCATGTATTGTAGATTATTTTCCACACAAAGTCGGAACTCGTGCATCATGAATATATTATGAAGTACAATAAGTAAATTACCTTGCACAGAAAATAGAATTCAATTTACTGATTCGATGCCAGAAATTCGACAAAGTTTTAAATATTATATTTTAAAACATAAATCCAAATTTATTGAGTTAGTAAGCTATCATATAAATATGAGACATAATTAAATACAGTGATTCTAGTGATTCGGTTATTGTGGTTAATTTTTATTATTTTTGTTTAAACTTTAAAATTGTAACAGTAAATAATTTATTTAAACTTCGGAATCGAAGTAGTTTATAACGTTTCTAGAACCACGGTGAAAACTAGTTGGTATTGGTATTTCGCCTTGAGGCAAGTTACATGAACTTCCCGATATCTGTAAATAATCGACTTGATCAATAAAAAATAAATTAATTTATGAGTGATTAAAAGTATTCCGAGTGAATTTATTACATATCATTGAAAACGAACAAACATTCTATCGTTATACAAAGTAATTCTTCTAATTTTAATTTTAACAAACCTCAAAAAAACTACTCATTTTCTCAAACTTTGATGAATTTTTAAAATTAAACTACTTGTCGTAAGGCCGTAATATTTCAGTAAGTTCTTTAAGATCATATAGATATATATCGCCAAAAAAAGTTCCATAAAAATCGGCCTTTTTTTTCCAACAGTTAATTAAAAGAAAACGGTACGGTGGATTTTCACTTAAAACTAATCAGTATCATTCCCAACTAATATCTTTCGAACAGTTTTTGATTTTTTGAGATCAATTTGGTAGTATGAGCTTAAATGTGGATGAAAAGTTTAACACTTTTTCGCAAATCACAAAGAAATAGTTCGATCGATCGTCGCACAAAACTGACAATCGATAGGTCACATCAAGATACATCAACATGTTTTTAAATTTCTGAAATCGGTTCAGGCGTTTTTGAACAAACGTCGATGAAGGGTCTAATTTTGACAAATGCCAAAAAAACGATACTATTTTTTTGCAAACTTTGACGAATTTTTAAAGTTTTAATGATTTGTCGTAGGGCCGTAATATTTTAGTATGATCTATAAGACTATGGTATCTGCCGTCAAAAAAATAATTATAAAAATCGTCGAAAAAAAAATTTAACACTTTATCACAAGAAAACGGCCCGGCTGATCTGTACCAAAAACTAATCAGCATGATTCCCAACCAATATCTTACGAACGGTCTTTGAATTTTCAAAATCAATTCAGAATTGCGGGCTAAAACGTGGACGTTAGCACTTTTCTGCTATTTATAAAAGACGGCTTGGCCGATCGTCTCACAAATCTCACCAATCATCTCAACAATAGTCCTCATCGAGATACATCGAATGGCTTTTAAATCTTTGAAATCGGTCCAGCCGTTTTTGAAAAAACGTTGATATACGGCAAAAATCTGTTTACATATACGAACACACATACACACAAAACGAGTAAAAAAATAAAAAAATAAAAGTAACCCCACATTTGATACAACATTTTAGTAACAATCATATCAAATATTTTTGTCTCGCACATGAGCTTGTGTTTAAAACAATAAAAATCATTACTAATAATATCAACTTACTACTTACAATAAACTATATTCGACCAAGAAACCTAACAAAAAATACTCTTATAAAAATTCTCTACAATATCATATGAAAGCTGTAACTTTTCTCGTCGGTTGGAGGCGAGAGTGAGAATAAGGTAGTTACATTTGTATTCAATTACATTCACGGGCGCACACGAATCCGGTGCAAAAGTCGAGCTTTTATTTAACGTTTTCCACTGAATTCGCACATTATCGCGATTCGCAAATACAACGGCGAGGTTCAACGATACATTGCACATGAACTGAGCTCATTGCTGCTTTATGACACCGACGGCTAATGCTTCGTATTCGAGAGTATTGTTCAATTGAACAACAAACACGAGCCAGATGGAATTTCTTGCCTCGAATGTTATTTAATACGTTGTCTGCAATGTATTTTGTGACACCACATTTATATATCTATATACACATGCATTATTTGTTTATATACTTATCGTTATATTGATATTTTTACTATTTTTATTATTTACTAAAATTGAAATAAATACATTTATAATGACATTGATATAGACTCTATACCAAAGGTGGGGAACCTGCGGCCTCCGGTAGGTTCTTGTGCGGCCTCTTGCCGTCTAGTACAAAATAGCAGAATTACTTCCAAACAACTATTGTACAAAAATCCCACCAAAAACAGTCATATTGTAACATGACATCAGATTACTAGCCTGAAAAACAGACTCTTAGGCAGATACGAAATAGAGATTTATATTAATATTATTTAATATAAGCAATATTTTCGATTTCGCAAGACATCGCCTATTATATGGTTCAAGAAGTATTATAAAAAAATTAACAGTGCAAAAGAATCGTTAGCACCCCGTTAGGGTTGCAGATTTTTATGCGTATCCGTAGTAAAATGATAAAAATTTCTACTTCTCGCAACCAAAAGCAAATCCGCAGCTTTGGCGGAGATCGGAGCAACCAGATCTAACCTAGATATATTGGCAATTTTATGACACCATAGTTAAAAAATGACACAAAACTATATCTTTTTTGTTGTAGGCAAAATATGTGTCTGTATTTATTTGCACATAATAAGTATATAGAATTTATTTATATTTAAATCTTGAAATATAAATATAGAGTAAGGTATTTGAAATGAGAACAACTCAAATGCAAAATATAAATTAACAATACATTTTGAGCATAATAAATACATATTTTAATTAAAATATTTCTTTCACGTTCATTATTGTTGGTTTATACATTATCAAATAATACGCTTATTTTCATGGGTAAACATTATTATTCTCTAAATGGAGTAGGTACATTATTTATTAATAATTTTTTGTAAATTATATTTTTAAATATCTGTCAATAGTGTCTACATACATTTCTTTTGGAAAAAGGTAACATTGCGTTTAATGCATTAATCCTTTTTTTGTTATGATAACTATTGTCATGAATGACAACAAGCAGGAATATTCATACCGAAAGTGTACAAATGAATTTAATTTAGTTTTCCAAAACCCGAAATTCCCTAAATTAACCGTTAACACCTTAGTTTGCAAAATAAAAAACTATCAGTGAATTCAATGATATAAGAAAAATATATATTTTTTTATTCCAAATAATTATGTAAAAATAAGAATATGAAAATCAAATTCAAATCAAAATACTTTAATGTCATTTTTATATAAAAAATGAATGTTTAAATGAAATTAAAACGAACTAAAATTCGACTTTATCGAAACGAAGTCGATTTTATCTCATTACATACGCTCGAAACATACCAACTTTTTTTTTCCAATCTTCAAGAAAAATTAATGAAATTTTGTTCGATTTCCTTCGACACCCAGAAGTTTTCGATTTATTTCCATCTTAAAAAATCTCGACATTTTTTAAAATTTTGAAGTATTTAATCTATTTTTTTCTATATAATGCAATAAATTGTTAAAACTATAAAAAAACTATAATAGTTTTAGAAAAGTCACTTTTTTAGGTCAATCAGCTTTTATGCGGCCTCTTTTATTGCTGCCTAATTTAAGTGTGGCCTCTAATGGCAAAAAGGTTCCCCACCTCTGCTCTATACTATGGAGTAAAGCGGGGTTTAAATGTCCGCAGGTAAAAACTTTCACCATTAATATCTCACAAACGAGTAAAGTTAGATTTTTTTTAACAACAATATTTAAAAATAGACAAAAGATTTAATAATGTTAATGGCCTTGAACGTTGTCATATTCTATAGAGTAATATGAAATATTAATATTAAAAATAAAACTATTTAAGGTATTTTGCCTCAATTTAATTGATTTAATCGACCGAAATTGAGATTTAGATATTCAGATAAAATTTTCAACTGCACTATTACGTATATCATATACGTAGTCCCTGATATTATTTAATGATTTAAATTAATGATAACATTTTTTATTAGAGAAGGTTTTTTATTAACTTACTACTTTTATAAATTATATTCGACCAAGAAACAAAAAATACTCTGATAACAAATTCTCTACGATGTCATATGAAAGCTCTCTTTTATTAACAACTGTCCAGTAAAGGACATTCAATAAATTTGATGAATTTAAAATAGTCGGCCAAAAAGAGACATTGTGTACTACAAGAGCATGTTCGGAAAAATAACTCAGTAGTTTAACTAGAGAAGTTTTGTAGACTTATTTTTCTGCTGATTCTAAAAAAATGGCTTTTTAATTTGTGATATTCAAATTTTAACTCATTACATCACGAAAGCGACTTTTGACACAATTCTTTTTTTTTCAAACTTTGATCGATTTTTTAAATTAAACTACTTACCATAAGGCCGTAAAATTTTAGTATGTTTTTTAAGGCCATGATGTCTATCAACATAAAAAATTTCATCGAATAAAATTTTCAACAGTTAATTACGAAGCAACGACTCGGCCGATGTCCAAAACTAATCAGCACGATTCTTGCAAAAAAACAAAAACTTTAGTTTTGAAATGAACAGTTTAAAATTTTGGCTATGATTACTATGATTAATTAGATATTAAGCGGACTGTAAATTATAAATATTCCATCACCATAAGATATGTGAATAAAACCACTTCTTAGTTTACGATATATGTTGATCTTAAATCTACAACCTTCTTCTCAAGTTACTTTTACTAGACTCTCTGTTATTATAAGATACAGGTATTTATATACATTTATACCCCCTACCCTAAAAGGTCAAAGGTCAAAGGCCAAAGGTCATAATACATGGATAATACAACAAAAAAATTAATGTAACAGAATATAAACCACTAGCAATATTGCATGAAATCTACTAGAGAAATTAAGAATCGAAAAATAAAATATATTCACCTGTGGCAATATGCCATATATTGAGAAAAACATATTGCATATTTTACCCATATATTCGCGATGTTGTAATTTTTTTAAATGAAACTGTACTGAAATTGGATTAATACTACGTTTTTCATTTCATCTAAACGAAATTTATTTAACTAAAATCACTTTTAAATCATCGAGACGGTACACATTTATTCTGTAGATTCGTCTGAAGTCTGAAGTACTCGACTCTATTACATCGCGGTGGAGCGATCTTGTAGTTTTCATACCGAAAGTTGACACAAAGCTGGCAATTTAATATGCCATTCGAGAACGACATAAAGTAGCATATACATTTATTACCACTAAAACGTAGTAAAACGTCCTCATATAATGATGCTATGAGTATATATTTATTATACGAGAACATGAATATGCAATATAGGGCACACTTGCTAATTAAGAGAAGAGGGAAAGAAACCACATCTTACAGTTATAATTTATCACTATTATAAGATTATATTATACGCGCAATATAATATATGTATGTAATATATATATATATATATATATATATATATATACTAAACTTAGAATCCTAACGTTTTATTTATAACTTATTAGATGTGTGGTGGATATGAGATAATTTTCTAAAATTATTGCCATAAATAAAACGAATAAATTACATTTAAACACATTTTGAAAAAATACATTTTGAAAAAATTCGAACATATAGGTCGTGTAATATACCTATATATTACACAAATTCTATAATGATTGTATTATTATTGATAGTATAATTATTAGGCTGTACTATTGAAAATAAACTGAAGCATGTGATATTTTAAGACTAATCTTAATATCAATCTATTGCTTTTATAAATATTATAAACAAAATTTATAATATTTTTATCTATGTGTATGTATGTGTATGTATAATAAACCATTAATTTACCAAATAAATTGAAAATATTATGTTTATTACTAGTACCTATAAATAATAATTTTTTGCAATTAATTCTGCTATCCTGAATCGTAATTTACCAACTAATTTCTAAATATCAAACTATTGTAATAACAGTGGCGTAACTATAGGGTGGCGTGGGTGGCAAAATGCCCCCGGCCCAAGGGGGCCCCGGCCCAAGAGGACGCGTGCTCAGAAATATTGTTTTTTATATTATACTCTAATACTTTATTTCACTTGAAAAGTATGTTTTCGTAAGAATCAGGGGCCGTAACTACCGCCGTATCAGCCGTATCAAATATACGGAACCCCCAAACCAGGGGGCCCCCATCGTTCGTAAGAAACATTAATAATATAAAAAAATCATGAAAAACGAATTAATCATGAAAACTTCGTTCAATCAAATTTAATGTCGTTAAAAAAGTACGCGAGGAATGTAAGATTATTATTTTTAAGATTGTTATTTTGTCCATGCCACGGGGGCCCCAAATACGCGTAAAAAAGTACGCGAGGAATGTAAGATTATTATTTTAAGAGTTTTATTTTGTCCAGGCCACGGGGGCCCCAAATACGCGTAAAAAAGTACGCGAGGAATGTAAGATTATTATTTTAAAGAGTTTTATTTTGTCCAGGCCACGGGGGCCCCAAAAACGTGTAAAAAAAGTACGCATGGAATGTAAGATTATTATTTTAAAGAGTTTTATTTTGTCCAGGCCACGGGGGCCCCAAATACGCGCAAAAAAGTACGCGAAGAATGTAAGATTATTATTTTTAAGATTTTTATTGTGTCCATGCCACGGGGCCCAAATACGCGTGAAAAAGTACGCGAGGAATGTAAGATTATTATTTTTAAGATTTTTATTTTGTTAAATTGTTGTTTTTATTTCATTCTAAATTTATGCATATTTTAAATAGGTTTCTTCACCAAAAAAAGGCCAGCGAGTATATGACTAATATGAAATTTTCAAAAAGTATTAAAAAGGATTAGATTGTTGAGAAAACACGTGAAAAATTGATTGTTAATGTTAGGTTATGTAATAATTACTTTTAACCCCAAAGTAGGGTAGGGCGGGGTTAGTTGAGCAAATTTTTACTTAAACGGATGTAGCTCCTTAATAAAAAGTCTCAATAAATTGCTATACGGCTTAATGGATTTGTTGTTTATCGCTTAACAAAAGTGTTAATACTATTTTTTGGTAATGAGTAAAATTTAAAAGCTACAGCTGTTTAAATGCAAAAAGTCAAGTATGCTCAATGTACCTCATAGGTGGGGCAAGTTGAGCACTAAGAAAGTATAATGAAATCATAGGTTCAATGTCGATTAGTGATGAAATAAGTTTTTAATAACGAGTTCTATATTTATAGTCTTTATTGACAGAGAAAACAAAATTTATAGTAATTTACTTTGAATAATTAACGAAAAGTAGAATCAACAAAACAATATCGTATCTTAGGAATTATTTTACCATTATATTCAGTATTTTTGTTTAAAACCATTATTTCTTTTGATTATTACTCGAAAACTTAGCTTAAATCTTAAAAATAATAATTAATTTTTGGAAGTTAATGGTAATTGTCTTAGTGACAGAACAAGTTTAGCAACTATGCTCAACTAACGCCAACTGGGAATTTCAAACTAAAAGTGAGTTCATAAAAAAACCGTGAGAATTATACCCAGAATCTCTATGCATATTAAAAGTACTATAATTATATGGAAGAAAAACATTTACCAGATTAAAAATAAATAACATTTGACTAAACCAGACGAAAACTCGTGATGAATTACTTTTTTACTTCTTGGTCTTAAATTAAACAAAACGCCCGTGAGCCTCACTCATTTGTCCAGCGGCCACTAGCGATCGCGGGATGTTTATTTCTCCCAAACCTCTATCTTTCCGCCATATAATGCCTAAACGGACGGTGAATAGTTTTCGAGATATTTCGATTGCTCAACTTGCCCCTATGCTCAACTAGCCCCGCTCTACCCTACTATGTTCTTTCTCTATTGAATTTAGTCATAAAAAATCCTTTCTATATTTCATGTATTACAATGTTCAAACACAAAAATTTTATGTTTGATTTTTAAAACAAACTAGTAATTTTACTTTTAAATTATTAATTTTGACTTATAATTATTTTTATTTTTATGTTTTTTGTACTTATACATTTTAATTTTTTTTTTAATTTTTGTATACATACATTTTAAATAATTTTTTAATTTAAAATCATAAAATATGAATAAGTCGAAGTAGATTTACTCATTTTCAATACAATTCATTACAAATCGTTGATATATATAACATTTAAATCAACACGTTAAAAAATTTCGAGTTTTTTTAAATTAAATTAAAACCATTTGATTTTACTGATAGGGGGGCCCCATCAAAAAGATTTGCCACGGGCCCCGGATGGCCTAGTTACGCCACTGTGTAATAATTTATATTTATAATTGTATTGTAGTATTTTTGTATCATATTATTCATTTCATTTAATTAACTATGTGGTTGTTTATGAAGCAAAGAAATTAAACGTTCAGATGCTATGTAACATATTTTTATACGATTTGACCATCATTGAGAGTATAACTATTTCCTTTTTTTATAAAAATTAGCACAGTATCTAGAAGTTTAATTACACAAATATGATCATTCATCTTAAACGTTTTATATGTGTATATGAGCAAGTAAAACCGAGTTGAGATATTGTTCTGCTTTCGTAAAACAGTCAGCACGCATCTGCTGCGTAAAGTTCAAAACATTTTTTTTCATAATATGCTAATTCAAATACCGTTATCATAACAAGTACTAATAGAAAATTCAAGGAAATTTCTGGTTGATGATCCATCAATACGCGCTGCTTTGATAATAACAATGTAATATCATTATTTACAATAACATTTTATTATTTTTTAGTTATTTTATAATCTATAAATATATTGAAAGTTATAATGTTTAGTAGAATTGTTTTCTATATCTATTCGAATGTCTCTTATTATGAGAAACCAATCAGTAATTACTTCTTACATTATGTTTTTAATATACATATTTAGGATTTTATATTAAATTATTTTTGCGGGAATGTCTAGGATGTCCATGTGTACTTGTATTCATTTTAGAAATTAATAATCTCAAGTAAAAATATTATATAACTGTTGATGATAACAATTCATTCAAGTTTTTGGTTTCTATACCATGTTTTTACAACAGCTAGCTAATTCGTAGAACTTACAAATATTGCGTTTTATTGTTAACTTATAAATAAATATATTGTAAATGTTATTGTAAAAAAATTGTCATTTTAACGTTTTTTTAATAATTATATAATTTTATTTTTGTTTATTTACATGTCTTATAATAATTTAATAATTAAATATCATTCTTCAAAACATATTGAAACAAAGATTTTTTTCTATTTATATTTTATATTTTTACAAAAGTTTGTAAATAAAATGAATAATTGCTGCAAAATTATCCAAGCTTAGAATATAGGAAGCAATAAATATATTGAATTTTAATTATGGAGATTATTGTGTTGATACATAAATTTATTGAAAATAGATGAATAAATTGATTTTATTAGAAAAAGTGAATCTAACAATAAGTGAAGGGGCGCTGTAAATATGATTATAATTGAAAATATGTTTTTTATAAAGAGTTGATCGGATATTTGGATGCCCTTAAATTTAGCATTGAGTTGTAATTATATCTATACATTTTTATTTTTTACTTATTGTTATTTTAAACATAGATGTTCTATATATATTTGACAAATTTTTATTGTTTTTTTTTAATTTTTTAATAATAACGGTCTATTAAACATAATATATTCCAAACAAAGAATGTTTAAGCATATTGAGAGCGAAATTGAATCAGAAATTTATTGTTTATGTTTGCACTGCCAAGAGCAGTTCTAAAACTTAATTTTGACTTAACCTTCTTCATTGATGATTGGGTAGCGTGATGAAGTTAATTCAAATGTGAAATGCTTCTGTGTGATGTCGGATACCATTCCGATACTAAAAGAAATCACTTTTCATTTTATCTCGGCAGAACAGCCAAACTCAATGGACGAATTACTCTTTTGCTGGTTTTTAAGGTTTAGTGAACATAGAGCTGATGTGCCATTCACGTTATCCACATACAAATATTCACCATTCAAGCACATTGTTCAATGTGTATAATACAATTTATCATTCTGGATTATTGTATACAGTTTAATTTCCTAAAAATATTTATTTTATGCGTATGTATTTTATGAACGTCATTTCTTATTTGTTTGGATGTTTACTATTTGATGTAGGCCTTTCTTGGAATAAAGAGTAATCTGTCTTGTTACGTCATTCAAGTAGTAACTCATCAAAATGTATTTAGTATTTAAGTGTAATAATAATATAATATTTTGTAAACCACTAAACAATTATGAAACTGTCACTGTAAAAGCTGTTACAATCTTTTTTTTTTAAATAATTGGATAGGTATCTAACTAAAATCTTTGTTGTTACTTAAATAAATTAGTATTGTTCTAATTTTATAAATATTATATACGTACACTTTCTTGATTTAGCTATGTTGTTTTGTCAATTTTGTAGTAAAATTTATTGTTTTTCATTCAGAGTTTTTTTCACATAACAAGGTACACACAAATCAGTAGATAGTACTCTAATATTATACTAATTTATCAATAGATTAATTTAAATTGTAAATCAAACATTTAACGTAAGGTTCAATATTACATTTATCTTGTTTTATATGAGGGTCAATAGTACTTCAATGATTCAATTTATCATAGGGTAGAGCGGAACTTAAAAATCCGCGGGTAAGAAGGTCCACCAACAATATCTCAAAAACCAGTAAAGTTAAGAATTTGTTAACAACAATATTTGAAAGTAGAGGGCAAAATATATGTAACCAGCTATAGCCTTAAATTAAGCAATGCCGCTATCAAGAGATAAACGTTGGTAATTGAAAATCTATGACCAAAGTATTTTCCTTCGTTGTTAGTTTTTTTGGTTTTGAGCACTGTTGTTTAGTTTAACAGATCTTAATATAAGCTTTAAGTATATGTCATTTAATCGGTATATAAGATATATTGTTATTTTTAAGTTAGATTCAACATATTCTTTATATAACTTTTATAAAAGCTTACTTATGGTCAAAATACTAATTTCACAGTTAACTAGCTGTAAGTGGAATTCTGTCTTAAGGCAATTAGGGCATCGTGCCTTAAGGCAAATTGCTGGAACTTCCCGTACCAAAAATTATTATTTTTTTAAAAACGATTAACATTTTTGAAAAAAATTTAATTAAAAAAAAATAGATTTGAGAAACTACAAATTTGACAAAAAATTACTTTTTTTTGAAAAAAAAAATTTATATGGAAAAAAAAATTTTTTTTGAAAAAAAATTTTTTTTTTGGATACAAAAAATTTTTTTGAAAAAAATGTTTTCTTCATTTTGACATATTTTGGAAATTCTGAACTTTTTTTCAAAGCAATCGCACTGCTTGAACTGCATAGAGACGAAATGTCAAAGCGCGCATGTGCCGCGCCGCCGTCTAACGCATAAGCATTGGTACGGAACCCATAAAAATGTAAAAAAAAAATATACTTATTGTTAAAATCTCTATAAAATATCTGATAATTTGATGTGCATATGTCTAATGATAATTTTTAACCGCCGAATGGCATTATTTTTTACTTTTTTCATTAGATCTCCGAAACCGCTAGACCTGCCTCCATGAAAACTTGATCAATTCTACATCTTGTCAATACAAGTAAAATGTTTTTTGAATTATTCAAATCGGACGCTCCGTTCTCTTAAAAACGGAGGTACCGTTCTTGGCACTTTTTGCCCCGTATCTTCGGAACGGCTAGACCTGCCTTCGCCAAAAACTAATCAGCACGTCTCCTTATCAATACGAATCGAATGTTTTTTGAATTATTCAAATCGGTTGATCCGTGTTCCCGAAATCGTCGACGAAAATTTGTATCCGCACATACATACACACACATACATACATACATACATACATACATACATACATACACACACACACACACACACACACATACATCCATTTTTTCTAAGGTATACCAAAATGTTCAGAAGGTTTTGAAACGTCGAGAAATGCAAAAATTTTCATTTTCGATTTTTTTGCGATTACTATAACTTACCCTACGGGAAGTTAAAAATTACTAATCTAGAAGAGAAAAATTGACTTATTCTAACTCATCTGATAAGTTTCTTTGACGAAATACCAGTTCAAGGTATTATAAAGTATTATATATATACGTAAAAAATGTGCCCATGAAATATATATTTTGCATTGCTTGTATAATATAGCTATTATTTCGTAGTATCCTTTAATTTTTAAAATTACGGCATTGGATCTCTTTGCCCTCTTTTGCCTATGGGGTAAAAGGAGACAGATAAAAAATTTCAGAGAAACAGTAAAAAACACATTTATATAATTAGAAATTTACTGGGTGGAACATAGTTGGATAGTTTCTTATTTGATACGCGTTATGTGTTGTAATGTAGTTCAATTGGTTTAATCAGTATAATTACTTGAAATCGAATTGGATGTTTGTGCCCCGCCCTTCCTTATTAAAGAACAGAACTCATTTTCAGTAAAACTCAGTTGTATGAACTTGCCTTCAAGGCTTTGGCCTGTTCATGTTTGGACAGTCTAATATCAAGTAAAAGTAATATCCGTTTTAACTTTAAAATATATTTATTTTAATACTATTTTAAGTAAAAATAGCTTGTCTAGATTTTGCTGCGACGAATTAAAAAAGGTGATCATAATTTAAACAAATTATAAATTATAAACAAAATGTGATCTCAATTAAAAAGAAATTCTATGTATTATCATTTGTATGATGCTTCTCATAGCACTCATAATTAGGTCTGTTTATTAAAGTTTATTAAAGCCATTTATTAAATAAAAAACACGTTTAGTATAAATGCTCAGCGTTATTGTACAAAATAGAGATGGGTAACTCACTCCGGAGTTATCACTCCGATACAACTCCTCTCTCGGAGTGAATCCGAGTGGAGTTGTCTCACAGGATTTGTCATATCCGACTTTCTTAAACTGGAACTTAATCTGTTAATATGTGCAGATATTTGCTTGAGATTTTTTATAAATACAAAGATTTAGGTCGAAAGAATTTGTCTCTTTCTCGTCTCACAGCCAGTTTTAGTACTTTCCAGGTATATAATGTCTCAAAATAATGCTAATTTGTATTCTATATTCTGTATACGATAATGTTTGTCCATAAATGAGCTCTTTCAATGGTATACAACCAGCTAGAAAATATTAGTATTATATTATTACTTTTACACAATTATGATTTTATAATTGTGTAAAAGTAATAATATGCTAATCAAAATATCTGATGTATAATTAATTTTCGAAAAGGAAATAATAAAAGAATGTGAGGTTTTATTATTTTGTGAAAAATATTATAATATTTCATATACAGTCAGTCAAGTAAGAGCGTGGCCGGCTTTAACGACAGTTAATAAAAGATTTCGGACTAATTCTTTCGTGAGCTGATGAAGTGAAGCTTTGTCCTTGATGCTTTGTCAAAAAAGGTTTAGTTTTCGTTGATCTTTTGAGAAAAAATTACGTTAAACGCTATGAGTGCTAAGTTACGCGTCGCGCTACGAGGCTGCGCCCTTCTGCATCCACCCAAAAGGTCTCCAAATGTCGCAATCAGCTGCTAAACATATGAGAAAGTTGAAGGCATTTGTAAAGCATTGGATACATCTATATAAAGTTGCTAAAAATATCGATGATTTATCAGAACGTGGTTCAAACAAAAAAGAAGAAAAAAGAACAGTGAATGTGTTTTCGCGGAATCCTGCTTTAACACTGCAGCAAGGACGAGCAAAAGTAATGGCAAAATGTTTGGAAATATCTACAAAAATATCTACAAAACTATTGAACCTTTCTTCGTATTCATGATCTGAAATGGCGCAACACAATGGGGTAGC
This sequence comes from Ctenocephalides felis, assembly GCF_003426905.1. Classification (NCBI taxonomy): domain Eukaryota; kingdom Metazoa; phylum Arthropoda; class Insecta; order Siphonaptera; family Pulicidae; genus Ctenocephalides; species Ctenocephalides felis. The sequence goes on from NW_020538040.1 coordinate 142,879,985, forward strand.
CTCTGACGACTGAAAAACATGTGCTTTTTTTCCGCACACATGAAAATATTGATAGAGATTTTGAAAATGTCATTTTTACTTATGAATGTTCTATATGAGCACGTACTGCCCTCATCGAGCCGTTAAATTAAAATACGAGCCGTCAGACTAGAATGATCCATTAAATGAGTCAAAAGTTAGTAAAAAGCAGGCGTCGGAGATGCCAGCCAATTGACGACTCCGTTGATGACTGGACACATATTGACCGAATCGCATCTTTGCTTGTAATGTATACAATGCATATATAAACATTAAAATTTCATAAAAAAAATTCTTTTTATAAATTAACACGGCCACGGTCTTACTTGACCGACTGTATAAGGTTCACTGCATTATTTTCATATGAAAATAAATATATTCAAAGAATTCTATATTTTCTCTTCAAAAATAATTACAAAATTGATTTTGATTTCCAAGTTTTTTGTTAGTTTGAGATTTGTATGCATATTGAAATGCATAAAATAGTAATTATTATAATAAAATGAACAAAAATGTTTGAACCATTTTTGGTATTTCGAATTTACGAAAAAATCGTTTTTTTTAAATTGAGGTAAAAATAAATGCACATGATATCTTACGAGACCCCTCCCTTCCTCACGTGATTTTTTGTGATTTTTTGTCAAACCCCTCCGCCCCCCTAAAAGCCTCACGTGATTATGGATGCCCCTTCAGCTAGTACCCATTTTATAGAAACAAATCTATTGATTCTGTATATTCTACATAATGTTTTAAAATAAATATATTTTTCTTTACCTTTACCGCGACTGTCACGTAAATTCTTGTTTGAAATCAAAAGAAGAACGAACGGCCCTAGGACTATCCCTGTTGGCGTAACGCATCAACGTCAACGCAAGACGCGCTCTCGGCTGATGTACACATCTAAAGAGGGCACCGTTTTCCTTTTATTATCATTGCTTTTCTCTTATTCGTTACAAATGTCAGAGATACAGAAACGCGGAATAGAAAAATTGCAAAAATATGAACAGGCCGAAATAAATGTTTGATCGAATATCACGGCTTGAGGGCGTTGGCTTTTTATATTGATTATAAAATACTGTTACACTTCACTTGTTCATGATAGACAGTTGTTTAAATAAAACTCAACTAGTTGGTATTGGTATTTTGCACTAAGTCAAGTTACACAAACTTCCCGATATGTGTAAACAATCGACTTAATCAATAAAAAATAAATTAATTTATGAGTGATTAAAAGTATTTCGAGTGGATTTATTACACATAATTGAAAACGAATAAACACGTTAACTCGGAGTATTTTCTAAAAGCAAATTTTCAAAAATCAACAATTTAAATAAATGAAACAGTTTCCGTAGGACTTTAATAGTTTAGTATGTTCATTAAGACCAAGTACTCTATTGCTATATCAAGTAAACCGTCTAATATTAATTTTAAGAAACGTCAAAAAACTACTCATTTTCTCAAACTTTGATGAATTTTTTAAATTAAACTAATTGTCATAAGGCCGTAATATTTCAGTAAGTTCTATAAGACCATGTTATATCATGGTAAAATCGCCAAAAAAAGTTCTATGAAAAGCTTTTGAGAAATCGTTGATTTACGGCAAAAAATCTTTTCACACACACACATGCACGTACTTTTTCCAAATTTGGCCTCATTCGATTCAGAATGGCTTTAAACGTCGAGAAAACATAAAATTAGTGAATCCGCTTTTTTTATGAAAACAAACTTCTACTTTGGGAAGTTAATAATGATGATTGGATATGGGTTCACCTAGAGTAAATGTAAATATAACTGATTTTGTAAATTAATTCGATACCTTTTACTGCCTTGTGTTAATACTGCATCAAAGCATTTACAGATATATTGTTTAAATTTAATTATGGTGTAACGTATTATAATATATCTACTGATACACTTTGGTTCGATTCATGATAAAACTCAATAAAGGCAATATCTAATGATTTATCGAGAGTGAATGTGAATAGAACTGATTTGGAAAATTAGTACAACACTTTTGTTACTGAATTGTATTAATAACGTACTGCAGTCAAAATTTTTACAGTTCTACTATTTAAATTTTATTATGATTTATTGTTTTTTTAATGTAAAGTTATTTATTATACTTTCAAAAATGAAGACAAAGCTTTGTTTGGATACTAAAGTAAAGTTTTACTTTTTAGAGAGTAATAAATTAGGATATCGTATTTTTATTATGAAGTGTATAAATATGCCTTCTAAAATATAGACATGAATTTACAAACATTGCAATGAAAAAAGTATTGCTTTTTAGAGAAATTTATGACTAAACCCTTATAATGATAATTTGACTAACTCAGAGTGAATTATCTTGAAATAAACTGAAAATTAGATCGAGAATCTTTTTACTATTTCCGTTTAAATGTAGTTATGTTTGTCGTATTGTTATTACAAACTGATTAAATGTACCTTCAAAAAATAAAAACATAGGGTAGGAAAGAGCAGAAAGGTCCAATTTGACTTTAAATAATTATACTGGATAAATTAATAATTAATAATATCTATAGAAAATTCGTTTATATCAATTATAATTTTCGAAATAAACGAGTTTTTTAATTGAGCAATTAAATAAAAATCCGTAAATCTATATTGTTAATGAATATTATTATATCAAAAAGTCTTACCTTTCTTACATTTTAAAGGCATGATATAAGTGCATCATTACAATTTTTATTTATTTTTATTGAACCGATCAGAAAGTATTGACAAATATATGTTTTTCAAAATGCCTAAGTTTCTCAATATTTTATCGTTCTTTTAGTTTTTCTACTATTTCTTTCAAATATTATATTTTGTAATCATAATTTAGAGCATAGGTTTCCAAAAAGGGCATAGGTTTTATACTTGTACATGCACCTCTACTGAAAATTAGTATTGAAACTTAAAGTACATATTCTTTATACATTTATCAATCAAATTCAAAATCATAAAATAATGTAAGTATTAAGTACATGTTGGTATAAAGGATAAATCTGATATTATATTAATAAATTTTCAACATATTGTAAACCCTGTTTCAACATATCGTCAATTTTGTGGACCCCGAATTTTTTGTTGACTCAAGTTATTATAGACCTTCGAGGGTCACTGTATGTAGACTATCCTTGGCATCACTAATTCAGAGCAACTATATTTTTTTTTATTTATTTATTTGGCCTTTTTTACAAACTAGCCATTAATAAGTAGAGCAACTATCTATCATTATATTTTATTATCGATCAAAAATGTTTTGGCTGGGTTTGTGCAAATTTTATATAAACCGTTCTAACATTTTTACCAAATTTTAGATTATTATTAGAAAGATCATTTACATCATATATTCATTGCTCACAATCTTTTAGTTTCTATATTAAAAATGCCATTAAAAATTTAATCTAGGACAGTTGAAGACTGTATCTCTCAAAAAGCACTCCGCCAAATTAAATAACGTAACTTTCAAATGCGACGTCTATTAACCCTTTAAGCGAACGTTAAGCGCCAAGTAGATTATTCGAAGTCGTATTCCAGACGCTTAAAGAAGCGATTCTTTGTATTAAATGCACTTTAATTTTCCACAGGCCATTATGGGAAAGATATTATGACATTTGCGTCTTTGATATCATGAGATAATTGCCATTTGTAGCAAAAATTAAAATTTTATACGAACATAATTTAAAATTTACAATAATTGATATGGTGTATCGCAGAAAGTAAATCAAATCAACTTTCCACTTAAACTAATTCATTATGTCTAATGTCGAAAAATAAATATATGACTACTTTTCACATTTGTTTGATCATCAGAAAAAAGTAATATACCTGGATATGGTGTTCCACTTTTTTTATCAGCAATTATTTTGTTAATTTATCAGTAAACTGAAAAAAAGTAAATTAAAAGGTAACTTCAACATCTGTCTACGTAAAAATACTAAAATACTGTCCTTAAATACCATGGATTTGTCATAAAATCAAATCATTCAGGAAATAATTAATTATAAGGGATATAATAGATAATTAATTTTATAATAAATTATATTGTATGATAGGGAATATTATATACATTATTGAAAGAATTGTTATTAAACCGTCCCTCGGGTGTGGCATAAAAATATGTTAAAAACCAATAGCTATAATTACTAAAATGGTGTTTAACGACTTTTCTTGTTGTCAACAACGGTAATATGTAACACAATTTTTAAACAAAGATAACAAAAATTCTTTGTCAAATCTTTTTTTCTTATATTGAATTTTTCTTTGCCTTTCTCTTTCGTATTTTGTCTTAGTTAAGTTAGACTTTTTTATCCGTTTAATCTTCATCTGACAAAAAATACATGTCACAACCGTACCCTCAAAATTTGTAAGCCAAAACTAATTGCTGGTGAATAACTACTTATGTTCAACTTACAATATTACAAAAAGATTTTTAATACAGCTAACACCATTAATTCAGATATTTTATTCAGTTTTTGCATACATTAGTCAAGATTTATTTTTTTTTGCACATTTTGCATTTACAATAATGCAATTCACAATATCTATATATTTTGGCTTTTTGCTTCCTATTACAAACATCTTTAATTCTAGGTAACTTTTAAAGCCAAAAATAAGTATTACCTTATATTGTATTTCTGTTTTTTTATGAAAATTAACAAACTGCTGCTTTAGGCTGCTTAATTTAGCATATAATAATCTTAATTCAGTAGCATATTTTTAATATAATTATTTAAACTTTCAAATTATATTTAACAATCTAAACCTACTAAATAAGATTTTTATTTCAGAATGGGACGAAAGAAGATTTGTGTTTTTATATATAAAACCTTTGGAGAGGCGTTTACATATAGAACTCTTAAAAATGGGCGAGGCGTAAAGGAAGTAGTCATCAACATAACCTGAACAATTTTAATTCAAACCAAGTAGGTGTAATTATTATTTATTTTTAATTGTAATGTAATTAAGAAGACATTTTGAGGATTTCATGAAGTTAGGGATCAAACTGCCTTAGCAATGTCCAAAAAAACTATTGAATCTATAACTGACAAACCTTTGATTGACTTGATTATCTATTCTAACTGGACGAGGATCATTACAAGGCAAAGTAGCATTTTCTTGTACGAAGCCGAAACTTTATTTTACCTTTACCTCTTTGTCTCCCTTTGAAATCTTTGCACCTGTTTTTTTTCACTGCCATGCATGTTATTTCTGTTAGTTTTATTACATTTTTTACGCGCTTTCATTGCCCAAAGCGCAGTTTACGGAAATAAAAAAAATTGCCTCCTGTTGCTGATATAGAATTAAAGGAGAGCTAGGAAATTCTCTGTTTAAATAATATTATTTTTATAGCTTTTAGCCAAAGTCATTTAGCTCCATAATTAATATTCATAGTATGAGTAGTTGTAAGCTTTTTTAAAATTTAATTGATTTTTAGTATTATTACATTGTAATAACTAGTACATTATTTTTATTTTATTCTGCTCTAAACATATAATATTTTAGATCATACTGGTTTTCACTTTTGATATCCTATTATATTGAATGTTTTTTTAAGTATTTTTGATCTTTTTTGTCGATTTATTTTATTAATACACGCTCAAAATTTATTACAATGGCATATATGTGAATCTGGTATACTCATTCTAACTACAAGTATATTAGTCATTTAGAAATTCGATCTTCTTACCTCTTTAATATCAGTATTAATAATAATATTAAGTATTGAAATTAATTAACCGATTGTGTAATGGGGACAACATTAATATTACCGATAAACAATCCACAACTTTGAAAAAATTATAAGATATATTTCTAAAAGTTGTGAAAAATTTTGAATTTTTGGAGTCATATACTCATCATATACTAAATTTGGCATTTTCTCAACTCAAATCGTGCTCAAAATTATTAGATATAATAATAAAAGTAAAATATATGTATAAAACAATTGTATCCGTACGTATAACATCATATCATTCGGGTGACAAGATGTGTTATTTAGCCCAAATGGTAAAAATAGAAAATGGGTTCTTTTTTTGTAATAATTTGTTTCCAAACTTGATTAAGTTAATTATTTATACATATTGCGCAGATCATACGAATTGCCTTAAGGCAAAATGCTACTTACTATATAGTATGTTCCTGTTGTAAAAATTTTCAAATATAAAACAATAACACAGGTCTACAAAATAAAAAAGTTGTCTGTATTGGGTGTATGACAAATATTTTTCAATGTACTTTTTACCGCTGAATTCGAATCTAAAATCAAAATTGGGGGTTAAACTACAAAAGAATAAAAAAACGGCAAAATCTACAATCTGATCAATTTTTTGCATGATAATTAAAATCTTATATTTTTTTTCGTTTTCTGACACTCCTCTTTTTAAATGCATTGGAAATTTATTTCTGCAATGCATTTTATGTCTTAATTAAGTTTCGTTTTGTCAGAAAGCTGCAAGTATATTTATTTCCTATTGCTCCTGAGTAATCTGCAAACATGTTTGCCGATATTTCAAAATATGTTTGCAGATTGCTGCTGGATTTTACAAAAAGAAACTCAATAAAGATTAAAAACACGTTGCAGAAATCTGTTACACAGGTAATTTAAGAGGGCCAGGAAGGGACAAAATTATAAGATTTGAATTATCATGTAGATAAATTTCTAGATCGAAGATTTGGTCCGTTTTTTGAAGTTGCGGACGCATGATTTTGACTTTATATTTGTGTGTTTAGCGTACCTTCCAATGTACCTTCATTGGAAAACATATACAGACAACATTTTTTATGTTTTTAGACTTCTGCAATTAAATTTTTAATTGTGTTGATTCTGTGAATTATTACCCGTAGGGTAAGTTATAGTAACTGCAAAAAAATCGAAAATAAAAATTTAATTATATCTTTACGTTTGAGAGTTTCTTGAACAGTTTGGCATACCTTAGAAAGAAGTATGTGTGTGTGTTGAGATACAAATTTTCGTCGATTTCGGGAAGACAAATCAACCGATTCAAATTATTCAAGAAACTTTTGATTCCCATTAATAAACAGACGTGCTTATTAGTTTTTGACATAGCCAAGTCTAGACGTTTCGAAAATACGGGACAAAAAGTGCCAAAAATGGTAATTTAGCTTTTCAGAGATCGAAGCGTCCGATTTCAATAATTCAAAAAACATTTTACTTTTGTTGACAAAATGAACTACTGATTAAATTTTTAGGGAGGCAGGTTTAGCGGTTTCAGAGATCAAGTGAAAAAAGTAAAGAAAAATCAGCTATTTTATAAAGAAAATTTTTCAAAATATTAAAAAACAAATCAAACTTTTCGGGAAAGTCAAATTCTTTTAAAAATTTCAAAATTCTCAAAAATCCCATATTTTCAAAATTTTCAAAAAAAAATTAAAGCTTTTATAAAAAGACAATTTTCGGTACGGGAATTTTCAGCAATTTGTCTTAAGGCACAATGTCATTCACCACTAGTTTAATTAAAATTCAATCAAAATGATATGAAAATTACTATTCTGAAGATTAACTTAATTTTCCACAAGCTCTCTCGCCACATATGGAACTTAAACGATTGCCGGCACTTGTTATCCCTATCAGCAAGCAGTGAATGAACATGTACGAAATTCATTTATTTAACTCCCAAGCACGCAGAAATGTGGAGCATTGAAAAATCTGTGCTATTACACTTAAAGTAAATTCTAAATATCTTTCTCTCTAAAAATCTTAGAGTTTTCATTTTGTTATCTATCGGTTTATTTTGCAATTCAAACCACATTTATTTCAGTGGTGGAAGAAATAATTTATTAGTGTAATATGAGGGGATTTATTTAATTAATAGCGAAAATAGAATAAAAGTTTAATTATTGTGTATTTTGGTAGAAATATTATTTAACTGATGACATATTGGTACATATTCAATAATAAAAATGGTGAGATCCGATTATGATTGAACGATTCGGTATGTTTAAAATGATAATGTGTGAATATGTACATTGACACAACAAATGTGATTGGATTTGATTGAAAAAATGTTTTATATAATAATTTTTAGTATAATAAATATTTCATAAATAATTCTTTCTTTTCTTATTTGAAGTGAATTTGCGATAAATCAATCAAAAAGATTTTTTTGTTAACATTACACTATTATTCACTTATTTATAAGATTAAGTTTTTGAAATTCTATTGCAAAAAGCAACTTTTTTATTTTACTTTGAAAGTTTCAATTTAATTTTTTTTTTCAATTAGAAAGCATCATTTACATAAATGTGTTTGTATTAATTAATTATTCAAAATAGAAGCAAAAGGACAAAATTATTAATAGTTCAAAATCAAAATATAATAGAATTTAAATGTATTTTAAAAAAAAGTATTTGAAAATTGATCAATAATTCTATAAATTAATTATAAGTCTATTATAGTGCTGCCTATTTGAAGTGATTTTAAATTGAATCGTCGACAAAAAAACCTTTTGATGAACTATCAATTCGTTCATTGTTCGATTTTTGCTAATTCACCATCAATTAAAGACATTATTTAGACAATTGAATATTTTTCAGTATTAATAATTTCAAAATAGAAGCAATAAAATAAAAATATAATTTGTCGTGAATAAAATTAATTTAATAAAGACTGAAACAGGAATGTTTAAAATTACTTTAATAAAATCGTGAAAAATAAACAAAGTTCATGATTATTTGAATGTTTGTTTTTTAAATTTTAATAATTCACGAATACAAACATATTTTTATTTAATAATACGTAATTTAACAAAATTTATTTTCTGCATATTTTTATAACTATTTTAATAGTATAAATGGGATCATTATTGCTTAATTTTTGTAAAAATTTGATTTACAATTTGGAAGAAAACCAGAACATCCAAAAACCAACATGTAAAATTTTGTTCATTATTCTAACTGCATTAGTAAATAATTATGTAAAAAAAAAACATAAAAATTATGATGTTTAATTTAATTGCAATTATAATTAAAAGTCAATTTTTTTCAAAAATTCTAAAATTCTCATAAAACTATTTTTTCAAAATTCTCAAAATTGAAGGCTTTTTAAAAATTTTAATTCATCGGTACGGCAAGTCCAAACATTTGTCTTGAAGCATGATGCCATGCACCACTAGTTATATTATATTGCACTATACCTTATAATATTTACAATACAATGTGGATATTTTTGTGAATAGAATTTCCGTATATAAAATGAAACACCGATGCTGATTTATTCCAAACTTCAATATTTCCCCAACGATGTCATCATAATTCAGAATTATCAAAAACCAAATAAAGGTCGTGACGTAGCCCCGTGTCAGAAATTAAGCAACGCAATTATTTTCTTCTAATTACTTAAGGCTTATAAGTCGCCGGAGTGAAAATCATTATATTTATAATCATAAACGCGTAGTCGACGTCATATTTTACAACCAACCGGATTATGATATTAAAGTTAAGAATAAAATATTATTCGGTTCATAATTAAAAGCCCTGCTCGGGAATGAGAAAAGAGAAAAGATGAACGAGAATCGGAAGTATCTGCTAATTTAGGTGCTGTCCTTTTGTTGGACGTGATTTACCACTCAGAGCTGCTCAATCTATCTATAAACTGTATAAAAACCAAGTCAAATAAAAATGAAATGCCAAAACTCGTTTACTAAAGGTTTTGCAATTATGCACATATAAATTTTAATGGAAATGTGTAGGTACTAGATATGGGCTTATCATATCTGAAGCCGGATCGGTTAGGATTTGACTCCGCTTCAGAGAGAAGTTATATCCACTTAACAACTCCACAACTCCGCCAACTTTGAAACATAATACTTAACACAAATGTGTTCTATAGTGTATTGTTAATATATCTAAGGATTTATTAAGACTTTAAAAATTGTTTACAAATAGTTCAAACAATTTTGCTCATTTTATTATAATAATTACTGTTTTATGCATTTTAATATGCATACAAATCTCAAATTGACAAAAACCTTGGGAATCAAAATCAATTTTGAATTTATTTTTGAAAAGAAAATATAGAATTCTTTGAATATGTTTATATTTATCTGAAAATAATGCAGTGTACCTTATATATGAAATAAGAACAAATCTTTGTGTATAATATTTTTCACAAAATAATAATACCTCACATCTATTTATTATATTTTAGAGAATTAATTTTACATTAGGTAGTTTGATTAGCATACTATTACTTTTACACAATTATAAAATCGTAATTGTGTAAAAGTTATAATATAAAACTAAAGATTTTTTAGCTGGTTGTATACCATTGAAAGAGCTCATTTACGGACAAACATTATCGTATACAGAATATAGAATACAAAATAGCATTATTTTGAGACATTAAATACCTAGAAAGTCCTAAAACTGGCTGTGAACCGAAAAAAAGACCACTTTTTTAACCCAAATTTTTGTATCAGTAAAAAATCAAAGGCAAATATCTGCACATGTTAATAAATTCAGTACCAGTATAGGGAAGTCGGATATGACAAATCCTGTGAGACAACTCCACTCGGATTCACTCCAATCTCTAGTAGGTACCTTTTATTATATCAACCAAGTATTGACTTACAATTTTTCTCCTACCTTATACGTTATTGATTATTTTATTATGCCTTATTAGTATTTTTTTAAAAAAAACATATGGAGATGTAATTTTCCTTAGAAAACTAATTGTTTTTCTTTTTTGTTACATATAGAACTTATTATTTTTAATTATATTTATTCAGTAAAATTAAAAACATTTAGAAACTGGGTAGAAAAACATGTACATAATTATATATATATTGTGTCATATTCCACATAATATTAAAAAAAATGAATAGCAGGTACCTTCTATTTTTAAAATAAGAATTCAAAGGTAAAAGTAATTACAAAATAAAGTTAATCAAGTTTATACTTATAGCATTTATTAGTTATGTATTATGGTCACAAAAGATTTGGTACTAACTGTATTCATTAAACATTTTTGTATGCTCGGATATTATTAATTTTTGTATGTTGGTATAATTTTTGTATCCAACAGTTTCTGAACACTTTGGCATACCTTAGAAAAAATGGATGTGTGTATGTGTGTATGTGCGGATACAAATTCTCGTCGACGATTTCGCAAACACGGAATAACCGATTTGAATAATTAAAAAACCATTCGATTTCTGCTGATAAGGAGACGTGCCGATTAGTTTTTGGCAAAGGTAAGTCTAGCCGTTTTGGAGATACGGGGTAAAAAGTGCCAAATAGTATTTCAGTTTTTGAGATAACAGAGCGTACGATTTAAATAATTCAAAATACATTTTACTTGTATTGACGAAATGAACAACTGGTGTAATTTTTGTGAAGGCAGGTTCAGCATCTCCGGAAATCCAATAAAAATTCAGAAAAATAATGTCATTTGGCTGTCAAAACTGAACATTAGACATATGTACATCGTACTTTCAGATAAATTTCAAAATAAATCAAAATACAAAAAAAAATCAAAATATAAAAAAATCACTTTTTTCAAAAAAGTCAAAAATTTCAAAATTTCTCATAAACCTAATTTTTTCAAAGTTTTGCAAAATTTTTGTTAATAATTTATTTTTTGGTACGGGAAGTTCCAGCAATTTGCTTTAAGGCACGATGCAATGCACCACTAGTTTGTTGTGATATAATTGATTCAGTTTTCACAATATAATTGCTCAAAGTAAAATTGGACTCGCCCCGCCTTTCCTCTATGTGAGAAGTGTCCAATAGTCCCATGGATTTTTTGTCCTGAACGAAGTAGCTGTGCAAGTGTTTAAACAACATTTTGTTATTGATCACTTTGACTCGAATCCCGTCAAATATTCGTCAAACCAAGAATTACTCTCCTCGCACACAAAACTCGTTCTGAATTTAAAAAAGTCGAAGCAAAGCAGGCATCTCAGAATCCGGCGCCAATATTATTATGCAAGGCCTAACGTTTGGCAGCTTCCTGCCGTTTTGCGTTGCCATTGCCGCATACCGAACATACAGCACTTTCATCCTCGGGAAAAAACAAGTACAAGTCTCTGGCGCATTTAGAATGTAAATTTTAAAAACGAGACAGCGGAAATGGGGCATGTTTTTGACCCTCCTGTATGTATATAGATGCACTAGTTTCTATTTATTAACTTTCCGTAGGGCATGTTAGAGTAATCGCAAAAAAATCGAAAATGAAAATTTTTATATATCTTTACGTTTCAAAACCTTATGAACATTTTGGCATACCTTAGAAAAATTGGATGTATGTGTGCGTGTGTGTGTATGTGTGTGTGTGCGTGTATGTGTGTGTGTTCGGATACAAATTTTTGTCGACAATTTCGGGAACACGGATGAAGCGATTTGAATAATTCAAAATACATTTGATTCGTATTGATAAGAAAACTTGCTGATTAGTTTTTGGCAAAGGCAGGTCTAGTTGTTCCGAAGATATGGGCCAAAAGGTGCCAAAAACGGTAACTCAGTTTTTAAGAGAACGGAGCGTCCGATTTGAATAATTCAAAAAACATTTTATTTGTATTGACTAAACAAGAAGCTGTTTAAATCTTTGGAAGGGAAGGTGCAACGACTTCAGAGATATGAAGGAAAAAGTAAAAAAATGAGGCATTTGGCGGTCAAAAATAAACATTAGACATATGCACATCAAATTATCAGATATGTTATAGAGATTTTAACAATAAGTATAAATATTGTTTACATTCCTATGGATTTCGTATCAATGTTTATCCGTTAGACAGCAACGCGGCGCTTACGCGCTTCGCTATTTTGTCTCTATGCAGTTAAAGCAGTACGATTGCTTTGAGAAAAAGTTCAGAAATTCCAAAATATTTAAAAATAAAATTTTCTTCAAAAAGTATTTTTTTCAAAAAAAGTAAATTTCTGTCAAAAATTTAGAGTTTCTCAAAAATCTAATTTTTTTCAGAGTAATATTTTTTCAATAATTTTTGGTACGGTTTGGTAGTTCCAGCAATTTGCCTTAAGGCACGGTTCCATGCGCCCCGCTAGTTATAAACACTATTTACAGAAAACTGTACTGGATACATTTCAATTAGTATAAGGTATGAAAAATAAAATTATCAATTTTGTTGCATATATATATATATATATATATATATATTCAATAGATAAGTCCTGGATTTTTTCAATATATTGATTGTTTCTTTTCCGAACAGTAAATCCAATAATAAAAAACAATTTGTTTTTTGAAGATGTTTAATACGACGTTTCGGAACTAGGTACGTTCCATCATCAGGTTTATTCTGTCAAATACAATGTTTTTTAAAATACTGATTAACATTAATTAACAATGGTCAATACAGATTAATTAGAAAAAAATTTTTGTTATAAAGGAATGGATTATGTACCGGATAGATAGTAATAAGACTTAACTAAAAAAGGTTTTATATAAAATTGAGAAGCAAAAATTATTTACCTGTAATAATTTATATATCCATATCACTAATATTTTTTTGTTAAAAACACTCGATTTTTTTGGAAGATATTTGTAGATGTTACGACTACACAAGACTTAAACACACTGATATGGATTTCTGTCTGCCAGATGTAAAGGACAAAGCACGGAACTCTTGGCAAAAATGATTTTTTATGGCTCTTGTTTGGTAATTTACGAAAAAAGGAAAAATATTGCTTTAGTAAATGTTGAGAAATATTATGTATATATATACATATATATATATATATATATATATATATATATATATATATACATACACACATGAACATGTATATGCACACCTACATACTCATACATACACATGCACATATCTATATATTAATGTATCCACAATTATACACATGAACACATATGCAAGTGTATGTGTATAGTGTATACTCAAAAACATACATATAAGCATATATATGGATGTACATATATTATAACACATATACATGTATATATATACACATATTCAAAAACTATTAGGATTAATTATTTTTAATCAGGTTTAAAAAATTTAAATATGAGTCATGAATGATATTGTGATCTGATCTTTTATTAACACTTTTTGACGAATTCAAAAAGATTAAACTGCTTTCAGAAAAAAGTCTTTTAAAAGTACAATCCTCTCTATATAAAATATTGGGTTCAAAGGTGAAATTATGTGAGTTTTCGATGGAATGCTGAACAAGAGTACTTTGGAAATTTCGGCTTTTATGATGAGTGACGCTTAATTCATGTTGTCTCATTCTCTTATGAATGTACTGTGATGTTTGGCCAATGTATTGTTTTTGACAATTTTTGCAAGGGATGGAATAAACTATGTTAGTATTGAATTTAGGAGGGGTGGTGGATTTAATTTTTGAAAACATTTCTTTAAAAGAATATAGAGCTGTTCCTGAAATGAAAATATTTTCTTCTTTGAGTAATTTGGCAAAATAATCAAATAAGCCTTCAATGTAAGGCATGCTGTGAAAAGTTGGTTTAATATTGTTGTCTTGGAATAACTTGGAGATGGATTGATAATTGTTACTTTTATGATAGGAAAGTTTTTATTGGTAATGGAATTGATGAGGGTGAGGGGATATCCGTTTTCTAATAAAGTTTTAGTTACTAATGTTGTGTTTTGGGTATGAAAAGAAGAGTGAGACAACATGATTGCGTGGTCTATCAAAGAAATGATTGTATTGACTTTATAATTTTTGGGACAATATGACGCGTAATGAAGGTATCTCCCGGACCATGTAGTTTTTCTGTACCAATTTGTGCAAATAATGTTGTCAATTTTGTGTACAGTCACGTCTAAAAAGTTTAATTTGTTGTCGATTTGTGTTTCATGTGTGAACTGAATGCTCTTATTGTAATTGTTAAAGGTATCGATTATTATATCTGATTGTTCTTTGTCTATTATAAAAAAAGTGTCATCTACATATCTAACGTAAAAATATTTTGGAAATTTAATGTGGAGAAAACGGAAATTTCAAGGGTTTGTAAAACTAGGTCTATGATGCCAGGGGATAATGGGCAACCCATAGCAGTACCTTTGATTTGTAGATAAAAATTATTGAAACAATTAAAATAAGAGCAATTCAGGACAGTGTTAATGATGTGTTTGAAAGTGGTTATGGGCAAGTCGGTGTAGTTACAAATAGTGGGCCAGCGTTTTTCAATTGAATCAAGTATTAAATCATGGGGAACACATGTGAAAAGGTTAATTACATCAAGGCTTAGAAAAATTTGATCGTCCGTAATGTTTCGGTCTTTGATTAGATCCACAAATTGGTAAGAGTTCTTTACATAGTGAGGAGAGGAAATTGTGACATTTTTTAAAATATTAGCAATGTGTTTAGCGATATTATAGAATGGGGAGCCAACGTAGGATACAATGGGTCTAAAGGAGCATTCAGGTTTGTGGACTTTGGGGAGACAATACATTTTTGGGGAAATAGGATGTTGTACTTTTAAATTATAGGCAAATTTGTCAGAAATGAATTTTTTATTTTTAATTCATTAATTAATTTAATTGATTGTCTAGAAAACTGTTGTGTTGGATCATTTGTAATGATTTTGTAAGTAGTATCATCTTTTAGCATTCGTAATGTAGTGTTAGTATAAAATTCTTTGTCAAGAATTACCGTCATATTGCCTTTATCTGCTGGACAAACAATTATATTATTAGATTTAATGAATAATTTGGTCTCCGCTATATCTTTGTGTAGTCTTTTAAGATGAATATGTTGGAAACTCTTATCAACTTTTTTTAATTGTTTAACTAGTTTTTCACATAGTTTTGACCTGATTCGATTTTGCTTGTCAGTCTCAATGTTCCTGATATTGTATTCTATGTTACTTAAAATTTTTATGAAGTCATTATTTCTGTATTTACTAGGTGCGTAATTGAATTTTGGACCGAGTGCTAAAATGTATTGGATATTTTCTGGAATGACTATATTGGTTTTATTTATTAGCCATTTGTCTATCGAAAATTTAGAAACATGAAATGGATAATTTTTATCTCGAATTTGTATAAGATTTTTCAATTTCTGTATTTGTTTATTTTTAATAATATGAAAGTGTTTATCGTATTTTTTATTTTCGAATTCTAAAAATTTATTAAAAGTATTTTTATCTATTGTTTCTCGGAGTGTATTTATTATCTGATCTATTCGTGTTTTTTTATTTTTTATGTCAATAAAAGAATTTTTTATTTCTAATTTAAGTACTGAATTTTGTAAGTATGATATTTGCCGCTCAATTTTATATATATTTGAAGTTGTTTGTAAAAACTGTTGGTTGATAATATTAGTTATGAAATTCGGTATAATCCATTCATTTTTACATCGTAATAAAAATATTTTTTTGTTGATGGCTTTTGCATAT
Source organism: Ctenocephalides felis (assembly GCF_003426905.1). Lineage (NCBI taxonomy): Eukaryota > Metazoa > Arthropoda > Insecta > Siphonaptera > Pulicidae > Ctenocephalides > Ctenocephalides felis. The sequence goes on from NW_020538040.1 coordinate 142,896,363, forward strand.
TTAATATTGAGTTTTGAAAATGTTTTCATCAGAGTGTGGTGCTTGTGGTCTGAAGTGTTTGACAGTGATTGAAAGAAATTTCGTCCCATTGTGTTCTGGAGTATATTCAATAGATAAGTCCTGGATTTTTTCAATATATTGATTGTTTCTTTTCCGAACAGTAAATCCAATAATAAAAAACAATTTGTTTTTTGAAGATGTTTAATACGACGTTTCGGAACTAGGTACGTTCCATCATCAGGTTTATTCTGTCAAATACAATGTTTTTTAAAATACTGATTAACATTAATTAACAATGGTCAATACAGATTAATTAGAAAAAAATTTTTGTTATAAAGGAATGGATTATGTACCGGATAGATAGTAATAAGACTTAACTAAAAAAGGTTTTATATAAAATTGAGAAGCAAAAATTATTTACCTGTAATAATTTATATATCCATATCACTAATATTTTTTTGTTAAAAACACTCGATTTTTTTGGAAGATATTTGTAGATGTTACGACTACACAAGACTTAAACACACTGATATGGATTTCTGTCTGCCAGATGTAAAGGACAAAGCACGGAACTCTTGGCAAAAATGATTTTTTATGGCTCTTGTTTGGTAATTTACGAAAAAAGGAAAAATATTGCTTTAGTAAATGTTGAGAAATATTATGTATATATATACATATATACATATATATATATATATATATATATATATACATACACACATGAACATGTATATGCACACCTACATACTCATACATACACATGCACATATCTATATATTAATGTATCCACAATTATACACATGAACACATATGCAAGTGTATGTGTATAGTGTATACCCAAAAACATACATATAAGCATATATATGGATGTACATATATTATAACACATATACATGTATATATATACACATATTCAAAAACTATTAGGATTAATTATTTTTAATCAGGTTTAAAAAATTTAAATATGAGTCATGAATGATATTGTGATCTGATCTTTTATTAACACTTTTTGACGAATTCAAAAAGATTAAACTGCTTTCAGAAAAAAGTCTTTTAAAAGTACAATCCTCTCTATATAAAATATTGGGTTCAAAGGTGAAATTATGTGAGTTTTCGATGGAATGCTGAACAAGAGTACTTTGGAAATTTCGGCTTTTATGATGAGTGACGCTTAATTCATGTTGTCTCATTCTCTTATGAATGTACTGTGATGTTTGGCCAATGTATTGTTTTTGACAATTTTTGCAAGGGATGGAATAAACTATGTTAGTATTGAATTTAGGAGGGGTGGTGGATTTAATTTTTGAAAACATTTCTTTAAAAGAATATAGAGCTGTTCCTGAAATGAAAATATTTTCTTCTTTGAGTAATTTGGCAAAATAATCAAATAAGCCTTCAATGTAAGGCATGCTGTGAAAAGTTGGTTTAATATTGTTGTCTTGGAATAACTTGGAGATGGATTGATAATTGTTACTTTTATGATAGGAAAGTCTTTTATTGGTAATGGAATTGATGAGGGTGAGGGGATATCCGTTTTCTAATAAAGTTTTAGTTACTAATGTTGTGTTTTGGGTATGAAAAGAAGAGTGAGACAACATGATTGCGTGGTCTATCAAAGAAATGATTGTATTGACTTTATAATTTTTGGGACAATATGACGCGTAATGAAGGTATCTCCCGGACCATGTAGTTTTTCTGTACCAATTTGTGCAAATAATGTTGTCAATTTTGTGTACAGTCACGTCTAAAAAGTTTAATTTGTTGTCGATTTGTGTTTCATGTGTGAACTGAATGCTCTTATTGTAATTGTTAAAGGTATCGATTATTATATCTGATTGTTCTTTGTCTATTATAAAAAAAGTGTCATCTACATATCTAACGTAAAAATATATTTGGAAATTTAATGTGGAGAAAACGGAAATTTCAAGGGTTTGTAAAACTAGGTCTATGATGCCAGGGGATAATGGGCAACCCATAGCAGTACCTTTGATTTGTAGATAAAAATTATTGAAACAATTAAAATAAGAGCAATTCAGGACAGTGTTAATGATGTGTTTGAAAGTGGTTATGGGCAAGTCGGTGTAGTTACAAATAGTGGGCCAGCGTTTTTCAATTGAATCAAGTATTAAATCATGGGGAACACATGTGAAAAGGTTAATTACATCAAGGCTTAGAAAAATTTGATCGTCCGTAATGTTTCGGTCTTTGATTAGATCCACAAATTGGTAAGAGTTCTTTACATAGTGAGGAGAGGAAATTGTGACATTTTTTAAAATATTAGCAATGTGTTTAGCGATATTATAGAATGGGGAGCCAACGTAGGATACAATGGGTCTAAAGGAGCATTCAGGTTTGTGGACTTTGGGGAGACAATACATTTTGGGGAAATAGGATGTTGTACTTTTAAATTATAGGCAAATTTGTCAGAAATGAATTTTTTATTTTTTAATTCATTAATTAATTTAATTGATTGTCTAGAAAACTGTTGTGTTGGATCATTTGTAATGATTTTGTAAGTAGTATCATCTTTTAGCATTCGTAATGTAGTGTTAGTATAAAATTCTTTGTCAAGAATTACCGTCATATTGCCTTTATCTGCTGGACAAACAATTATATTATTAGATTTAATGAATAATTTGGTCTCCGCTATATCTTTGTGTAGTCTTTTAAGATGAATATGTTGGAAACTCTTAGTAGTATCGGAGTATGTAGGTGTGCATATACATGTTCATGTGTGTATGTATATATATATATATATATATATATATATATATATATATATGTATATATGTATATATATACATAATATTTCTCAACATTTACTAAAGCAATATTTTTCCTTTTTTCGTAAATTACCAAACAAGAGCCATAAAAAATCATTTTTGCCAAGAGTTCCGTGCTTTGTCCTTTACATCTGGCAGACAGAAATCCATATCAGGTGTTTAAGTCTTGTGTAGTCGTAACATCTACAAATATCTTCCAAAAAATCGAGTGTTTTTAACAAAAAAATATTAGTGATATGGATATATAAATTATTACAGGTAAATAATTTTTGCTTCTCAATTTTATATAAAACCTTTTTTAGTTAAGTCTTATTACTATCTATCCGGTACATAATCCATTCCTTTATAACAAAAATTTTTTTCTAATTAATCTGTATTGACCATTGTTAATTAATGTTAATCAGTATTTTAAAAAACATTGTATTTGACAGAATAAACCTGATGATGGAACGTACCTAGTTCCGAAACGTCGTATTAAACATCTTCAAAAAACAAATTGTTTTTATTATTGGATTTACTGTTCGGAAAAGAAACAATCAATATATATATATATATATGTATATATATATGTGTGTGTGTGTCGTGTTAACTATGCTGTGAGTAACAAACGGAATTTATAAATTTATAAATAATTGATCGATAAAGTGGGAATTCAGCGTTTGATACTTGCGTGTGGTGAAGATTATTTTATCATGTTTATTATTTTTTATTGAGAACAATCTAACTAACAATAGGTATAAACACCAAGACAGTTTATAATTACTTTTATTTTCGTTAATAACAAGAATATTCAACACATTTAACATTTAACAATATTTAAACACGCTGTCACTACTGTACTTTGGCACAACCGTACCCAGTCTCCCCTACCCATAATATGTTATTTTATGTTCGTTGAATGAAATAGCTATTATTTCGTAAAATCCTTTTAATAGTGAAAATAAGACATTGAATCTGTTTCTCCGTTTCACCCCGATTGGGTAAAAAGGGCCAGGTGACATATTTTAGAAAAATGATAGTAAAAAGTCATATTGTAACTAGGAAATTGTTTATTTGATACGTGTTACATGTGTATATAATTACTTGAAAAATTGGATCTTTGTGCCTCGCCTTACCCTATTATTATTATTAACTTTCCGTAGGGTAGTTATAGTAATGGGCCGAAAATCAAAAATAAAAAATTTTGCCTTTCTAGACGTTTTGAAGGTTGTGTGTGTGTTTTGTATGTCCGCATTTTTTCGTCCATGTTTTCGGGCGCACCGATTGGAATGGTTCAAAAAACATTCGATTGGAATGGTACAGAGCTAAGTGTGCAAAAATTGTAGTTTTTGAGAGAACTAAGCGTCCGATTTGAATTATTCAAAGAACTTTCTGCTTGTTTCATCAAAATAATTGCTTTTGGAAAAAAAATTCTATTTTTTTTTTCAAAAAAAAATTTTTTTTTCAAAATATCGGATAACAATGAATTACATGAAAACGATCATGACCCAAGTCCTTAGACGAATATAGACTAATAATCTATAATTGTACAAATCGGATAATTTGGTTTTAGGTATTTTATTTATTGCTCTAAAACACCGAATATAGTTGTTTCTATATTTTATCAACTATCTCTATATACTATCATAATAGTTTTCATCTTTATAACGAGATTTTGAAGAAAATTTACTCTGCAATTTCCGTACGAACCTCCACCGCGCGATATTGGATTTCTAATATAATGTTAATCAATCAAAATTTCCTCGATACCTGTAGCTATAAAAGCTTCCATGTTTATATAGTATTACTCTACCTGAGGTATTAAATACCAAAAATATGCGAGTATTAATATTGCATCAATGCCGAATATTCAAAAGGTATTGTGTACGCAGACTTCGGTAATAATCTCGACGAACTGCCGTCTATGCTTAGTCAGTTTTCAAATGATCAAATGGCAAATTGAAATTTTGAATCGACTAATTATATTTGTACTTCAAATAGACAAAAAGTTATTTTGATTAATTACTAATAATGTTTTTAATCTTTTCAGTGATATTAGCAATCATATTTGTAGGTGTGAATGAGCAATGAACTATAAGTAAATATAAATACCGTGCGAATAGAATAATGGCAAGGAATGACCCGAACTTACCGAAACACCAGATTTTATTTTATTTTTAGTAACTATCAATATGTAATTTAATTTTATAAACTATATAATGGGTTGTCAAAATCTCCCTTCCGCCTTTTTGTATTATAAACAAGAGCAAAAAAGCGGATGGGAGATATTTGACAACCTAATATATAAACAGCCAATGCGTCGAATGTAGAAAGTTTATTTTAATTTTTTTATACGTTTCGAGACTAGATGTGTCTCATCATTCAGCTAAAAGAAATTTACAATATGAAGAAAAAGTTTACAATATTAGAAAAGGTAACTTTTTCTTTATATTGTAAAATTTTTCTTAGCTGAACTTTTCTTTATATTGTAAATTTCTTTTAGCTGAATGATAAGACACATCTAGTCTCGAAACGTATAAAAAAATTAAAATGAACTTTCTACATTCGACGCATTGGCTGTTTTATTCAATTCAATATGTTTCAACGTCGAACAAAAAATCCTCTATATATATAATATATATATATATATATATATATAGATATATATATATATATATATTATATATATATTATGATGAGATATGATTGAAGGTAGTTCATGATTCTAATAATATTGAGGTTCCTAGTCAGCATCTTTTCAATTTCTGAAGTAGTAGTTGGTAAAAGAAAGTTTAGTATTCAAAATTTGTGAAAAAATTTAGTAGTATATTATGATATTTCCCAATTTTTGAGTAATAGCATGTGTTTTTGTTCTTGATGACGTCTTTAACATACGTTATACCTAAAAATTATGATTTTACTGAAAACAACATACGTAAAAGGTAGTAAATAGCCAATGATTAAAATTGATAAGGTATCGACAAATATCTGAGTGAAATAATTTATATATACTACTTAATTCACAAAACAAATTGTAGTATATCGAAAATTTTCTTGCGTTTGTAAGACGTCAACACATGAGAGAATTAAAATTAGAAAATGCTTTAGATCATTTTGGTCAAAAAAATATCTATTTTTGATAAAAATTATAGATGATATAAAGCATGCTTTACAATAAGCAGTGTCTATCTATACAATGTTTAAAAATATGAAATATTATTTTCTTTTCTGCTATTTTTTCGCATATTTTGGTCTGGGAATTGAAAATTTTTTTTTTGTAGCACTTTATTGTATCAGATGAGATTTAAAATTAGAAACTGATATCAATAAATCAGAATTTTTTATGCAAATTTAGTTTTTGATAGCTTTTTTTAAAAGGAATCATAAAAAAGACAAAATTAAAAATGTTTATATATCTTTACGTTTCTTTACATTTTGGCATACCTTTGAAAAAATTGATGTGTGTGTATTTATGTGCGAATACAATTTTTCGTCGACGATTTCGGGAACATGAATCAACCGATTTGAATGATTTAGCATTAGATTTCTGTTGATAAGAAGACATGTTGATTAGTCTTTAGTCAAGGCATGTCTAGCCGTTCTAAGATACGGGCAAAAAATGGCACAAAAATCAGTTTTTGGAAGAACGAAGCGTTCGATTTAAATAATTCAAAAACTTGTTACTTGTATTAACAAAATGAATAACTAATTTCAATTTCTGGAAAGGCAGGTCTAGCGATTCTGAAGATCAAGGGAAAAAGTAAAAAAAAATGCCATTTGGCGGTAAAAAATGATTATTAGACATATGCATATCCAATTATCAGATATTTTATAGAGATTTTAATAATAAATACAATGCTTGTTACATTTCTGTAGTTCCGTACCAATGTTCAATCGTTAAACTGCGACGCGGCGCTTACTTACTGCGACGCGGCCTTCGATTATTTGACACTACGCAGCTAAATCAGTGCGATTACTTAAAAAAAATTTAAATCTTCAGGAATTTCAAAATATTTCAAATCTTATAAAAAGTCAAATTCTTTCAAAAATTTCAAAATTTTCAAAAATCTAATTTTTTCAAAGTTTTCAAAAAATTTTAAAGCTTTATAAAAATTTCAAAGCTTTTTCAAAAATTATAATATATCGGACGGGAAGTTTCAGCAATTTGCCTGAAGGCACGATGCCAACACAACTAGTTTACATTTATCTGAATAAAATATTTAATATAAACTACTTAATTCAAAAACCAATGTGTTATTCTGTATATCGGAAACTTTTCCCTCCCTGTTTGTAGCAAACTGTGCTTATATTACACCTCGCGGTCGCCGTTATTCAAACAGTCATCACGCGGGAGATGCATGTTTATTGTTAAATCACCAACAGTCCTCTGATTGCTTTATATTTCGTTCCTCGCTCCATTAGCCGGCTTATTCAATTCCAAGGGATGCTGAATAAAGATGGCTTTACTGCACTAAATTGCGCAATTTGGTTGCAATTTATGTGACATAATAAAGAACGAGTGCACTCTAAGGTGGCCCTCGGTTAGAAGTCATTTTGAATAGAAAATTGATTGCATAGGGCGATCGACGATTACAAAACGAATTTTGTTTATGTTATTTATTTTATGTTATTATGTATCCGATTTGAATGATCTAAAAAACATTCAATTTTTAATGATTCGGAGAAGAGGTGATTAGTTATTGGCAATGGCAGGTCCAGCCGTTTTGGAGATACCTAGCTAATTGTGCAAAAAATGGCAGTTTTTGAGAGAACTAAGCATTCGATTTGAATGAATCAAAAACTTTTTGCTTGTTTTGACAAATAATTGCTTTTTGAAAGATGAAATTTCATTTCCAAATTTTTTTTTTCAATTTTTTTTACAAAAAATTTTTTTGTGTATCGAAAATAATTCAGATTTTAATTTAAATTCTTTAAGTTCTACAGCTTAC
>NW_020538040.1:142905073-142977397 GCF_003426905.1 Ctenocephalides felis
AAATTCTTTATTTCAAATATTTATAAAGTTATTTATCATTGTCAAAATTGTTTTCATACCCTAATTATTTGGTTGGAAACTAAGTAAGTGCGGTTTTCAGTTTAGATGATTTCTATTGAATGTTTAGGTTTGCTAACTTAGTCTAAATGCTTATTTTGTTAATGAATAGAGTCTCGAGTTTCTCGATTTTCCGTTTGGCATTTAAAGATGGAAAATCAAATCGAAATTTTTTGTCATATTTTACATTTTCATTTCTACAAAGGTAAATTGGTATCTGAAGCTCACAAATAGTTATGAGCTGTTCATGGTGACAAAACCTTAAAAAACGTCAGTGCCAAAATTGTTTTGCCAAATTTTGTTCTGGTGATTTTTTACCCAGCGATAAAATCTCTCTCGTCTTCCAGTTGAAATTGATTAAAAAGGAATTGTCTATTTTGAACAGTTATTGCCAACCGAACAATCAATTTTGATGTCTACATTAAACAACTGACAAAGTTATTGAACAACTTTATGGTCATCACATATATTTGGACACTCGGTAAAAATTATTTTAGCTTGGTTGGGATGCTTTGCAATATCCACCTGATCATGCACCTTCTGATTACGTTTTGTTTTGATTTTTAGAAAACTTCTTAGATGTAAAAATCCAAAGATTTTGATGGTGTCAAATTGTAACTGATTCGGGTTTTTGCTGATGAAAAACAAAAATTTTAGGGAAGTGATACTGTTTGAAAGTAACAAAAATTGTTGACCAAAGTGTAATAATAATAATACTAATAAAGGTAATAATATTTCTTTGTACTCCAATAACTAACATTATTGGATTACAAAATACCAATGTAGCAGTATTACATTGCCAAAAGATATGAATATCAAAAATTAAGTATTAGCTTTCACTACACCCTATTTATAAAATTATAGAGAAACAATACTTCATTCATATCATGTACGGAATTTAATTATTATATAAAAGATTGGTTATATTTTTATTCTCTACTGAAAAGATGCTGGCTAAACGACCTTAAATGAAACACTAAGCTTCACTCATTGGAATGAACTCTAGATATTATTTCTTTCTTTTTCCTTTTTTTTTTTTTCTCTATTATTATTATTGTTTTTTCTTACGATTCTTCTCATTTGTGTTACAATAGCTTATAAGATTAAATTGTATCTTGATTGCTATTTTAATAAATAAATTTTAAAAAAACTTATTCTCCACTGCCAATCACTTCCATTTACAAAATCTTAACAAAGCAAAAAAACGTTATAATCGACAAATCCTCTATCTGAATAAGGCGTTAAATCAATTCTTCATAAAGTACAAAAAACAATTTAAGAACTAGATCCAGTAATGCAGTTTTCTACAGTAATGATAGCACAAAATGGCAAAAAGAAAAAAGTAAAATACATTTTCACTTATCACTAAACTTAAAACAGGCCATCACAATATTTTTGCTAATTTTTCTTTCACAAATTTGACGTTCAATCGGTCTGTTCTTTCATTTCTGACGCCTAACAACCATACTTCTAAGAACCTTATTTTTTTCGAAAATTAGAATCTCGAAACTCAATCTTTGGTCAGCAATAGGATTTAGAATTTATTTCTATATATGTTCTGTATATTTGCATCTATTCTAAAATCTATCAGAGAATTGAGTGATATTTCCTTCACAATGAACGCATGAAACTATCTCTGTGCAACGTAATTTAAAGAAAAACACTTGCGGACGAGTAATTGCGAGTTAACTGCAATCAATTTGCGTGCAGAATGGGAACTAATAGTGCGAGAGCTTTAAATATTATTCCTGAATTAGAATAATTTTATCTATTTTATATGAAATGATTTTATAGACGGTTTCGGCTATAAGCAAGCTTAATCTCGATATTTGCTTCATACGTTAGCTACAAATCGCATTGATAGAGGTATGATACTCATTTTGATTGGAATCTGGTACAAGTTAATAATATGAATCATTCATAGAACTGGTTTATTTTGAAGTATAAAATCAAACTTAGTTTTTTACATAAAATTAATTAATGGATTTTACTAGCTCAGTGTTAAGAGTCGAGCTTTGTAATCACAGAGTTTCGGATCTAAATTAAAAAAGGCAACCGCTGGGTTGCCTTGACAAACCACATATTATTTATTTAATCAAATTTTAGTACACGTAGAAATATCGTATAATGATCATGCTCAATATATGTTCAATATTTAGTGTACATAAATATTTATTATTTATAAAGGAATACTTTGTGATTTAGTGGTAAAAACTTTGGCCTTGTAACCACAAAATTACTGATTTGTTTCAATTGAAAACTAGAAATATAACATATTTGCAAAACAAAATAGCCCTTTTCCGATGCATCAAATGAAAAATATATCATCAGTATTAGAGAAATTCTAATAACACAAATTTATCAAATAGAGATAGGGTAATCGTTGAAAGCGCTTTTCAAAATCAAAGTTGTTAAGGAGAAGTTTTATCACAATAACTCATGGATCTGTAAAGCTAAAAAAGAATAAGTACGTAACAGTAAGCAATAAGTTAAAAATAAGAAAAAGCTATTATAAGAAAGGTAAAGCTATAGCAATCAGTAGTACCTGATTAACAGTAAATATTTTTATAATGCTGATATTATGCAATATATGAAATCCTGATAAGTAATTATATTTTGCAATATGTGGATCAGTACTAGCAAAATCTGCATTATGCATACATATAGGGAGCCGATTCTGCCATAAAATAGACCAAAATTACGGAAAGGATTGTTACCTAGAGCTTATTATACAAAATGGCACTGAATACTGTCAAAATGCCATGTTGTTGCTGTGCAGTCAGATATTTTAATTAGAAAGAACCTAGAAAACGCACAAATGTCAAAAAAGACAATGTTATCTTAACTGCATCTTTGTGATGTGGTATAAAAACATTAGTGAATTTGCATGTTATGTGCAAAAAACTTGTTTGCACAGCAAATACATGACATATTGATAATAACATAGCCTCTACATACTTTTCATAAGTATCTATTGCAACATTGTGATTTTAAAATACCCTTTTCTTTAAGTTTACTGAGACATATTTTTTTATTCAATTCAAATTGCAAACTAATATAAACTGAGATTTAGAAATTAATTACAAGGCTACGCAGTAGACTGATTGAGCAGGAAAAACTTTACTTTACTTGTACTATAACTGAAAGAGACATGTACAGCCAACCCTCCGTTAACGCGGCACTCTGGGTACACGGTTTCCATACTACGCGGAGCTAGAAATCCGACATCTCTCCGACTACACGGACTTCCTATTTCACGGTGTTTATACAACGGCTGATACGTTCCTTGCGCAACCTATGAGTGATTCTAGGAACTTGATATCAAAAGGGTATTAACGTAAGTTTTGTTATCGACTTTTATCTTATAGACATGTCTGATTATATAATTGCTGTCTAAGAAAACGTTTGAACTGACTACTGCGTTGCACCAATTTTTGAATAAAGTGTCTATGTCATACATATCATTTCATCCGTATAACTCCAACTTCAAGTTGTATTTTTTGGTCTCCATACTGCACGATAATAATAGTGCGATTCGTACTAACTTCGAGTCTCTTATAGCACGGTTCCCATACTGCACTATGTAAGTTCCCATAGAACGCACTACGAATTAGCCTGAATTGTATGTTAAAAACTAGTTTTTTTATAGAACGGTCTCCATACTGCACGGTACAGACTTGCCGCGTTAACGGAGGGTTGATTGTATATTCAAATGTATTAAGTTTTTGGAAAACAGTGCAGCTGAATTTACTGTATTTAGCTCTCAAAAATGTATAAGGCGTCTATCTATATAATAATAAAATAATGTGTTTGACGAGACTAAAATCTGATTTTCTTCGCAGTCTATGAATTTTATCGGATCAAAAAATAATGTCGTCTAAACGTTTGCATAAATTTCTCCATAAATTCCGTTGGATGATAAAAACCTCGTCGTGTCTGAATAGCCTTAGTAGTAAACCTTTACCAGATTCTTGTCTAATATAGTGTAGTGTTATGTTGCACAATTCAGCATTTGTAACGACGAACTAAATCGTGATGAGAACGCGTTAACGACTAGACACCATGAATAGGGAAAGAACCAGATCAACAGATAAAACCGCGTGCGGGTTTAAAATCGTTAGTAAGGCACGAGGTGCGTTCCGAATGTGATATTGATCCGTTTTTCTCTCCTACGATACGATATTTGGATAATAGAAACATATTTTATTCAATTTATACTTAATTAGATATACTACCTATACATAATATTAGAGACTTGTGGGACTATTCTGAGTTATTAATTTTGGGTCATGTTATATTATAAATCTGCTGTGGTAAGACAAGTATGTTGAAGATTCGGTAAGCTCGGTGCAACTATTTTTCCATACTAAATCGTTATAAATACCAACCATGTAGTTGCTGTGTAGTCAGGAGTTTTTCCAAGTTATCAGATAGAACATCTACCTGGAAACCGCAAAATGTTAAAAAACGATTTTAGATAGCAGGGTTTTTCTGACCCAGCTTCATAACATACAACTGACGTATAATTTAGTGGCATAATGTATGCAAGTTGAAGCGTAACATGGCCTTGCCATAACATTGGTCTGTTGTGCGGCAGAATCGTTTCTTTATTTTGATAAATTTTGTTTTCGAACTTGATTGAACAATCATCCTTTATCTTTTGGACTCTAAATCAAAATCAGTATAGTTTTACTCAGTGGTGTTGTGCTTTTTTTTGTTTTTGCCGGAACGCTAAAATTTAAAATCCGGTTCATAAACCGGTTCAAAAAAATTTGATATAGTTCGATAAGAACTCACAAATCTAACATATTGACTTCTTATATAATTAACTCTATTATATACAGCTAGTCTATAAATTAAATTGCACAAGTATGAGGGAATCATTGAATACATAATTTATATTCTTTAGTAACATTAATTATATTTATTGTGGTATTATTTGTATTCATTAATACTTACAGGTATTTATTATGATATAAAAGTCCTCAAGATTTATTACAATACTTTATAAGACTTAACCTAATAATACGATAGATAACCTATTACCTATCTTACTATACTATATTATTATACCGTGAGATACCTACACCGTCATTAACTTATTATATACCTACATACCCCTTTTACTACTTATAAGTCTTACTTTCTACTACACCTATATTATATAGGTTAACCTTACGCCCTATGTATTATCTCTACCTATCTATTGTCTATATAGATTTGAACCCGGGACTTCCGCGTGGCGGTCGCGCACCTTAACCACTACCCTATCGGGTAGCCCCGTAAATAATATAATATGAGACGCACTGTTGTTCCGCGGTTCATTTTCTAATTAATTAGGTAATTAATACTAAGGTGGCGCGGCGACACGCGGAAAAATCACGATTGATCGTAGAGTTACGGTGGTCTAGTGGTTAAGGTCGTCGCCTGCCACGCGGCAGACCCGGGTTCGATTCCCGGTAAGGTATAATATAGCGTGTAAGGGAAATTATAGGTAATAGGATATATATTAGCTATAGGTTAGGTGTATTCGGTATACAATGTAGGGATTTGAGAGTATATGATGAAATATATAGCGTATGGTATAGTTGTAGTTTACGTATAGGCATACGTAAGGCTATAAAAATACACGAATAGGAACCTATGATGTAGGTGTTAGCGTATAACAAATGCGAATGAATATAAGATTTAATTTATAAATATTATTTTTTCTATAAGAATTTTTAAATATCTAAAATATCCGAATTATCCGTTAAGGCATCGATTACACCTTACTGCTGCCTTTGCCGTTATCACTTCATAGAAAATTAATTACTGCACTTTTAAACGATTGTGTGCACTGTGCGACAATAGACATAGAACTATAAATTTTATTAAATGTTTGAGTAATTTGTGCGAGCTGATTTTCTTAAGATGTTCTTAGTCTCGCAACTTACTGAATTCTAAAAATTCTAAATTTAAAAATATAATATAAAAATTATTACACCGCTGTCTGGAAGGGATGGCAATTTATAAATATACAGACTAATACATACAGAATTTGGAATTTTTTTATAATCCGTAATATTGAGAAAGTTTGCATTAGACCTAAAAAGGGATGCTTATTTACCTAAGCTATGGAAATATATATGGAAAAATTATATGATTTGTACATGAATCCTGTGCTCACTTAAACTAAACAATGATCATAATATATTTAACGAATTTTTAACAGTATTTACAAATTACATTCAAATCACCCCAAGCAAGTGGGTTAAACTCGTGTAATTTTTTTAATTTGCCTCCCCCCTTTGAATTTAAAAATTGATTTTTCTGTGAGGCGTGTGCCCCACGATCGGAATTACTCTTAGACTAGTAATTCCCAACGTAGTACAATTGTGAGTACAATTTTTTAATCTACTACCAGGTTAATCAATAATTGAGTGATCATCAATTCCACAGCACCATCAGATTTTTAAAAGATCAAAGTTTCTATGAATATGCATACAAATCTCAAATTGTAGGCCGAAATTTAGACAATAAGTTTATTGAAATATCAGGGTAACTTTTTTGCTATAAATTGTCAACTAATTTACCAATAAATAAATGTCAATAAAACAATGATTAAATAAAATTACTAATAAATGTTGGATTGTAAAAATGTACAAGCGATCGAACGGCTTATATTTTTTCGACGTTCCGGCGCGTTCCGGCTCGACAACGCCACTGGTTTTACTTTTATGACGACTGTCACTACTGTACCCTGTCTCCCCTATATAGTGTCGACACACAACTAAATTACAACTGAAGTACAAAGTTTGTCCGTGACTGTATAGTGAGAGCTTTAGTCTTGCAATCCAAAATATCGGATGATCAGAATCAATTCTGCCAGGAATCAGTCTGTAGTAATATCAGTTTCCACTTGAAACTATATACATATCTGATTTATGTTTATAAGTGAATATAACCCTTTCCCGGCATTGCTGCATTAAACTAAAATATATATCATTACTAATAATAAATCAATTATAAAAAATATATGTCAAATATAATCAAGCCAAAAATTGGGTTATCTTCTTTTAAACCACATTTGTAAGAAAAATCATTATATTAGCAGTGACATTTATTGACAGGCAAAGTCATTAACAGACAAAATTATTAACAGATAAAGATATTGACAGACATAATTATTAATTGACAAAACTATTATCAGACATAGTCATGGACATAAAAAATAATTTACTTATGGACAGAAGAATTTAACAATGTGTGTCAGGTAAATTTTGTGATGGACAAATATGTTTATAACAAACAAAGCATTTATTACATTTTATGAGTTATTTTGATTTATATTAATTAATTATAAATTTAGATGGTAGTTACCCCAATGGGTAATTACTATTATATACATTTTATTTGATCAAGTTAATAGACCATAAGTTTTCTTAATTCTAGAGTAAGGGACAGCGAATGAGTGAATTGGGGTGATTTTCTAATTTTTGATGATGATTAGTTAATTTTGTTTTTTTAAAGTGTTCAATAAATAGCACTTTCTATAAGTAGTTTTGATTGCGTCTGCTTCAAATTTAGATTTAGTAGAGATTTAGATTTGCATTAGATTTGCTAGAGCAGCCCCAAAGCTCTATTTCGTATGATCAGATAGGAATTATTATTGTTTTTAAAACTAAAATTATGCTTTTCAGTGCTAATTTTGAAGTATGTCCGATAAGCCAAGAATGTTTCCTAATTCTGGATTTATTTGATTTTTGTGATGTGGTGTTTCCATGTTAGTCTCATCTGTACTGACAGATTAATATGTTTATAGACCAATTAATTGACAGATCAATGTATTGTCAGTTAAATTGTGTTGATGTGTAGGTATTGCAAAACTTTCTGCTGAGAACTCAAAGAGTAACTATTCTTTCACTTTTGCTCTCTCTCTCTCTCTCTCTCAGATTTGTTGGTATAAATTTTAATTAGATCGTGTATAGGAAATGCATATATTGTTTAAACTTCTAAGTTAACATTTAATCTGCATAAGTTTTCGCAATACCTTTCATCGTTTATCTACAAGATAATGTAGGTCAACTAAGTTTTAAACGAATTTACTCTGATAAAATTTGTGCAACGAAAACAAGTATAAAGTATGGTAAATGAAATAAGTTAAATGCATTATCGCATTACACACACGCTCACATATATACATATATGAATCTAGAAATATATCTATATTCATGTGTGTATATATGTGCACGTGTAGCAAACTATATCATAATATCCGACAAACTCTCACAAGAAATTTGTCTAGACAAGTTGCGACCGTCTCGAAAGTCACGTATTATTATTTCATATCATGACAGTGTCAAAGTGCCATCATACATCACAAAATAACTCCTCATTCAAGAAGCATATTTTAAATGTTTTTGCTAAATTAGTATTTCTTATGCTATTGCGCTAGTTTATTATATTTTAACACTTTGCCTGTCTTCATTTCGTATGATAAATCATAAATTAAATATTTATTGTGGTCTGTTATAAAGTATTCCATATAAAGTGATTTTTATATAAACTCAACTTGTATAAAATAATTAGATTTTTATTTGTTATTCGTTTATAACATGACACTATCTAATTCAGAAGTTTCAGATTTTATACCTGCCTCGGGCAGTTGGTGTCAAGCAGTAGTGACATCGGTTCCATTTGGAAATATAGATACCAGTATGTTTCTAAGTGAAATTAGCCCTCACATGCATTTAAAAAAAAACCTTATTATTTAATATATTTTAATAGTTAGTTTATCAGAGTGATAGGTGAAGTATTGGTTGCCATCTATAAAACCACGTCAATAAGTAGTCATCAAAGCAAGTTTATAAGACTAAGAAATGTTGATTCTGATTTCTTTTCATGATAAAGAAGATAAAAATATTGGTTTGTTAATGGGTTTCGGTATTAATTAAATTATTCAATTTTAAAAAAAATGTTGAGTAAACTTTTTTTACAAATATATATTTCATATATTATGAATATGTTCATGATATTGTTTTGAGTTTAATTTAACAACTACATTCAAAATTTTTTTCACATTACAAATAATTCTATAAATTGTCATAAAAATTAGGAGAAGTAATTGTATTATAATTAACAATTCACAAAGACATTGACTGGGCAAATATGAATTATTTTGCTTTTTACTCTCGTTATTTCAGAATTTCATTTTACTAACTAAGCGATAATATTCTTGAGAATAAAAATTTTGATCAATTTTATTCAATTTGATTTCAAACAGTGTTAATTTTCATCCTCCAAAACTATCCTCGGCTGCCCGGGGTGAAAATCAAACCTATTATTTGTAATTAGATGTCAGCAGCTCTAACCACTAATCGAAAATTGCCTCATTTGTTTAAATTAAATAGTTATGTACAACTGTTTATTAATAAAATGTATTAACCATTTCCGTTGCATTTGTACGGATTTACACCCTACTCGCACCTAAAAAAAGTTTTACTTTAAAATATTCAGAATTCAGTCCATAAAGAGAACTTTAAAGTTTTTGAAGAGAATTATATCTGATAGTTTTGCCAGTATGTCGAAGTTTAAAGCAATTTCCAAAAAGTATAGGTTGATTCCAGTGTCGTGATAGTTTTTTATCATTCTAAAGAAAACAAATATATTGTTTTACATGTGTCTGAATTTTTGATAAAGATTCTACTTTATGAATTGGTCAGTGGTTTTATCGTATTTAGAAAAATACATTAAAAGTAACTGATAGTAAATTTGGAAAAGGGAGCATTCTCTTATCACTGCATAGATTTGTTCTAGGATAAAATAAAAATTTAATGTCACGTGTTTATAACCGTATGAGTTGGTAGTCACAAACTTTTCAAAATCTATGTCTTTGCTGGGTGATCAAACAATTTACTCTATTTCTACTTTTAATATCTAACCTTTAAAAAGCACAGATTTTAAATAACAAATATCACATACAAAGAGATGAAATAATGTTACTATTGTGACGTTTGTGCTTTCTGGGTGTTAAGTAGCTTTTGAAAGGTCTGTGACTACCAAGTCATTCA
The DNA here is from genome assembly GCF_003426905.1 of Ctenocephalides felis. Classification (NCBI taxonomy): domain Eukaryota; kingdom Metazoa; phylum Arthropoda; class Insecta; order Siphonaptera; family Pulicidae; genus Ctenocephalides; species Ctenocephalides felis. The sequence goes on from NW_020538040.1 coordinate 142,915,183, forward strand.
ATTGCAGAGTCGTAACATTTAATTTCTATTTCATCCAAAAATTGGCCTCTGAATCTGAATAGTTAATGATCATGTCGATTATTTCCACATATCGAGTCTCATTAAGTATATTATTGCATGTAATATAGTAGTAAATATGTCAATGAGATGCGTTTAACCACAACATTTATTAAATGTTTTAAATAAAAATAGCAATCCATGTTATAAGTCGTTTGAGCACTCGATATAGAATAGAGCAACGTGAGCTGGAGAAATGAAACACTTATTTCAGCACAGGGCAAACTGCCAAATGTAGTTGACTTGTTAATCCTCTTATCTCAAAACGACTTTTATCTTCGACGAAGATTTTCTTAGATCATGATTTTTCAAATTGGTATTTTGTCTTTCTGTATTCTGCTATCGTCTAATCAGCACTACTACATAGTACATGTAAAAGTTAGTCTTTTGAATTACGAGTACAGTAGAAAAGTATAACTACTAGGCTAAATATGAATTGTTATAGATATCAAAATCTATGTAAAGTAATGTGTGAATAGAAATCAATACAAAAACTGATATGTTAAAAACACTTTCTCAATATTACGGGTTAGTTTAGATGGATATATTATTATAAATTACAAACAATTTTAAATTATAATATGATGGTGTACATTATATTGATTTTTACATACTTATTTATTTTTTACATGTTTTACATATTTTTTAAATTATTTTGCTCAATGTTCTATTTAATTTTCCATATTGTTTTGCATTACTTTTGTACACTACTTTTGCATTATTTTTTTTACTTGATATATGATTTTGAGCTAAATTTTTAAATATAAATTTATAGCACTGCTGCATGATTCTCAGGTTTATTACAAAACCTTGTAACTGCAAAGTTGTACCACTACTTTATTCATCAGAAATATTTTCATTGTATTCGAATATTCCAGACCTTCAGACGCAAAAATACTTTATTTATTTATTTATTTATTTATTTATTCATAAGCAAGCCGTAATCAATAATAATAAATATTATTTCAGACTTTTGTCAAAGCTTATTCATAATTAATATTAAAAAGATGGTAATTTTATAATAATCAAAGTAGATGCACAATTTTCGCTTCTGAAAAAAAGAGCTGAAAAAAAGCATTCGAACATTAAATACAATGTTCATCATCAAGTTCATCATATTAAAGTCTATTTGACCACCAGTCAAGCTCAAAATTCTTTCACAAGGTTGAAAGTTATACTTATTTAAAACCGTAAAAAAATTTAAATTAATAAAATAGCAATAAAATAAAAAAAACAAACATGGTTGTACAGGCGATCAAATGGTCAGACTACATAGATAAAGAATAAGGATTATGCAAGAAAATAGTTATTGAAATCAAATTGAGAAAATTCAGTAATGTCATGTACTTGAAAATCTATGTCAAAAACTTTTTAAAGATCTACATTATAATAAAATGACATCACAAAAAATTACAATTGTGTGTTAATGAAATATCTTTTCTAGATTAAATTTTGAATAGACACTAATTTAATAAGTTTATCATGACTTTCTGTATTTGTCCAATCATAGTTTTGAACTAGTACAAAACTGTGCGCATAATTATTTGTGTTAGTTTTGTAATAAGCAATTAATCGTTTATAATTTATATGTCAGAATAGCGCAGGGCGCAATGAAGTTCTACTAGTAAATCCATTATTTCAGAATCACGCTATTTAAAAAGTTTTGTAAACAAAGTAGGTCAAACCGTGTTCAAACAAAAAGGTCACTTTTAACATATTTGTAGAATCACAGAAAGCACATTTAATCGCACACATCATATGCTTGTAAAATAAATAAATGGATGCATAAAGCACCCCCTTCTACTTGTTAAATGTGTACATACGCATTTAATAAAGTTCAGTAAAAGGCAGTTGTGAAATAATTAAAGTAATAAACTCGGACGCGCTATAAAATTAATTTGCAGTTTACTGCATTTTATTAAAGTATTAATTTGTATAATCAACCATTTGCAAGATATTAAATCAGAACATTTTTTCACATTTAAGCTTGTTGCATGTGACTGAAAAAAATATAGTGATAACATTTCTGATAACAGATTACTCATATAAATTGCACGCGTTTTAATTCATTGTTATCATAGAAAATTTATAATTGATATTTTTTATATATTTTTTCTATAATCATTGTTTGCGTCTTATATATCTTCTTCAATTTTGCATATTTTTAATTAGATTTTTCTGTATTTTTTTTTTCATTTTATGATTATTTTAAGTGTCCTTTAAGCTGTGGTGTTGGTTTTACTTAACACTATATACAAGTCGGTTCAACAGATGGCATCCCAAACAATTGTCCCATCATTGTGTTTTGAATTATTATTCCAATTTCTATAACAAGGCGACTATGTATTGATACAGCAATGTCGGATCAGGGCTATTTGCATTTGGTAATATATTGCTCTCTATATTTCCAAATGAGAATCGTTGTCACTACTTCTTGATAACAGAGAACTATCGAAGAAGATTGAAAAGGCAAGCGTCACTGGATTTAAGCCATCAACTCTCTTGATAAAAAATGGAAATAACTTATTCATTATTTATAAGAACTTATTTTATAAGTAAATAGTTAAAATTATATAATTATCAATAAAATATTGTGAATTTTATATCGAATGGAAAAACAACTATTGGGTTGTTATTCCAACATGCCCCTTTCGTATATAATGTCCTTTTACTGCCGACTATTGTAAAATCCACAAAGTTATTAAATGTCCTTAACTGGATAGTTGTAAATAAAAGAAATAATAAAAAAAACTATTTTTTGGCAACAGACTGCTCGAAACTGGATCAAACTCGGCACCTCTGACTCAGAATCCAACCATTCTAGACACTTTCTTGTGTGCGAGTCTTTTTTGGTTTATATTATTATTTATTACCTTCTATTATATAATATTATATAATTAAGTAGTAGAGTTTCCATATTGAATCTGCAAGGTTTTGTGTTAAAATACTGCCATTTTAGGTGCTACTGTGAAATGTTTAAATATTCACCACAATTAAAATTACAACATTTAAGAGAAGATACGCATAAAATCTAGAATAGGACAATTATTGAGTTGTGTTTCAATAGCCATTATTAAAAGTAATTATTATAAAAACTATAGTTTTTTTTTGAACACAGACAAAAAAATCTTTAATTCAAACATAAAGTTGTCAGTTTGTACTATACAAGTGTAAGTTTCAGCAGTTTGACTTAAGACACGATGCTATGCATATGCACCACTAGTTATTATTTCTAGGCAGATACGAAAAAAAAAAATAATTAGTGCATAAAATTTGTTGATTGCTAAATATTAGCTACATTAACTCTGTTAATGTACATCGAGAAAACTTACTAATGTAGTAAGTAACTTGCTAGTAAAGCTAGAAAAAAATTTTTATGTGCATGTTTAAGCGGAAAACAACAGAATCGCTTCCGATCAGTATAGCGTTTTTCAATTAAAATCGTTTTAATAATTCTGTGAAAAGCGATGTGTAAATCAGCATAAAATAATGCGTATCTGCAATTTGACAATTCAGCCGCTAACTATTATACATCGCTCGTTGTAATGTCTTTATAAGCCTGATCAGCGTTCGAGCACGGCCTTGACAACACCAGCAATTTCGGAGTCACGTACTCGCATCGGGCCTTTCGCCCCGTTCAAATTGATAGGGTTGACAAATAATTCAGAAAGGATTTTCAGAGAATCTGATGAAGATTAAGGTTTTATGCATATTTCTAACAATAGACGTCGTATTTATTCATACGGGGAAATTTGGTTTTAGATTTTGATACAAAATCTAGGTCTTTTGATACAAAATACAAATATTCCATATAAATTTACTATAATATATACGGGTGTATGATTTGATACTTCTCCTAAACGATTATTCGGATGTTGGTAATTTTTTCTACAGTTTGTCAAAGAACATTTTTAAGATTTAATAAACTATAAAGCAATAGTAATATTGTACAAATAAATGGCCAAAATTACAAAAAAGCACTTGTCATTGCTGGACATTGAAAACATTTGGGATGTCATCTGCTAGAATTGTCAATTCACTTGAAATTTGAATTTAGGTGAAATTTTGAGCTTAGATAATATTAGAAAATAATATACAAGAAAAATGTAATGTCTTCATTATTATTGCCGAAAAGCAGCTGATATGTGCCAGAAATTAAAATAATATAAGAGACAGTCAACAGTATATGCTTGGCAGATAAAATTATATAATTCAGTTTTAACCAAAAACCAATTAAGTTCAAAATTGCATATACATTATTTTTTGAACTTATGCATGTTGCATTGTTTTACTTAACTTTAATTATTCAATACAAAGAATATTTCTACTTATCGAAAAAATGATTTAGAATTTAGATTCACGCGTCAAAAAATTATTTGCTTGGCATTGGATATGGAATATTTAGCTGATCTTAGATTCATGAGTGTACATATGAGTAGATTTTACAAATTAATTCACCTAAGATTTAAAGTTAAACAATAATGTTTATTAAATTATTAGTAAGAAAAGTGTACTTTAGAAATTATAATTGCCAAAAAGCAACTTATATATGGGTCGAGGTTATGAAAATTATAGACTAAACTATTGAAGAAATTATGTTGTGTGGAGAAATCAAGTGTGTTATTGTTTTTTACCGCAGATACTATAATATTTTTATCTGAATTTCTTACGCTGATTAAAAACTGCTATTTTCAATACGTATAGCTTATGCTTAGGCCATAAATGAATCACAAAGGCAGGACATCAAATAGGACATTAAAAAGCATAGAATAGGATATTAAAAAAATTTGAACTTTTGAGTTTTAGACGTGTGCACAGGACAACATTTGTCGTGTCATCTAGTATATATATATATATATATATATATATATATATATATATAGAGTAGAGCGGCGCTTAATGGTCCACCACCGATATCTGGAAAGCAAGTCAAATTAGGAACTTTTTAACAACAATATTTGAAAGTAGAGAAAAAAAATTGTAATCTACCTTAATTTGGACGTCGCTATCAAGTTTTTTTGTTTGTGAGCACTGTTATTTAGTTTTCGAGAGCTTAATATAAATTTCAAATATACGTCATTTAATTGTTTTATAAGATTGAAAATGGTTATATTAGAATAATATAGAAAAATATAGAATTTAAATATGTTATACTTGTACATTTATTCATAAATGATTCCGAATTCAATAATAATATAATTAATATGCATAACATATCGCAAAATTTAGAAACTGTATTTTTCATAAATTTTAGTCGTTGTTGCATTCAATATGTTAAGCGGGTCTAAACAATTGTGTTTAGTTTTTAGTAGTATATTACGTTTTTACTATTAAGACACGCGTATAAATCTACTTTATAATATGTTGAATAATAATAATGAAGAATCATGTTTTTGTCATTTTAACTAAAATGATTACATACAATAATTAGCAAAATAATACGCATTCTATTTGTCGCTAGTATTGATCATTAAAAACTATTTTAACCCTTAATGAACAAGTGTCGTCGTTATCGCTAAAATATACTAAAATAATCAAATGCAGCCATACATGCGGCATTACGTACCAAGAAGTATTTTGGGCTTTACTTTCTGTCATTTTCAATATGAGCACAATGCAGTTAGAAAATAAATTTGAATCTTGGTTAAAAAGCAATATTGGGCAAATTCAATTCTATTCAAGCCAATAAAGCGATTTTAATTATGCAACTTCTCTCGCTTTGGAAATGATGCATTAAATTTATAAAAGTCCGTCGACCTCCTTGGCATAGTTTTATGTAATGCGCTCGTTCGTTAATGGTTAAATCAACTTTTTGACGAATTATTATATGTTTTGCTTTTCTTTTCACTCTTTTTTCAATCCGGTATCGTTCAGCTGGCGTAAAATGACCCTTATGTATCGACTTTTCCAAACTGCCGCGACCTCTTAACACATCGGCGCCTATTCGCTTCCGTCGCGACGTCGATGCCGTTCATATCTCTAATGTACTCGTATAATGGTCTAAAAGTTGGAGGACATAAAATTGTATATATATATATATATATATTGAATGGTAGAGTCTAATATTTGTAGAGTTTCGAACAGAATCCAAAATAATGGATTCTTGTTCGAAACTCTACAAAATATATATATATATATATATATATATATATATAACTCTAAATAGCACATGCTGGCTATATTCAGTGAAAGCAGCTAATTCATCATTGTAGAAATTGTGTTTTTTTTTGCTTTTTTTCAAAAATTTGTAACCTATACCTTTTTACCTCAAACGCGAGATAAATTAGGACGGTCAGGTGACGAACAGGTTCAATGTTTTATTTTGATTTTAAAGGGATGTTACACAATAACAGTTACATTATTCAACCAATGCAAAATATAAATTTCATGTCTGATTTTTTACAAGGATAACGCTGTAAATGACCTTGATCAGAAAATTGCTCAGAAATATTTATCAGGAGAGTTGAATACCTAATTATTTAATTTATCTCTTGTAAAATAGCTTTTTTAACTTAATTTGCCTTTTTATTTGCTACATATTTCTTATTTCTTCACCTTTGCTAGGGCGAAGGTTTAGTTGGTCTTTTAACCTCACCTAGGGTAAACTTTTTTAAGGGTCATATAAATAAAACTTGAATCAAACTTAAAAATAACAGTACAACTTATAAAACGATTAAATCAATTTAATTAAATGAACTTAATTATATTAAGTTTTCGTAAACTAATCTACAAAGCTCACAACCAAACAAGCTAGCAACCAAATAAAATACCGTGGTACCCCGCCTTACGAGCGACTCGTCATACGTATTTTTCGATATACGTAACGGGTGTAAAAATGGTTATGCAGTTTTTGAGAGAATGGATCATCCGATTAGGTTAATTTAAAAAACCTTTTGCTTGTGTAGACGGTGTGCAAAAAATGGTTTTACGATAAGTATCGTAGTTTTTAAAATTTTCAAAAAAAAAATCAAAATTTTCAAAAAAAATTTTAAAGTTTCAAAAAATTTAAATTTGCGAAATTTATTTTCAAAAGAAATATAAATTTTGAAAAATTTCGAAAACTATCAAAATAAAAAAAAAAGATTTCTTATAAAAAACTGATAATATTTAGAAATTTTCAAAAATAATCGGATATTTTTAAAAATTTCTAAATTATCAAAGATTTTAAAAAAAAAATCGATTTTACGATTTTGAAAAAAAATCAAATTTAAAAACATTGACCAACTTTCTTGTCAACATACAAATAAGTTGTTTGTAGAATACGCTCGTTGCCCAATATAATAAGCACTAATAAATTCATAGTATGTATTTATAATAAATAATCTATTAGAAATTATTTAAAACAATTATTGTATATTTTTATTTCTCGGATTTTTAATTGCGGCACGGGAAGTTCCAGCAATTTTCCTTAAGGCACCTTTTATTAAATTCCAGTCTTTCAGAATTTTCGAGAAAAGGTACATTACATACTCTCGAAAGGTAGAAATAATTATAAATGAAATGTTGAATAATTTTTTGTACCTGTTTAGGTTTATCACTACTGAATCATTTATTAACCGGCATAGGTTTTTCAGTGTAGAAAGACCAATATTTACCATCTAGCTGTATCCCCGTCCCATAGACGATACAGTAAAACGACAAATGAATCGCGGCTTACTTATATCAAAAGACCAAACGCTAAAATCTCATAGAACCGAATACGAAACGCTCGAATCGCGTGACCAGAATCGTCGTCGTGTTCCACTAAAGGTCACAGCGCAGTTTCGGGCCGAGAAAAAACTTACCGGATATAAGCTAAAACATTGTTAATGAAGATGTATTTATACACGCCTACTTATATGGTTCCGAATAGCCCAAGATTTATTTTCTCTTATAAAAGAAATACTTTTCGAATGTTTTTTGCTATTCAAATGTCGGCCGTGATACAAACTTCTTGGTACTAAGAGCTTCACATGGAGTGCAGAGGGAAGAGACTTTTTTGGCAAAAAAGCGTAGGGGTATAATGGTCAAGCTGTTATTATATTTTTCAAAGATGTTTAATGAATCAGCATGTATCAGGTTTTCATAAAGTTATTAAGGTGATCACACGTCCCGGATTGGCTGGTAAAGTTCCGGATTTTACCATGCAATCCGGATATGTCTAGAAGTAGAGGAGACTGAGTACGATTGTGCCAGGGTACGGTAGTGTCCTTCATATCAGCCAAAATATACTGATTTGAGGGTCCAGAAGGAGAAAGTTGTAGTATGTTAGTTCGAACAAGTTTCCATTATTGCATTGACGCGGTGCATTAACATGATGTATAGACCGCATTGCTTTTAAAAAAGTAAGTGTTTTGTTTGATTTCTTTTAATAATAACTGTTACTTGTATACAGATAGATCACTTTGTTTATTTTTCTGTAAGTCGAACTTTAGTAGGTAATTACCAGCAACTAGTTTTGTTTTATGTGACATGTATATGTTGTGACATGTATTTCTTGTCTTTTCGGGTGAAGATTAATAAGATAAAGAAAAATCTAATTTAAATAAGACAAATACAAAAGATAAAGCTAGAGGAAACGGGAAGCTTGTTTTATAGGCTTAAAAAAATCAGTTTTTTTTTGCAAAAATGTCTTCCAAAACTAGCCAAAAATATATCCATAAAACTTCAGAAACGAATTGAATTTTGTTTCCGTAATTACAGAAGAAATAGCGAGCATGTATACGAGCGGAAAGAAAACTTCGAAGCTACGATTTCTCGGTTTTTAATTTTTTCGATTCTTCATAATTGGCGGAAAAGATAGGAAAAGAACCAAACGTCCTATTGAAACCAGACAAAGTTCATTGTATTTAGGTTTAAATTCTGTTCTAGTTTAACCTAAAAAAACTTAAAAAAAGTTATAATTAACCCACTTTTTAAACAATCTCAATAAACAAATTGAGAAGAATGATGAAGTATATAACAATAAAACCTGAAAGTTTCGTTCTTATTAAATATTTATTTCCTTCTCAAAGAAGCAAGTTTTTGAAGCCTCTGAAGCAGGCTCCGCGCTTAAGCATTAGAAATTACGCATGTTGTTCTAAATTATTTAGATTTTTTTTTTTTAATTTACACATTTTTATGTGTAGCGCATAAAGAATATTTTTTATAAAAGAAAAGTATATATTTTTATAATAAATTAAAAACACCACTAAAGCGTATCCAATCGCATTTAATGGCAATACGCAAATAGTTCCGTAAGGGTTTTGCGTAGCATCAGGATCATTTGTCTTCATGTCGAACCTTTTTTCTGACAATGAGATACAAATTTAAACAATACAAAGTACTTTATATATTGTTTTCTAAATATATAGCTATACTTTCTTAATTATTCAAGCACTTTTATCAGACTTTAATAGCAATTTACATGCTTATTATTAGTAAAATATTGGTGTAATATTCACAAATCATACATTTATTTTTTAGATAGAAAATAATTCATGCAAAATATTCTGTATAAATATTTTATTTATTCTTTTTAATCTATAATAATTACAAAAGAATTAAATGAAATGAAACATGATAAACCTGGACAGCATCTGTACTAAATTTGTCTGCTGTTATATTAATAAAATAATATTTAAATACATAATGTGAACATTAGCATCTTTATGCTTATGTCAGTGAGCAGATAAATTCCTAAAAATAATTAAGGGTAGGGTGGAGCAAAAAGATCCAATTAGATCTTGAACAATTATATTGTTAAAACTATACCAAGTATATCATAACCCAGTGATTCCCAAAGTGGGCGCCAGCGCCCCCTTGGGGGCGCTGCGGCAATCCAGGGGGGCGGTGATGGGCTTTGTTGCATTTAGGGGGCGATGCTCAGTTGTAGGGGGCGTTTGAACCACAAAAATAAAAAAATATTATATATAAATAAATGATTAACATTAACCAAGATGATATTTTAGTTAAAATTATCTGAACATTAGTTAAAATTATCTGAACTCGTATGCATATTCCAATTCGCAAACAAATTTACCGCATTAGATGTATCGCTCTTATTGACGGGTTTTCTATATCTGGCGGATTTGTTTTTATTTGCTTACCTTTATGGATAAAACTATAATGTTTCTGAGAACATATTTCACATCTATATCTAATAATAAATAATAAAATATCCGCTATTAAAAAATTCCCCATCGGATAATGTTATAGAAAGAAATTGGAGCAATTTACTATATAATTATTTTTGCATAAAGCATGGCATTGTTAATATTATTGGATCGGGTAATAAAGATTTTCTCTCGTTACTTTTGTTAGTCTCTCAGTTATTATAAGTTACAGGTATTTATATTCATACATTTATACCCCCTACACACCCCAAAGAGTCTCGGATTGAATATAAAAAGCCCTGGTCAAATCTTGACTAAGTAGTATAGTGAAATCAATTAAGTCGGCGTGGAGTATTGTTATTAGATGAAATAATTTTATATCAAAAGCAGTTTTTTATTCAGTAATAAATAGCGTCACTATATTTAGCAAGTATTATTGTTGTTGTAATTACATATGTTTGACAATTAATGATATCATATATATTATATTTCATTCAACACCTCTGTAAAAAATATTTTATCTACAAATAATAATGGCTGAATCAAAAAAAAATATAGACAATATAATATCGAATATTTGAAATATAGCTTTATTGAGTCGCCTGTGAATATTACATTGCCAATGTGTCTAATTTGTCAGAAAACTTTTTCAAATGAAGCTATAAAACCTTCTAGACTAAAAGAACATTTGACTAAAATTCATGGTGATAAAATAGATAAAAATTTAAGTTATTTTCGTACTCTGAAAGAGAAATTTCCCGACGGCTCACCCACAAATTTGGTCTGTCATTGAAAAATTTCTGATTGCATTTCCATCATCATACTTAGTGGAACGTGGATTCAGCGCTGCAACTAATTTATTAACAAATAAAAGAAACCTATTACAAATAGTCGAACGTGGTGATTTAAGATTACTTTTGACGAAGATAGAATCGAAAATTGCTGATTTGATAGCAGGACACCAGATTCATCCCTGACTTTAAAATTATAATGATTGTATCTGTTGATGCTATTTTACAACCTTCTTTTGAAAGAGTAAAAGATTAATTTTGATTAGGTCCATTATTTTAATAAATAAATCAGTAAAACCTTTCCGTCAGCAGTGATGTACCAATTGCAATTGCATTTCATTACAAATATACCCGTAATATATCTGAGAAATTTGATGGTGCATTTTTTTATGAATGTTTTATGATTTATTAAAATTTATTTAGTTAATTTATCTTTTACAGATACACTAATTTTTATATACCTTATTAATTGCTATTGAAATTAAAAAAAAAATGGGGGGGCGTTGAGCAATATTTTTCCTAGAAAGGGTGCGGTAGGTGAAATAAGTTTGCGAATCACTGTCATAACCAACAACATATATAAAAACGAACAACTGTCTGACTATGTCCAGTTCATCATTGTAGAAATGAGTTTTTTTGTGTTATATTATGTGTTTGTTGCAGTTTTAATTACAATTATTGATTTGTTACTAAGTTATAATGAAAGAAAATATATTTACTTTTATTTACTATACATGTTGTTTCGCGGACACTTAGAAGTGAACAACTAGTTTAATTTAAACACTCCGCTACCCCCTCTACCAGGGGTAGCAACCATTCCGTGTAAATCTTAATGCCTGAAGTTTGTCACCTTCATGGCCAATATAATAAAACGAAAAGACATCCGAACATTTTTTTAGATAGAAATGAATTCATGCAAAATATTCTGTATTTTATACGGGATATTATATTATTCTGTATTTTATACGGGAAATATTTAATATTTTATACGGGAACAGCATCTATATTCAATTTGTCTGTTCTATTCATAAATAAGACTTATTGTTAGCATAAAGATGCTTGAGTAAGTGAGCGGATGAATTCTTAAAAAAGAAATAGGGTAGGGTGGAGCACAAAGATCTAATTTGATCTTGAGCAATTATATTGTTAAAACTAAGTCAACTATATCACAATAAATAGCAAATATCAAACAAACAACTGTCTATGTTTAGTTTTCAGTGCACTGACTATGTTCAGTTCATCATTTCTACAATGAGTGTTTTTTTTTTTAATTTTCCACTTGGTCAGGGGGCAAAATGATTTAAAGTTTTATTTTTTAAAGGAATTTTACAAAGTAGTAGCTACATTATTTAACCGATGCAAAATATAAATTTAATTGGTATATTTTTAACAAAGACGACACAACTATTCTTCAGCAGAGTTGGAATAACTATTAATTTAATCTAACTCAGAATTAAAAATACATTTTATTAAATAATTAAATAATGTATACTTAAAATTATATAGAGGTCTTGTAAACTAAATAATAGTGCTCACAACCAAAAAACTAACAACTTTGTTATAGCTTTTCAAGCATTGCCATTTATCACCCGGTTACAACGTCGTAAGAATTAAGGTGATGGCTCGTTATGCAGCTTTTTTCCTGTACTTTCAAATATTGTTGTTAAAAATTTTTAAACTACACTGGTTCCTAAAATATCATTTGTGGAATGTGTTACTCGCGGATCTTCAAGCCCCACTCTATCCTATTTATACAAAAAAATACAAATGAAAGTTAAAAATTCTTGAAATACATATCTCTAAAATTTTAAATTGACTAATATATCAATGTTTACGCGTATCTTATTGATTCAGTTTTGCACCACGTTAGCCAAAAACAATCTAATAAAGAATTGAATTTAAAACATCCCCACATTACCTCGAAAATCACTCGACACAGCAAAAAAAATCCGTACATCGATAACAAAACGAAATCCAATGGTCCATAACTAATAACATTTGCATCGATACATTGGCATTCGTTGGGGCCGATTCCTATCTCGTCCGCGGCCCTTAAAATGGCATTAAGACGAAAAGTTGTTTGTCTTTGTTTCGTGTTTGTTTTTGTCTTGCGATTAGCCGCACTTTTCCCGTCGGCGAGGCATTAGTCTCCGGGGAGAGCAAACAACCCTTGGACAGGCCGCTATAAATTATAGGAACACACAGCGCACAGATTGAATCAATTTGACAAAGTGGGAATGCAACCGAGGAGACGGGAAAGGTTAGACATTTTAAGATACCAATGTGGAAGATACAAGGATATGTGCAAGGGTGAAATAGATGAAACTCTGTTTTGGATGTTAAAGTAACACTTATTTGATTATATGCAAGATGAATCGGATTATTTATTAACTTACCATAGAGTAAGTAATTGTAATAGTCAAAAAATCGAAATTGAAAATTTTTTCGTTTCAGAAGTTTCTAAACATCTTAGCATACATAAAAAAATTGATGTTTGTGTGTTTATGTGTGGATATAATTTTTCGTCGACGTTTACGCGGGAGGACCGCTCAACCGACTTTAATGATTCTAAAAGCATTTGATTGCTATTGATAAAAGGATGTGCTGATTAGTTTTTAGCAAAGGCAGGACCAGATGTTGCAGAGATACAGAGTGAAGAGTGCAGAAAATCGAATTTCTGAGAGCACGAAGCATTCGATTTGAATGATTCAAATAACATTATATTCGTAGTGATGAGAAGACGAAATGGTTAGTTTTTGGTAAAGGCAGGCCCGTTACAGAACAAGGAGCAAAAAGTGAAAAAATGGCGGTTTTTGAAAGAACAAAGCATCCGATTCGATTGATTCAAATATTTTGCTTGTGATGAAACAATTAGTTTTTAGGGAAAGTAAAAAAATTTTGTTTTAATTTCAAAATCTAAAAAAAATAGTTTTTTTTATTTTTAAAAAATAATTTTATTTGAATATCGAAAATGATTTGGATTATAATTTTAATTTTTGCTAAAATTCTAGAGCTCACTTATATATTTCAAGTGGATAATTTTAAATTCGCAATTCAGTTTATATAATTCTTACAAATATGAGATAAGTTTCTTCATTCTAACACTGCTTATTTAAGTATTGTTTATTTTCTTTTTACGTGAACATACATAAACGTCATCGTTGAAGTTATAAGCTGTTATATTTTTTCTATAAAATAGGAATATTAAAAGGTACAGTATTTTTAGTAATCTATTCGAAAGCATTTAATATTCATCAAATGTTTCATTACAATACGGGAAATTCTAGCAATTTGTCACGATAACATGCACTAGTTTATTACTCATATGCTAAACAAAAAATTGTTAATAGAATTTTCAGTAAAAATTTATATAGACTATCATGTAGGATACGGCAGGGCACAAAAGTCCAACTAGATATTTAGTACTCATACTATATAAACTAAATGAACTAGATCTAAATATGTATGAAAAAAAAAACAACTATCAAATTATGTTACTAAAATACGTTTTTTCCTATTTCTTTAAGTTTTGTCAACTATGTTTTTTATCCTTATAAACAAATTTATTTTTAACTTCACAGGTATATTACAATATAATAGTTACATTATTCAACCAATGCGAAATACAAATTTTATCAGCACATTCTCTACTGTATATAACCTTGATCTGGTATTTAATCAGAAATAATCATCAGCAAAGTTAAAATAACTGTTAAATTAATTTATTTTCTGCAGTTTTTTCTTAAACTTAATTCACTTTTTCATTACTATTTTGGTATTGTTTTATACCCTTGCCAAAGTAAGGGTTTAATTGGTTTTGTCTTCACTATCGTATGTGAGCTTTTATTGAGGCATCAAACTAAAAAATTACAATACATTTTATAAAAAAAATTAATAAGTGATTAGATAATAAGCTTTATCTATGTAAAAAATGTACCCATAAAATTAATATTTTTCATTCGTTTAATAATGTGGCTATTATTTTGTGAAATCTCTTTATAATTAGATATTGGACTTATTTGCCCTCTGGCAGTCGCATTTCATCGCCTGGTAAAAAGGCTGTATAAAGAACCAGGTAAAAAATTTTTGAAAAACAGCTGCGAGTTTTACAGAACATAGCCAGATATTTGTTTGTTTGATATGTGTTATATAATTTCTTTCACAATATTTTGGCTCAAAATCAAATTGAACCTTGGTGCTCCGCCCTACGCTATCATAAATTAAATATAAATACCATCAACAAAATAAAACTTTGGTTATGAATATTGGTACATGGCCGTTTATCTCTTGATAGCGATAAAAATTAAGGTGATTTCACATCTTTTGCCTTTTGTATTAAAATAATATCGTTAAAAAATCTTATATATATATATATATATATATATATATATATATATATATATATATATATATACTTATTTACTTTTCGTATGGATAAGTTGAAATCCGAAATGAATGTTTTTCATCCCTTTTCCGTTTCAGAACTATTTGATCATTTTGTGGTTTTTCTATAAAAATATGTATGAATTTATTTCCGTACGTGCGTGTGCTGTGTAGTACGTTTGCAAATATTTTTATTTGGATACAATTTTTCTATAAATTTTTTGGGTAAACATGCTGTTTTTGGTAAATAAAAATTCAATAATTTTAGTAGTGCATTGGAAAAAATGTATAAAACGAACGTTTATTTATCAAGATGAATATTTTATATTCGTGTACGTGCAATCGTGTACATCGCTTATATAATAGGAAGTTATAGAAATTTGATAAAAACTAAGTTTAATTATAAATTTACTAAGCACTTGAAAAAGTTTAAAAAAAAATCGGAAACTAATTTTTATATTTTTTAAAAGATTTGCTATCAACGTCATAGCCAACAAATCATTTTTGCGTTACACTATATTTAAATACTTACAGTCGATTTCATTTTTTAAAAATAAAAGCCTTATTTTTTCAAAATTTTGATTTATTATTATTTCTGCTTTTCGAGGAGATGGAATGTCCTTTTCAAGAAACTGTTGAAAGCAAACGTTGTCTTTTATATATTTATTATTTATTTATATACAATAAATGATTTCAAACATATAAAAAATTAAATAAGTACCGTAAATAAAAAAGGCTCTTAGTTCAAAATAAAATAAAATGTTAGCTATGTTAGCTAAGCAAAAAACGTAACACTTTCTCCTAAAATATTGAACTTGAAAGGTCTTAATTATATTCATATTTGAAACATATAAATAAAACATCTTTTTTGCATTAGTATATCAATGTAAATTCAAACCTAAAAATTCAAATATATTCAAAAAACAGTATTTTTTGACTTCCCGAAGAAGTTAATGTTTTCATCAAAAAATCTGATTTGTTGTTTTTATTTTTTCTTGACGTTTCAAGCTATTCTAAATCGAATGAAACCATCTTTGGAAAAAGTATGTATATGTGTATGTAATTTCTGTTGATTAAGTCAATTATTACGCCTATCGGGAAGTTTTTGCAACTTGCCTTAAGTCAAAATGCCACTTTCAACTAGTTAGATACCAAGATCTTATTGTAGCAATTGTTAAGGTTATATTATTTCTAATTTAATATATGTGAAATATGTGAATTCATTATTTTTTATAAAATATCTATATAATGCAAATTTTTTGAAAAACGTTTTTAGCTGATGCTGATATTCTCGAAAGCAGATATTCTTGATATTAAAGATCTGTATGTGAAACAAAGCCACTTCATTTTTGGCAAAGTTCGTGTAAGAATAATTTGCTTAATAGCTGTTCCTTTAACAGTAATTTGGAAACTCAAGTAAATTAACTACTCTAAATAATTCTCCTTGTGAATAGGGTTGTAAAATATTTTACTGCTAATGACGTGAAGGAACGTAGGTATCATCATATGCCGCGAGTATCACTTTCATTAATAAAATCTTACTTTGGGCAATCAAAAGGGAACACGCATTATAGACTTCGCAGTATTGGGAGCCTTTTAGTCCAAAGATTACCTAAATTCTGTATTTTACTTGCACGTATAAATATATGTCAAAGGGACAGCGGAATTAATCGGTTTCAAGGTTTGATTTAGATATTTAAAATTATTTTGTACAGAGTATTAACAAAAGGCTAGATAAGAGTTACTAAAATATCGTCCAAACTCGGTGAAAAATTTTCTTACGACAAATTGCAAAAACTTTCCGATATGTGTATAAAATCTACTTAATCTATAAAAAAAGAGAAAGAGTTTTGAAATTTTGACAGGGAGCATTATTCTAAACTGTCTTCATAATTAATCTACTATTGGTGTCCTACAATAATTTATGATGTTCGATAAAACAATTAATTTTATCATAGATCAATGGTTCATCAAAATTGTTAAAAATGATTTTTGAAACATACGAAGAAACTACCCAGCCAATCTTCATCAAAAACCTAGTCAACACGATTCCCAATAAATATCTTTTGAAGTTATTGAATTTTCGAAATCAATTTGAGGATTTTGGTTAAATATGTACTAACATTGCAGCTAATTGTAAAGATGGCTCTGCCGATTATCTAAAAAAACTATTCGATCTTCATCAAGTTTCATCAATCAAAATTTTTGTAATCCATGCAGTCGTTTTTGGGACCACAAAAATTTTTGTCTCTTTTGTACTTTCTCCAATTTTGGTGTCAATTTAAGTATTTTGGTTAATGATGTACCAACATTTCAGCTAATTGTAAAGATGGCTCGATCTAAACTACTCGATTTTTTTATCAAGTTTTGTCAAATCCAAATTTTTGTAATCCATGCAGTCGTTTTTGGAACCATAAAAAATATTTTCTCTTTTGTACTTTCTCCAATTTTGGTGTTAATTTAAGGATTTTCGTTAAATATGTACTAACATTGTAGCTAATTGTAAAGATGGCTCGGCCGATTGTCTAAAAAAAACTACTCGATTTTTTCTTACCAAATCCAAATTTTTATAATCCATGCAGCTGTTTTTGGGTCCATATAAAATTTAGTTTTTTTCTACTTTCTCCAATTTCGGTGTCAATTTGAGGATTTTGGTTAAATATTTACTAACATTGCAGCTAATTGTAAAGTTGGCTCGGCCGATTGTCTAAAATAGCTACCCGATTTTTTTATCAAGTTTCGTCAAATCAAAATTTTTGTAATCTATGCAGCTGTTTTTGTGTCCATAAGAAAATTTGTCTCTTTTGTACTTTCTCCAATTTTGGCGTCGAACGATCCATAAAAACTTGAAAACTCGGGAAAGCATAAAATTAATAAAACGTTAAACATAAACTTCTTCTTCAGAAAGTCCATAAGAAATTGTACCGAACGTGTTTCGGATATTTTAAATTTCCTAGTATGGCGGTAAGAATAAATTCTAATAAAATCGTTTGCGGATAATGTCAAGATTGTCTCCATTCCAATAAATGTTCGTACCCGAGATCTCGCAATTATCTCTAAAATACGGCACAGTAATTCGAAGTAAAACTATATAATCTTAACTGGTAGAATTGGAAATGAATAAAATTGTTAATTAATCCCGTCTCGACGCGAAACTTCGCGCTAAGATTCTTGTTGAGAAAACAAGATTCAAACAGTTGTGAGGATGATTTTGTATTCATTTCGAGCCAAAGTTAATTTCATGTTACTAGTAGAGTAAAAAAGTTATAATATAATTAAAATTTATATTAAATTATAAACTACCGGGTGAGTTGATTGTAAATTTATTAAAATATCTTATCAAAGTCGAACTTAACTTTAAGTAACTATATTGTGAAAACCAAACCAATTATATCATAACAAATAATATCAAATAAGCAACTATCTAACTACGTTCAGTAAAACTGACAGCTAATTCAATATTATAGAATTTTTTTTTATTTGTTGTTTTTCAAAAATTTGTCACCTGTTTTTTTTACCCCATAGGCGAAGTGAAATGGGCCAAAAAGGTCAAATGTTTTTTTTTATTAATTTTGGAAGAATTTCACGAAATGATAGCTACATATTTAACTAATGCAAAATATAAATTTCATGGGTACATGTTTTACAGAGATAACACTGTATATAATCTTGATCTGGTAACACACGGGAAATATTTACCCACAGAGCTAGAAAAACTATATATTTATTTTTCTTGTAAATTTTTTTTTAGTTAATTTAAATTTTATTTGTTTTTTTATATTTTTTATACCTTGGCCAGGGTAATGGTTCAGTTCGTCCTTTTTACCCCACACAGATATAAGCTTTTATACAGGTTATATAAAAAATCGGTTGAATCTAACTCAAAATTAATAATACAATTTTTAAATAAAATTAAATAATGTATAGCGTAGGGCGGTGCACAAAGGTCCAATTTGACTTTAAGCAATTATATTGGGAAAATCAAACCAACGACTATATCACAACAAGTAACACATATCAAACAAACAATTATCTGATTATGTTCAGTAAAACTGATAGCTACTTAGCTACTTCATCGTTGCAGAAATGTGTTTTTTTTTGTTTTTTTTTTTTAATTTGTTAGCTGGTCCACCCTATAGGCGGGGTAAGTTGGGACGGCCAATGGGCAAACAGGTCCTATGTCTTATATTAATTTTGAAGGGATTTGAAAGAAAATATAGTGCAAAATATAAATTTTACGGATGCATTTTTTTACAGAAACAATACTGTAATAACCTTCTAGTCATCTAGTATTTAGTCATGAATATTAATTGTCAGGGTTGGAGTAACTATTAATTTAAATTATCTCTTGTAAAATTGCTTTATTTAACTTAATTTACTTTTTTACCTTTCTGTAGTGCAAGTTATAGTAATCGCAAACAAATCGAAAATTAAAATATTTATATATCTTTAGGTTGCAAAGGTTTCTGAACATTTTGGCATACCTTAGAATAAATGGATGTATGTATGTGTGTGGGGATACAAATCGAATGTATATTTGATTCGTATTTATAAGGAGTTTTTGACAAAGGCAGGCCCAGTCGTTTCAAAGATACAGGGCAAAAGGAGCTAAAAATTGTAATTTAGTTTTTGAAAGAACGGAGCGTCCGTTTTGAATCATTTGGAAAAACATTTTATTAATAAATTAATAAATTTTATTAATTAGTTTTAGAGATCGAGTGAAAAAAGTAAAAAAATGTCATTTGGCGATCAAAAATGATCATTAGACATATGCACATTATATTATCAGATATTTTATAGAGATTTTAATAATAAGTAGGAATTTTGTTCTAATTCCTATGAGTTCCGTACCAATGGTTATCCGTTAGGCCGCGATGCGGCGCTTACGCGCTTTGATATTTCTTTTCTAAAACATCCACGGAGCACGATTGCTTTAAAAAAAGTTAAACATTTTCAGAAAAATTCAAAGTATAAAAACAGTTTCAAAATATAAATAAAATCAAATTTTTCAAAAAAGTCAATATTTTTCAAAAACTTCAAAATTCTCAGAAATCTAATTTTTTGTTCAAAGTTTACAGAAAATCTTAAAGATTTTTTAAAAGTTTTAATTATCGGTACGGAAAGTTTCAGCAATTTTCCTTAAGGCATCATGCCATGCACCACTAGTTATTAGTTATTTTTTATTTTTTACATTTTTGCCACGGTAAGGGTTTAGTTCTCCTTACTCCACCGAGGTGTAAGCTTTTATAAAGGTTATGTAAAAAAATATATATAACTTAAAATTAACTATTTATCTCATAAAAAAATTAACGTATACTTGAAAATTATATTGAGGCCTCGTAAACTAAACAACAGTGCTCATAACCTAAAACACTAGCAACGAAAGAAAATACTTTTGTTGTGGATTTTCAAATGCTGCTGTTTATCTCCAGATACTGTTTTTTTTTCTTTCTACTTTTATATATTGTTGTTCAAAAATTTGTTATTTTACTTGTTCTCAAGATATCTGTAGTGACCTGTTTCACCCGCGAATCAAGCTCCGCTCTACATAAAGTGCTCGTCTAATTGTAAGTAGATTTCCATTTCACCGTGGTTTGAACCCAAATGCAATGTTTTGTAAATTAAAGCCATTCGTCATAAGGGATGTTATTTGTATCTGAAACGTCGTTTACATGTATGCAATCTCTGCAACAATTTTAACTCTGTAACATTACGTATAATATATTCCCGACGGGCGCGCATAACGGCGAACGCGATCTACAATACACGGCGTTCGTCGGCCTCGCAGTATTTTTCTTGTTCGCGAACATTTTATTTTTGTTTACGTTATCGTATATTAGAAAGTCTATTCAGAGATTATGTTATCTCTGTAATATATGTTATGCACAATGTTCACAGATTGTGCGGTGTAGTTCCTTTTGCGCGGTTTCTCGGCCGCAATACGTGCCTCCGGGCGCGATTTAAAAAAGCGTTACCGCGCGTCATTTGCGCGATTTTTTCCTTATTTTTTGCTATTCGGTGTATCATTATGTACACACATATTTTCCTGTTGGTGGAATGATATATGATTTAAAATTAACTGCAATATGAACGGAGCAAAAACGTTTCATATGCAAATTTTACAGAAATAATTTTGTTAGCTTGATGATGTATGAAAATGAAGTTCGACTAGATGGGCTAGCTATCTGATGCAAAGGAATTTACTATCAACGAAAATGATATTAAAAGTATTTCAAAATTGTAGTTTGCACATAAGGTAGGTTTAGTCTGAGAGGTTTTAATGATACGTTGAATTAGAAACTTTAATAATAAATTATTAAATAACAAAATATAGTTTGGTGTTATTTAATTGCAAAATTGATACCAATATTAAAGCAAAAAACGGATTAAATATGCTGATAATATTTATTCATTATATTTAAACATAGATTTATGCATGTGTGTTCAAATATATAAATATACTATCTGAAAAAGTTGAAATTTTGAATTTCTAATACCACTTGCAGCATCTTTAATAATGTCTATGAGTATAAATAAAACTACAGATTAAATTACTTACTACAATTAAATAATATTCATCTAAAACATCCTATTAAATTTTATCGAACATAATTTGTCAAATCCATTTGACATTTGACGTAAGAGCCGCCATCCATTGTTTCATTTAAATTATGCTTCTACAAAAAAAATTAAACTAAAAATGTAAAGTTTCTACGCGGTTTTGCAATAATATATAAGCACGAAATTTTTAAGACTAAGACTGGCCAAATCCGTATAGCCATTTCATAATACCGAGCTCCATTTTTATATATAAGACAATGCAATTTTTACTTTTCGAGATAAATATATATTCTTTTCTAATAAATTTTCTTTAATTTTTTGGGTTTTGTTTTTTAGTGTTGCATAGGTGGGGTAGAGCGGGTCATAAAGGTCCGCCGCTAAAAAGCTCGATACGATAAGAAGCCATTATCGATATCTCAAAAACAAGTACAGTTGAAAAAAAATTATTATCAATATTTGAAAATAAATTTCAAAAGTTGTATAACGAACCTTCATCTTAATTGTTTCGACGACACTATCAGGAGATAAACAAAAGTAGTTTTTTTCGTAGTTAGGTTGCTTGTTTTTGAGCACTGTTATTTAGTTTGCAAAATCTTAATATAAATTTTAAGTACACGTATTTTAAGTATATAGTTTTATAGTATTGTTATTTTTGGGTTAGATTTAAATTCTTTTTATATAGTCTCTATAAAAGCTTAGAATTGGGTAGGGCTAAAAAGACTAACTGAACCTCTACCCTGCAAAGGTATAAACAAAAACAAACAAAAAAATAATAAAGTGAATTTAGTTTTAGAAAATAATGCTCGTTAAACTTTGAACCTTGATATTGACATTATATGTTTTTATTTCAAATTGTGCTAAAAATATATAGGGTAGAGCGGGACACAATGGTTAAATTTGACTTAGCATTTGTATTGTGAAAACCAATATAGGAATTATATCACAACAAGTAACGCATATCGAACAATTGAATTAAATTTAATTATTCAAATTTTATAAATATTTTATAAATATGCTTGCAAAACTTATTCTCATGTAGCTATTATTTTGTAAAATCTTTTTGAAATTAAAAATAAGACATTAAATCTGTATGCCCCTTGGCCGTCCCATTTTGCCCCAACTATGGGGTAAAATGGAACAGACTATTTTGGAATCATTTATTCTTGATTTCATTTAACTCTGTCTAACTATTGGCAATGGCAGAATAATAAATTACATGATTAGTTGTTGGTCTGCATTTGACTTCTTTTATATGACGTGCTTTTCATCAAAACAATGCTTTTGATGTGATGTCTATGCTCATAATGTGCTTGTGTTATATTTCATGTGCTGCTATGGTAGTAAAACCTGCATAATTATACCATTATGATGTATATTCTCACAGTCTTTGAGCATTATCATATATAACTGCAAATAAATGTTTTCTTTTGTATATAAATGATATAATATGTCCTTAATGGGAGTGATAAATCTAGATCTTCATTACACATCTTGAGACATGGAAATTGTTACTTCTGGCGATGCATTTTCGAAGAATTTGATATTCAAATATTGTGAAGTAAAAATTAACTATAGTGCAAAAAATAATAAAGTGATATTTGGTAGGACGGGGCTTAAAGATCCACCACTAATATCTTAAAAACAAGTAAAGTTAGGAATTTTTTAACAACAATATTTGAAAGAAGAGGGCAACAGAAGTATAACCAGCCGTCACCTAAATCCTTATGACTTCGTTACCATGAGATAAATGGCAAAGTTTAAAAATCCATAACAAAAGCATTTTCTTTCGTTGTTAGTTTTTTTTTAGTTGTGAGCACTGTTGTTTAGTCTACGAGACCTTAATATAATATTCAAGCATGTGTTATTTTATAGTTTTATAAAATGTATTGTTAATTCTAAGTTGGATTCAACCATTGTTTTATATAATCTAAATAAAAGCTTACACGTGGAGTAAAAAGGACCAAGTCAAACCTTACCCTTACCCAATGGTGTAAACAATAAAAAACAGTAAATAAAAAGTAAATTAAGTTAAAAGAGGCAATTTTACAAGAGATGAAAATGAATAAATAGTTATTCTAACTCTTCTGATAAATATTTCTGACTAAATACTAGATCAAGGTTATATACAGTACTATCTATATAAAAATGTACCCCACCAAATTTATATTTTGCATTGGTTGAATAATAAGCCACATTTTTACCATATCCCTTCAAAATTAAACATAGGTCATTAGATCTGTTTGCTCCCTGGCCGTCCCATTTTACACCGATTATGGGGTAAAAAGGACCAGGTAATAAATTTTTGAAAGCAGCAAAAAACACATGATGCATTAGCCGGGCGTTTTACTGAACATAGTCAGATAGATGATTGTTTGATATGTGTTATTTGGTTTTCACAATACAATTGCTTAAGGTCAAATTGGATAATTGTGCCCCGCCCAAACCTATGTATTTTTTGGCACAATCTAAATTTTCTTTTTTTTTATATTATGTTTTATTGATTTTTATTTACTGATATACAGTCATACCTTGAATATATGTCTTACTCTATTCTTAAATTTTCAAAACTAATTTTTAATAAATTATTTAACTAACTAACTTAATTTAAAATATTTTTTTTGGAATAGATTTTTAAGCAATCAGAAAACTACAATTTTTCTATAAGTGAAAGTGAGAACTATGTGAGTGTTAAAATAAGATAGGATCTACTTATCAATCTTACAATATGTTGCTTAAAATATAAATTAAATGATTGTACTTATATACTACATATGTAAAGGCCATTTTCTTTTTAATCTTGAGTTTTGTTGGGGACAAAGAATATTATTTAGCGATTCATTTGGGTGCATTATTAATCTGTTGCGTTAATTTAAAATATAAATATATTTTTGGCACACAAAATAAACATTTAGTTGCATCTTTATATATACTCATGTTCTTTATTGCTAATAATATTGTAATGCTTGTTGGAAAAACTTTATTTTTTGTTCTAGACGTTGGTACAGCATTTCTCTCTGTGTTCTGTACTTCTTGTATCGAAAAACGATATGATCCATATTTTTATGTCTTCAAAATAAAAATACATATTATCAATATCGAAGATCAATTTTAAACGAGCCTTTTCAAGCACAAATGTCCATTACCCATATTTACAAAAACAAACTTTAATAGAACCTTAATTTTTTGTAACGAGAATACTAATATATGAAAACGATCATAAATTACCATGCAATTTATACAGGGTTAACACGTGCAAACGCCACTGAGCGTTATATTAACTCTGGGTGTCATCACCCATGCGATTGATGGCACTAATATATCCTGATAATGCTCTACTGATGTTATACGGCATGCTATTATCATTGGATAATATGTAATTTACATTCTAATTATAACCAATTAATTTGCAATTACTATAAATTATTCAAGCACGCATATTCGCCAAAGTCGTGTAATCTCTATTGCCAAATGTACAAGACCGCTCCGCAGCATTATCGGATTTGCTGTGTAAATAGAGTAAGAATAGAGGAAATATGTCGAAATGTAAGTAAACCTCACTTGAAATAGAAACATTTGTTCAATGTTTAGAATTGCTAATTTTTATAATAACTATATTTAATTAATTTTTTACATGTTCACAAATTGACGTAAATACTGTAAGTTCTGTAGGGTAGTGCGAAGCTCAAAGTTCTAATTTGGATTTGAATAATTTTATTGTAAAAATCAACCCTGCTATATTACAAAAAAACAAACATAAAAATTCATCATTGTACAAATATGTTTTTTTTATTATAAAAATGGTTCCCTGATTTTTTACCTTGGGGCAAATCTGTCTCTTATTTTATTTTCAATTTTAAACAGTTTTATTACAAAGTTGAACAGCAAAATTAAAAATTGTGATGTAAATATGTATTGTTTAACATAATAAACAAAGATGTTTATCAACTCTTACGACTATCATAAATTTTGATTTAGTATGTAAATTTGTTTAGTTTATCATAATTTGTTAGTTATTGGGGAAAAAATCTCAACTATCGACATACAGTAAGCTATTATAAAGTATAATATTTATAAAGTTATTCCAAAACCCATATGGACTTACGGAATAACACTTTGGGGGACAGCATATAAGAGTAATGCAATTGAACTAAAATAAGATTCTAAGGATCATTCTGAACGCCCCAAAATATGTACCGGTCTGGCTGCTCCACCAGGACACGGGCCTACATTGTGTAAGAAAAGAAATCATTAGATACGCCATCAAGTACAGACATCGACTGAGGAACTATCCTAACGAGTTCGCCAAAACGATCATGTTAATAAACTACACCAGAAGACTAAAAAAAACTATAGATTCAACTAATGCATAAAACCAAAGCAATTTATAGCTATTATTTTCAATTTAGAGGAGAATGCAACTGTGCACTCTTCCAAGCATTCAACAACCTCAACAAGTTTATCATAATTAAATTCATTGTTTCTCAAAATACGATGAATACTCAAAGTATGATAAATACAACTTCAGTTTGTAATACGTACTTCATGGGCACATTTTTTTACAAAGATCACACTGCATTCAGCCTCTGTATGAAACTTTGTCAGAAGAATTCATTGTTCGAGTTGGAATAGCTATTAATTTAATTTATCTCTGGTATAAGTACTTTAATTTATTTTACTGTTTTATTTACTGTTTTTTTATTGTTTACATCTTGCCATTATAAATGTTCAGGTGTGGTTACTTCTACTCCGATCATATGTAAGCTGTTTTAGAGGGTATATAAAAACACCTGAAACAAACTTAATAATAATAATATATCTTATAAAAAAAACCTAACAATAAAAATAAATACTTTCGGTAAAAAATTGACGATGTGGCTGTTCATCTCGTGATAGCTTAAGCGTAAGCTTTGAAAAACCAAATATATCTGTAATAATAAATCTGTAATAATAATATAAAAATCAGTTTTCTTAAATAAGTCATTTTTTCAAGCAGAATTACTATCTTTCAGTGGGAATTTGTTATTATTACTCGATTTTATGTTATATTTTATCTTATATTTTTTATATAGGTAGATGTTTTTTCGCTTTTGATCTTGTATAAAATGCTGCTCATTTTTTTTTTAAATTAACTTACGCAAAATAGCATTGGTGTAGGACAGTCCAGAAACTTACTTCATAATTTCTGCTAGACCTAAACATCAAATATATATATACAGAAAGTTATTAAGGAGAGAAGTACGAAATATATTTTAACTAGGATATTTTAACTAACCTTTGATATTTTGCATTCATAATGTATTGACTCATATAAGAATACCTACTCGTTGTACATATGTATATATCATTTTCAGAATTTTGATATATAGTAATGTCATTAGCAAGTAATTGCAAAAATTCAATTTAAATCTTTACGTTTCGAAAACCTACGACAGTGTGGGGCAAAAAATCAAAATCCGGAACAATTATTGGTTTTAGAAAAACACAGGAAAGAAGGTGGAAATACGGAACTGTCTCAGCCAAACCGGGACGTATCGTCACCTTTTTTAAGTCAATGGCTAGTAGCTATATTTTTGCCCTATACTTTAAAATACTATTACTAACAATACCAATTTTTTCTAGTTTTGGGCATAATGGGGATGATGGACTTATTCTCAAATCAGTTTTACATCATATTTTATGTGAGAGATATTTGAGCATTTACTACAATCGTTCCTGACTAATGCAAAATTAGTCATCTAATTTAATTCAAGAACTTAATAATTTAATTAAATTTTGAACAAACGCTCTAAAATGTTTATATCGAATAACTATATACTTTATATAACTAAATAACCTGATCAATTTTAGGACAAATGCTTATATTACATAAAATTCAATTGTGCAAATCACGTTTGAGAGCTTGCTGAACATTTTGGCATACTTTAGAAAAAATGCGTATGTATGTGTGTGTTTTGTGTGTTCGCAATTTTTCGTCCACGTTTTCGGGTGCTCAACCGATTTGAATTATTCAAAAAACTTTCTGCTTGTGTTGACAAAACAATTGCTTTTGGAAAAAAAAATTTTTGATATATCGAAAATAATTCAGATTTTAATTTTATTTTTAGCTAAAGTTCTAAAGATCACTCATATACTCTAAATAAATAATTTTTACTTTGTAATTTAGTTTATATAATTCTTATAAATATTAGACAGTATGAGTATTTATAATAATCTATTTGAAGACATTTGATATTCCTCGAGCATTTCGTTACGGTACTGGAAATTCCAGCAATTTGCCTTAAAGCACGATGCCATACATTTTAAGTTAGTTTAAGTTTTAACTTATAAGAGCTTTTGTTAAGAACCTCAACCAATGCAATGTATGTATGTATGACTACTGCAAAATAACTCTCTATAATTTTATCTGGATTTTTTTCTGTTTAAACAAACATCCTAAAAGTTTTATTCTGAATAACAATATATATTATCCATATTTTTTTACTTTATATAACTAAATAACCTGATGATTTCAGGACATACAATGTGTATCACACAATCCAATTACCCAAATCAGTTTGATATCATATTTTATGTAAACGAAATTCGAGCCTTTTCTGAACTAATACAGCGCATGACTTCGCAGCAAGATATTTTAATCCACAAAAGATTTCTCGTCGGCAACTCCCACATATTTTCAGCATCGTATAACTCGCACTGACTATCAAGTGAATAAATAAAAATATATTACCCAGGCGGTGCAAACGTATAAATGTCTCTTCAGACCGTACGTTTGTATGTGCTCGACAATAATAAAACTTCATTATAAAAATGAAAAAGCTGAACATGGCGTTGCCTCGCTTTATAATTATAACGCATTCACGACGATGCTAATTAGCGACTCCAGGAGCTAGTTAGTCTGATGAACAATGCAGCTGGTATATGGTTACCGACGATTTTTGTTTCTGCTTCTAGGTCATTTAATGCTGCTCATTTTTAGACGCACTTATTTTAGCAGTCTACTAGAAATTCTAGTCACATCATTACTTGATCGTAATTGTTGAATAAATACGCTTCTTTCTTTGTGAACTTCTCAAACGGGAAAAGAAATATAAGACATCTAAAGATGTTTTTTACAACACTGTACACGGATTGCCCGACTGAAAGAAAGAGCTATTACAATTTGCCGTAGGGCAAACCGCAAAAAAATCGAAAATGAAAATTTTTATATATCTTTACGTTTCAAAGGTTTCTGAACATTATGGCATACCTTAGAAAAAATGGATGTGTGTGTTTGTCCGGATATAAATTATCGTCGACGATTTCGGGAACACGGATCAACCGATTTGAATCATTCAAAAAACATTCAGTTTGTATTGATAAGGAGACGTGCTGATTAGTTTTTGGCAAAGGCAGGTCTAGCCGTTCTGAAGAAACGGGGCCAAAAGTGTCAAAAACGGTAACTCAGTTTTTAAGAGAACGGAGCGTCCGATTTATAATTTTCAGATAACATTCTACTTGTATTAACAATAACAATACAAGATGAACAACTGATTAAATTTTTGAGAAGGCAGGTCCAGCGGTCATGGACTCTCAATAAAAATAAGTTAAAAAAATGTCATTTGGCGGTCAAAAATGTTTATTGGACATATGTACATCAAATTATCAGATATTTTATAAAGATTTTAATAATGTGTATACATTTTGTGTAATTTTTTTTTGGTTTCGTACCAAGATTTTTAATTACGGTACGGGAAGTTCCAGCAATTTGCCTTAATTTGCACGATGCCATGCACCCCACTAGTTTTTATGTTGAAACTGCCAACATTGTAGAAGATTGTCGTAGTATAAAAATATGAATTAATCATAAACTAGTGGTGCATGGCATCGTGGTCAAAAAATTATAGTAATCGCAAGAAACGAAATTTCTTGCATTTGCATATATTTACGTTTTAGAGCCTTCTGAACATTTTGGCATACCTTAGAAAAAATAGATGTATGTGTATATATGTTTGTATGTATGTAGTATATATGTGTGTATGTTTGGATACAATTTTTCGTCCACCATTTCGAGAACACAAATTGAATGATTAAAAAAAAAACATTCGACTTGTATTGATGGGGAGACTTGCTGAATACTTTTTGGCCAAAGCAGGTGCAGCCATTTCGAAGATTCGGGGTAAAAAGTAACAAGAATGGCAATTTTGAGAGGTCGGAGTATCCGATTTGAATAATTCAAAGAACATATCACTTGTATTGATATAATGAAGAATTGGTTGACTTTTTGGGAAGACAGGTCTAGCGGTTTTAGAGATTTGATATAAAAATTTAAAAAATGACATTTGGCAGTAAAAGGTGATAATTAGAAATATGCATATCAAATTTTCAGTTATTTTATGAAGATTTTGATCAAATTTTGTGGATTTTCTCGCAAAATTTGTTTAAGCAATTTGATATTTCGATTCTAAAAATTAAACCTTTAAAAAAATTTAAATTATTTAAAAAATCTTAAACTACGGTACGGAAAGTTCCAGCTAGTTGCCTTAAGACACGATGCCATGCGCCCCACTAGTATTTAAATATATTGCATCATATAAAATGTTTTTGCTATGAATATTGATCCATTTTATACTTATTCGTTTTTTGCTTATTTCCTTCGTCTCCCACCATGTTAAGCTCAACATGCAAGCAATTTCGATTTTTTATATTATTCTGTGGCATTTTCAATAAATCTCGACATTTGCTCAAATAGAATTAAAAATAAATATAATAGAATAATATAAATATTCATATTCTATTGTGCTCAACTGATCATAAAATCGTTTTCTCGTAATCTATTTTTCATTTTGTTGTGTGTCATATATTCCATATGTTGTGAATATAACGCATGGAATTATGTTATTATTTTGCGTTATACAAAAATTGCTGTCATTTTATTTTACCGTTGAAATATTTTTTTAAATTTGTTTTTTTTTTTAGAGAAATA
The DNA here is from genome assembly GCF_003426905.1 of Ctenocephalides felis. Classification (NCBI taxonomy): domain Eukaryota; kingdom Metazoa; phylum Arthropoda; class Insecta; order Siphonaptera; family Pulicidae; genus Ctenocephalides; species Ctenocephalides felis. The sequence goes on from NW_020538040.1 coordinate 142,946,010, forward strand.
TATTTTTAATTATAGCGTTTAAATAATTGACGTAAAGCAACGGGCAAAAAATATATAGACCTAAATATAAAATTTTGTTTAAAAAGTTAACAACAATTTCTATTTTTATAATAATCTTTGCAAAAATAAATTAAAATACAGTATATATATTTAAACAAACTGAAATAAAATTTTCATTCATCTGATTATTTTACAATGCGTCTAATTGTTAGTGTATTAGTCATTTTATACAAATTGCTCTAAATACATTAAGTTTATAGTTTTAAAAGCTTTGAAATTAATGAATGGGCTTATTTTTAATTAAAAGTTATTATCATTAAAATACTTATTATTAAAATAGTTAAATTCTGTGAATCTCAATGGTTTCAAAAATATAAGTTCTTAAAATTGTAAAAAAACGTACAGTTTTAACTCACTGTTACTTAAGTTTTCCTATAATCTTTTTTAGATTTGTTTAGTTACAAATATTCAGCAGAAGTAGTTTTCAAATTTTTGGTATTAAATTCTAAAAATATTGCTAATTAATAATTTTTTTAAATAGTTAAGATTATATCATTATCAATAAAATATTGTTAATATTATAGCAAATAGAAAAACAACTATTGAGTTGTTTTTTCAACATGTCCATATACAATATTCCTTTATGGCTGACAATTGTAAATACCCCAATTTTAATAAATTTCCTTAACTGGCCAGTTGTAAATAAAATGGAGATTAAGGAAAAAAAATTAATTTTTTTCTTAAATATGTAGGATCCACAATAATCTAGTTTGAATTTAATTTATATATTTAAATATAAAATATAGTTGCAAATCGGATTCATTTTTAAATTTTTGATCAAAATTGCACTTGTAGATATCATCAAAGAAGATAGTATTTAATATTTTACAGTTCAGTACCTTGTACAGTAATATTCAACATATTATAAGATTTAGCAGCAAAATTCTAGTGATTTTCTCCAGACATTATAATATAAATAAGGATGAATAACATTAGGTTTATAATTGCTGAATGGTTATTTGGTAATATATACATCATAGGTATGATAGCTATTATAGTTATGAGAAATACTAATTTGGCAATTTTCGGTATCAATCATTCTTATTATCAAGGTTTTCTATTCTGAATTGTGGTAAAAATAGCACATTTATACACATCGCTAAATTATAAAGCAGTTAACTAAAAATAAATTAAATTGGTTTGTAATAGTTAAAGTATAATTGTGTGTTTCTTTAATGATTTTAGGTATAATCCACAAAGATTACAATCTGAACTATAATTATAAACATATCATATCGTAATAAAATTAATTATTAGATGCAAGGATATTCAATTATTAAGTGCAGTTTTTTCAATATTTGAGAAAATTTCTTATCTTTAAGAAATCGTTTTTGTAGTCCTAATCCTAACCTTTTATTTGTGTTTGACTGTGACTAAATGAGAGACCGTTCTGAAATTTATGTTGATTGATTGCCGCGGATTACTGTCACTCCTGATAAAATACATGTTTTATACAAACAGTTGAAAAACACAGAAACAAGAATTAAATCAAGTTTATAGTGCTATTTTAATGATATTACATAATCTAAATCCCGAATCAACCAATTGTGATATCCGTTTTTACTTGAAAATATAGACCCAAATATGTTTTCAAATAAAAATACTCTTTCCGGGCTTTGCCATAACATATCACTTCACAATTTAATATACCTGAACATTTTATCACAAAAAGAAAAGACAACCATTAGATTGCTTTCCCATAATGCAAGAAATAGAAAATACTTTACTACTGCTTATAAAATACAGAAAATTGTTTTAATGGTTTGTTGAATATTAAACAAATTATGTTTACTAGTTACAGTTTTATTATATTTATAAATTAGTATTTTTCAATCAATTATAACTCGAACACTTTTTTATTATTCTTATATACCTCTGTATTTATATTAAATTTATTTCTTAAAATAATCATATCAATGGTAATGATAAGTTCTTTGAAAATTTTATAATCTGTAGTGGAATAAAAATATGTTGTCTACAATTCATCTAGTTGTTTTTCATTTATCTTATTATTTTCTTAAAATATTCATTATATTTAATTATTGATTAATTTAAATTATTTAGTAGGTGCTTATATAATATTTCTATTATTCATGTATGAGAATCAGAGTATCATTTTTAAGATTTATTTTAAGAATTTTTACATTTCTAACAAGGGCACATATGCTATTTTATATCATACTTATAATTAATGTTTCTTTTAAAATATTTTTTCCCGAAGGAGAAGTTTATGTTTTCATAAAAAATCCGATCTGCTAATTTTATGTTTCCTCGGCGTTTCAAGTCATTCTGAATGTTTGTGTGTATGTGAACAGATTCTTTACGGTAAATCGACGTTTTTTCAAAAAACCGGCTGGACTGATTTCAAAATTTTAAAAGCCATTCGATGTATCTCGATGAGGACTATCGTTTGTCAGTTTTGCGCTACGATCGGCCGAGCCGTCTTTGTAAATCGCAGAAAAGAATCGCACGCAATTCTGAATCGATTTTGAAAATTCAAAAACTGTTCGAACGATATTGGTTGGGAATCGTGCTGATTAGTTTTTGTTAAAGATCGGCCGCACCGTTTTCTTGTAATAAAATGTTGAAAAAAAATTTCATCTAATTCGCAAATCTAGATCATACTAAAATATTACGGCCCTACGATAACTCGTTTAGCATTAAAAATTCGTCAAAGTTTGCAAAAATTAGTATCGTTTTTTTGGCATATGTTAAAATTAGACTTTTTATTGACGTTTGCTCAAAAACGCCTGAACCGATTTCAGACATTTAAAAGCCATTTGATGTATCTCGATGAGGACAATCGTTTGTCAGTTTTGTGCGATCATCTGCCGAGCCGTTTCTTTGTAATTTGAAAAAAAGTGTTGAACTTTTTGTCCACATTTGAACTCATACTACCGAATCAATTTTAAAAAATCAAAAACTGTTCGAAAGATATTAGTTGTGAATGATACTCTTCCGAGCCTTTTCTTGTAATTAACTGTTAAAAAAAAATTTATGCCGATTTTATGGAACTTTTTTTTGTCGATATATATCATGGTCTTATAGAATTTACTGAAATATCACGGCCTTATGATAAGTAGTTTAATTTCAAAAATTCATCGTTCGTTTGAGAAAACAAATAGTATAAAATTAAAATTAGACGATTTACTTGGTATAATGATAGAGTACTTGGACTTAATGAACATACAAAACCATTAAAGTCCAACGGAATCTGAATCAATTATAAAAATTATAGATTTTTGAAAATTTGCTTTTAGAAAATACGTTAAGTATTCCTTCGTTTTCAATGATGTGTAATAAATCCACTCGAAATACTTTTAATCACTCATAAATTAATTTATGTTTTATTGATGAAGTCGATTATTTACACATATTGGGAAATTCATGTAACTTGCCTCAAGGCAATATACCAATACCAACTAGTTTTGAATTTGAACATGCATATTATCGAGTTTTATAAACATTAATTTTATTGGTATTCTTATACTTTCTTACCTAAACTTACATTTATTTCTATAAGGTTGTTTTATTTTACGTCTGATATATGAGCACTAGGTATCGGACTGATATCACACAGTAGTGATAGTTTTATTTGCTTTAAATAAAAATTAAATTTTCAAAATTGTCATAAAATGACAACAACAAAAAATTACACAATACCGCCCAGATTCCCCGCCCAGTTGGAGTTTATCTCAGTGTTTGGACTTCCTCTTGGGCAGAGCATTTATGCAAATCAAAATTAAATATTTCTGTAACAACAATACCTATATCCATAATATTTTTCCGCAACAATTATTATTTTTTCCACACTTCCGCATTTTACACGTGCGTAAGTCGTTGGTAGAACGCATCTAATATTTTGCCACGGAAGGAGGAATGTAAAATCGCGGAATGTTACATTTATATTTAGACTTTGCATCATATTTCGTTTCATGTATTGTAGATTATTTTCCACACAAAGTCGGAACTCGTGCATCATGAATATATTATGAAGTACAATAAGTAAATTACCTTGCACAGAAAATAGAATTCAATTTACTGATTCGATGCCAGAAATTCGACAAAGTTTTAAATATTATATTTTAAAACATAAATCCAAATTTATTGAGTTAGTAAGCTATCATATAAATATGAGACATAATTAAATACAGTGATTCTAGTGATTCGGTTATTGTGGTTAATTTTTATTATTTTTGTTTAAACTTTAAAATTGTAACAGTAAATAATTTATTTAAACTTCGGAATCGAAGTAGTTTATAACGTTTCTAGAACCACGGTGAAAACTAGTTGGTATTGGTATTTCGCCTTGAGGCAAGTTACATGAACTTCCCGATATCTGTAAATAATCGACTTGATCAATAAAAAATAAATTAATTTATGAGTGATTAAAAGTATTCCGAGTGAATTTATTACATATCATTGAAAACGAACAAACATTCTATCGTTATACAAAGTAATTCTTCTAATTTTAATTTTAACAAACCTCAAAAAAACTACTTATTTTCTCAAACTTTGATGAATTTTTAAAATTAAACTACTTGTCGTAAGGCCGTAATATTTCAGTAAGTTCTTTAAGATCATATAGATATATATCGCCAAAAAAAGTTCCATAAAAATCGGCCTTTTTTTTCCAACAGTTAATTAAAAGAAAACGGTACGGTGGATTTTCACTTAAAACTAATCAGTATCATTCCCAACTAATATCTTTCGAACAGTTTTTGATTTTTTGAGATCAATTTGGTAGTATGAGCTTAAATGTGGATGAAAAGTTTAACACTTTTTCGCAAATCACAAAGAAATAGTTCGATCGATCGTCGCACAAAACTGACAATCGATAGGTCACATCAAGATACATCAACATGTTTTTAAATTTCTGAAATCGGTTCAGGCGTTTTTGAACAAACGTCGATGAAGGGTCTAATTTTGACAAATGCCAAAAAAACGATACTATTTTTTTGCAAACTTTGACGAATTTTTAAAGTTTTAATGATTTGTCGTAGGGCCGTAATATTTTAGTATGATCTATAAGACTATGGTATCTGCCGTCAAAAAAATAATTATAAAAATCGTCGAAAAAAAAATTTAACACTTTATCACAAGAAAACGGCCCGGCTGATCTGTACCAAAAACTAATCAGCATGATTCCCAACCAATATCTTACGAACGGTCTTTGAATTTTCAAAATCAATTCAGAATTGCGGGCTAAAACGTGGACGTTAGCACTTTTCTGCTATTTATAAAAGACGGCTTGGCCGATCGTCTCACAAATCTCACCAATCATCTCAACAATAGTCCTCATCGAGATACATCGAATGGCTTTTAAATCTTTGAAATCGGTCCAGCCGTTTTTGAAAAAACGTTGATATACGGCAAAAATCTGTTTACATATACGAACACACATACACACAAAACGAGTAAAAAAATAAAAAAATAAAAGTAACCCCACATTTGATACAACATTTTAGTAACAATCATATCAAATATTTTTGTCTCGCACATGAGCTTGTGTTTAAAACAATAAAAATCATTACTAATAATATCAACTTACTACTTACAATAAACTATATTCGACCAAGAAACCTAACAAAAAATACTCTTATAAAAATTCTCTACAATATCATATGAAAGCTGTAACTTTTCTCGTCGGTTGGAGGCGAGAGTGAGAATAAGGTAGTTACATTTGTATTCAATTACATTCACGGGCGCACACGAATCCGGTGCAAAAGTCGAGCTTTTATTTAACGTTTTCCACTGAATTCGCACATTATCGCGATTCGCAAATACAACGGCGAGGTTCAACGATACATTGCACATGAACTGAGCTCATTGCTGCTTTATGACACCGACGGCTAATGCTTCGTATTCGAGAGTATTGTTCAATTGAACAACAAACACGAGCCAGATGGAATTTCTTGCCTCGAATGTTATTTAATACGTTGTCTGCAATGTATTTTGTGACACCACATTTATATATCTATATACACATGCATTATTTGTTTATATACTTATCGTTATATTGATATTTTTACTATTTTTATTATTTACTAAAATTGAAATAAATACATTTATAATGACATTGATATAGACTCTATACCAAAGGTGGGGAACCTGCGGCCTCCGGTAGGTTCTTGTGCGGCCTCTTGCCGTCTAGTACAAAATAGCAGAATTACTTCCAAACAACTATTGTACAAAAATCCCACCAAAAACAGTCATATTGTAACATGACATCAGATTACTAGCCTGAAAAACAGACTCTTAGGCAGATACGAAATAGAGATTTATATTAATATTATTTAATATAAGCAATATTTTCGATTTCGCAAGACATCGCCTATTATATGGTTCAAGAAGTATTATAAAAAAATTAACAGTGCAAAAGAATCGTTAGCACCCCGTTAGGGTTGCAGATTTTTATGCGTATCCGTAGTAAAATGATAAAAATTTCTACTTCTCGCAACCAAAAGCAAATCCGCAGCTTTGGCGGAGATCGGAGCAACCAGATCTAACCTAGATATATTGGCAATTTTATGACACCATAGTTAAAAAATGACACAAAACTATATCTTTTTTGTTGTAGGCAAAATATGTGTCTGTATTTATTTGCACATAATAAGTATATAGAATTTATTTATATTTAAATCTTGAAATATAAATATAGAGTAAGGTATTTGAAATGAGAACAACTCAAATGCAAAATATAAATTAACAATACATTTTGAGCATAATAAATACATATTTTAATTAAAATATTTCTTTCACGTTCATTATTGTTGGTTTATACATTATCAAATAATACGCTTATTTTCATGGGTAAACATTATTATTCTCTAAATGGAGTAGGTACATTATTTATTAATAATTTTTTGTAAATTATATTTTTAAATATCTGTCAATAGTGTCTACATACATTTCTTTTGGAAAAAGGTAACATTGCGTTTAATGCATTAATCCTTTTTTTGTTATGATAACTATTGTCATGAATGACAACAAGCAGGAATATTCATACCGAAAGTGTACAAATGAATTTAATTTAGTTTTCCAAAACCCGAAATTCCCTAAATTAACCGTTAACACCTTAGTTTGCAAAATAAAAAACTATCAGTGAATTCAATGATATAAGAAAAATATATATTTTTTTATTCCAAATAATTATGTAAAAATAAGAATATGAAAATCAAATTCAAATCAAAATACTTTAATGTCATTTTTATATAAAAAATGAATGTTTAAATGAAATTAAAACGAACTAAAATTCGACTTTATCGAAACGAAGTCGATTTTATCTCATTACATACGCTCGAAACATACCAACTTTTTTTTTCCAATCTTCAAGAAAAATTAATGAAATTTTGTTCGATTTCCTTCGACACCCAGAAGTTTTCGATTTATTTCCATCTTAAAAAATCTCGACATTTTTTAAAATTTTGAAGTATTTAATCTATTTTTTTCTATATAATGCAATAAATTGTTAAAACTATAAAAAAACTATAATAGTTTTAGAAAAGTCACTTTTTTAGGTCAATCAGCTTTTATGCGGCCTCTTTTATTGCTGCCTAATTTAAGTGTGGCCTCTAATGGCAAAAAGGTTCCCCACCTCTGCTCTATACTATGGAGTAAAGCGGGGTTTAAATGTCCGCAGGTAAAAACTTTCACCATTAATATCTCACAAACGAGTAAAGTTAGATTTTTTTTAACAACAATATTTAAAAATAGACAAAAGATTTAATAATGTTAATGGCCTTGAACGTTGTCATATTTTATAGAGTAATATGAAATATTAACTAGCTGTAAGTGGAATTCTGTCTTAAGGCAATTAGGGCATCGTGCCTTAAGGCAAATTGCTGGAACTTCCCGTACCAAAAATTATTATTTTTTTAAAAACGATTAACATTTTTGAAAAAAAATTAATTAAAAAAAAATAAGATTTCTGAGAAACTATAAATTTGACAAAAAATTACTTTTTTTTGAAAAAAAAAATTTATATGAAAAAAAAATTTTTTTTTGAAAAAAAAATTTTTTTTTGGATACAAAAAATTTTTTTGAAAAAAATGTTTTCTTCATTTTGACATATTTTGGAAATTCTGAACTTTTTTTCAAAGCAATCGCACTGCTTGAACTGCATAGAGACGAAATGTCAAAGCGCGCATGTGCCGCGCCGCCGTCTAACGCATAAGCATTGGTACGGAACCCATAAAAATGTAAAAAAAAAATATACTTATTGTTAAAATCTCTATAAAATATCTGATAATTTGATGTGCATATGTCTAATGATAATTTTTAACCGCCGAATGGCATTATTTTTTACTTTTTTCATTAGATCTCCGAAACCGCTAGACCTGCCTCCATGAAAATTTGATCAATGCTACATCTTGTCAATACAAGTAAAATGTTTTTTGAATTATTCAAATCGGACGCTCCGTTCTCTTAAAAACGGAGGTACCGTTCTTGGCACTTTTTGCCCCGTATCTTCGGAACGGCTAGACCTGCCTTTGCCAAAAACTAATCAGCACGTCTCCTTATCAATACGAATCGAATGTTTTTTGAATTATTCAAATCGGTTGATCCGTGTTCCCAAAATCGTCGACGAAAATTTGTATCCGCACATACATACACACACATACATACATACATACATACATACACACACACACACACACACACACACACATACATCCATTTTTTCTAAGGTATGCCAAAATGTTCAGAAGGTTTTGAAACGTCGAGAAATGCAAAAATTTTCATTTTCGATTTTTTTGCGATTACTATAACTTACCCTACGGGAAGTTAATAATATTAAAAATAAAACTATTTAAGGTATTTTGCCTCAATTTAATTGATTTAATCGACCGAAATTGAGATTTAGATATTCAGATAAAATTTTCAACTGCACTATTACGTATATCATATACGTAGTCCCTGATATTATTTAATGATTTAAATTAATGATAACATTTTTTATTAGAGAAGGTTTTTTATTAACTTACTACTTTTAATAAATTATATTCGACCAAGAAACAAAAAATACTCTGATAACAAATTCTCTACGATGTCATATGAAAGCTCTCTTTTATTAACAACTGTCCAGTAAAGGACATTCAATAAATTTGATGAATTTAAAATAGTCGGCCAAAAAGGGACATTGTATACTATAAGAGCATGTTGGAAAAAACAGCTCAGTAGTTTAACTAGAGAAGTTTTGTAGACTTATTTTTTTACTGATTCCAAAAAATGACTTTTAAATTTGTAATATTCAAATTTTGACTCATCATATCACAAAAGCAACCTTTGACATAATTTTTTTTTCAAACTTTAATGGATTTTTAAAATTAAACTACTTGCCGTAAGGCCGTGAAATATTAGTATGTGCTTTAATTCCAAGATGTCTATTAACATAAAAAATGACATCGAATAAAATTTTCAACAATTACGAAGCAACGGCTCGGAAAATCTTTGTCCAAAACTAATCACCACGATTCCCTTATATTGTCTTTCGAATAGTTTTTGAATTTTTAAAATCGAGTCAGAATTGTAGGCTTATACGTGGACGAAAATTTCTCACTTTTCTCTTAATTACTAAGTAACGGCTCGGCCGTTCGTCGCACAAAACTGAGAAACGATAGTCTTCATACTCTTCATCGAGATACATCGAATGGTTTTTGAAGTGTTTTAAATATAGAAATTGATTAAAATTTACAATGGTAGGCAGCAATTTTAAGACATACAAGCTCGTGTGTCTGTTCACTATAATTAATTGAAAATTGAAGTGTTTAGATTTAAGTGAAAGCGAAAACTTTAGTTTTGCAATAAACAGTTAAAAATTTTACCTAAATATTTAAATGTAAATTTTGGTTGATTAATTCAATCATTACGCATTACGGAAAGCTTTTGCAACTTGTCTTAAGCCAAAATAATCATAATCATAATAGATAATACAGCAACAAAATTTGATGAAGCAGAATATAAACGTCTATCAATATTGCATAAAATCTACTAGAAAAATTAAGAATCGAAAAACAAAAAATATTTATCTGCATGCCATATTAAGAAACACTATTTTACCCATATATTCGCATTGTTGTAATTTTTTAAAATGAAACTGTACTGAAATTGAATTAATACTACGTTTTTCATTTCATCTAAATGAAATTTATTTAACTAAAATCACTTTTAAATCATCGAGACGGTACACATTTATTCTGTAGATTCGTCTGAAGTCTGAAGTACTCGACTCTATTACATCGCGGTGGAGCGATCTTGTAGTTTTCATACCGAAAGTTGACACAAAGCTGGCAATTTAATATGCCATTCGAGAACGACATAAAGTAGCATACATTTATTACCACTAAAACGTAGTAAAACGTCCTCATATAATGATGCTATGAGTATATATTTATTATACGAGAACATGAATATGCAATATAGGGCACACTTGCTAATTAAGAGAAGAGGGAAAGAAACCACATCTTACAGTTATAATTTATCACTATTATAAGATTATATTATACGTGCAATATAATATACGTATGTATATATATATATATATATATATATATATATATATATACTGAACTTAGAAGCCTAACGTTTTATTTATAACTTATTAGATGTTTGGTGGATATGAGATATGTATTTTTTTTTTAAATTGTTGGCATAAATAAAACGAATAAATTACATTTAAACACAATTCGAAAAAACACATTTTGAGAAATTAGAACATATAGGTCGTATAATATACCCATATATTACACAAATTCTATAATGATTGTGTTATCATTGATAGTATAATTATTAGGCTGTACTATTGAAAATAAAATGAAGCATGTGATATTTTGAGACTAATTTTAATATCAATATATTGTTTTTATAAATATTTTAAACAAAATTCATAATATTTTATCTATGTGTATATATGTGTATGTATGATAAACCATTAATTTAACAAATAAATTGTAAATATTATGTTTATTACCAGTACCTATAAATAATACATTTTAGCAATTAATTCTGCTATCCTGAATCGTAATTTACCAACTAATTTCTAAATATCAAACTTTCATAATTATTTATATTTATAATTGTATTGTTGTATTTTTGTATAATATTATTCAATTCATTTAATTAACTATGTAGTTTTTTATGAAGCAAAAAGTCAGGCAAACGCAACGTGTAATAAATAAAAACCAACATATTTTTATCCGAGTGACTTGAACATCATTTCTTTTATTTCTTCTCTATAAAAATTAGCACACAATCTAGAAGTTTAATTAAATAAATACGATCATTCATTTTAAACGTTTTATATGCTTATATGAGCAAGTAAAACCGAGTTGAGATATTGTTCTGCTTTCGTAAAACAGTCAGAACGCATCTGCTGCGTAAAGTTCAAAACATTTTTTTTCATAATATGCTAATTCAAATACCGTTATCATAACAAATACTAATAGAAATTTCAAGGAAATTTCTGGTTGATGATCCATCAATATGCGCTGCTTATAATAATAACAGTGTAATGTTCTTATTTACAATAACATTTTATTATTTTTTAGCAATTTTATAATCTATAAATATGTTGAAAGTTATATTGTTTAGTAAAATCGTTTTCTATATCTATTTGAATGTCTAATATTATGATCGAAATCAATCAGTAATTGAGGGCTATTTGAAGCCTACCCAGATGTTGTTACTTCTACTTCTGATATGTTCTTAATATGCATAATTAAGATATTATACGTAATTATTTTTGCGGAAATGCATCGGATGTTTATTTGTATTTGTATGCACTTTTGAGATAATCTAAAAATATTTTATTACTATTGCTTGACAACAATCTGGTTGAGTTTGTTGTTTCTAGGTTTTCTAGAGGTTTTATTGTTGACTTATAAAAGTATCGCAAATACGATGTCATTTTATCAGACAATTATATAGAATAATTATATAATTCTATTTTAATTCATCTATATGTTTTATAATAATTAGCGTTCAGTTGTAATTATATCCATATCTTTTTATTTTTCACTTATTGTTATTTTGAACATAAATGTTCTATATATATTTTACAAATTTTTAGTGAGTTCTTTTAATAATACCGGTGAAACATAATATATTCCGAACAAAGAATGTTTATGCATATCGAGAGTGAAATTGCATCAAAAATTTATTGTTTATGTTTGGATTGCCAAGAGCACTTCTAAAACTTAATTTTGACTTAACCCTCTTCATTGATGATTGGGTAGCGTGATAGAGTTAATTCAAATGTGAAATGCTTCTGTGTGATGTCTGATACCATTCCGATACTAAAAGAAATCACTTTTCATTTTATCTCGGCAGAACAGCCAAACTCAATGGACGAATTACTCTTTTGCTGGTTTTTAAGGTTTTGTAAAGATAGAGCTGATGTGCAATTCAGTAATGTGAAAGATACATATATTATCTATATACAATTGTCATCATTCACAGTATCAAGCACACTCTTAGTTTGTGTATAATACAATGCATCATTCTGTATTGTTGTATTCAAAATGATGTTTAATTTTTTAAATATTTTATGAATATGTATGATATATCATTTTCTATTTGTTTGATTGAATGTTTTCTATTTTAATGTAGGGCATGAAACCTTCTTGGAACAAAGAGTAAGGTTTAAATGGTCAAGCGGCATTAGATCTTGGTAAATTGTTCATCAACATCTATTAAGTATTGTAAATTACAAAACAATTGTAAAATTTATAAATAAACATTTTTAAATCGAGTCAGTACTACACAGTTTAAATAAACTGACCATCAATATAACCCAACTTTGTACAGTATTTTTTCAATTTTGTAGTAATTCTTTTTGTAAAATTTTGTTCATGCACAGTTCATTTACACATATTAATGAACACATTATTAAGAAGATAGAATTTCAATATAATACTAAAATAATTATGATGGATCGGGACACAAAGGTCCATTTTGACTTAAGGCAATTATATTAAGAAAATTAAGCCCAATTATATCACAAAAAACACATATGAAACAAACTATTTGACTATGTTCAGTAAATTTCATCTATTTCATCCTTGTACAAATGTGTTTTTTTGCTGTTTTCAAAAAAATTGTCACCTCGTCTTTTTTACCTCATAGGCGGGGTATTACACTCGCAGGTTCTATATATTATTTTCAATTCTACAGGCATTGTGCGAACTAATAGCTACATTATTTAATCAATGCAAAATATTAATTTCACGGGTACATTTACTTCAGAAAAAACTGTATATAACCTTGATCTGGTATTTTGTCTGAAATATTCATCAGCAGCGATGGGATGACTATTTATTTAATTTATCTCTTATAGAACAACTTGTTTTACTTAATTATTTTTTTATTTACTATTTTTATTGTTTACATCTTAGCCAGAGTGAAGTTCTAGTCGGTCCTTTTACCCAACCTACGTGTAAACAAAACTATTGAATCTGACTTAAAATTAACAATTCATTTTATAAAACATTTATATAACGTATACTTAAAGATTATATTAAGGTTTCGTAAACTAAATAACAGTGCCACAGCTAAAAAAAGCCAACAACGAAAGAAAGAACTTTTGTTATGAATTTTCAAACATTGCCGTTTATCTTCCGATAGCAAGGTGTAAGAATTAAGGTGATGGCTGGTTATACATCTTTTTCCCTCTTTATTCAAATATAGTAGTTAAAAATTTCTTAGCTTTTTTATTTTTGAGATATCGGTGGTAGACCTTGTTATTATTTTTTTTTTTTTTTTTTATTTTTATTAAAATGGCCTCGTTTTATCCAAACATTTTAGCCAATATCCATTGAATACATATTATAAAATACAATACTATACATTACAAAATATTTCTTCTGTATGAATATATAAAAAACGAGAAAAATTATTAATAACATATCTTCATTAACTTGATTTCTATAAGTCACTACAATTTTATATTGCACTCATTCATGAAATCCAGCAACACTCTATATATTCCTATATTACTCTCACTAATAATGTGTCTTGCATTTATTGGAAATTGTACTTTTAGCTGTTGTAGTCTTTTATATAATTTCTTCCGTTCATTTTTATATAATTTGCAATTCCAAAATATGTGGTCCAATGTGTCTAATATGATACTACAAGCACAAAATGGGTCTTCTTTGATACCGATTCTGAATAGATGACTGTTATTCCTTGTGTGTGATAGCCTTAGTCTACAGATTGTTGTTATTTCTCTCCTATTCCATTTAATATTTTGAAACCATGTCCTTCTCGATACCTTCGGGTTACACGGTTGGTAAAGTCTTCCTTTCAAACGTGAGTCTTGATCGAATACCTTTTGCCATTGAGACATTCCATTTTTTGTAACAATTCCTTTAAGGTCTACTGCAGGAATTTTATTTACAATCGAGGGTGTGCTATGTGCATCTTTGGCCAGCCCATCCGCGATCTCATTTCCGATGATATTCGCATGTCCTCTTATCCATATTAATTCGATATTATGCTTCTGTTTAATTAAATCTTCTATCTTTCTAATACTGTCGAAAATTAGTGGATTGCCAAAATATTTAGGTATATTTAAAGCATGTAAAGCAGATTTACTATCTGACAAAATTATAACTTTTTTCAATTTATGTTTCCTGATTAGGTCTAATGCTCCATTAATGGCCATCACTTCCGCCGTGAATATTGTAGCCCAATCGGGCATTTTAATTTGAAGTTGTTTGTTTTGACTTGGGATCCAAACTGCGCATCCAACCCCATTATCTGTCTTTGAACCGTCGGTATATATTTGAATAAAATTTTTCCATCTTGAATGCATTAAGTTGTTCAGTTTCAGATTTATTAATTTCTTGTCTATCTTCTTTTCATTATCAAAATCATCTGATAAATGTATGTACTTTTTAGGTAACGTGCCTTTCCAAGACATAGTGAAGTATGTTAATCTGTTATTTACCATCATTTCTTCTTCTAGTGGTTTAAGTGTATGGAACCCAGCAATTAAAGGTGGTATTGGTTTTTTGTGCCAGAATCTATTTTCAAAATGCAGAACTGCAAGTGGCTCTAAACAGTTGTGTATCCATGCATGATCATAATTAAATTTTTTAATCAAAAACCTATTAGTTATAACCTGTCTTCTTATCTCTAAAGGAGCTTCTGCAGCTTCAGCCAACAACGAATTTGTAGGTGTCGACTTCAGTGCTCCCAAGCATATTCTTAACGCTGCATATTGTATTCTATTTAGTCTATCCATTATCCCTTTAGAACTTCCTCCATAAATTTGACATCCGTAATCGAAATGGGGTCTAATAACGGCTTTGTAAAACGAGAGACAGATATTGGGATGTGCACCCCAAGTGGTGCCAGTTACTCGTTTTAGGATATTAATTCCTTTTTCACATTTAGCCAACATTTCATTAACGTGTTTGTTAAAGGATAATTTTGTATCCAATATCATTCCTAAAATTTTGATGTTCTCCAATATTTTAATTTGAATCGAGTCTATATTTATACTGATGTAATTTCTTGGGAGCCTATGCCTAGTGAATAGAATGCATTTAGATTTTTGAGGTTCAAGTGTGAGTTTATTGTCCCGCATCCATTCTAAATCTTTTCTTAAAGAGCTGTTCATTTCATCACTACATTCCTGTAATGATCGCGAAGAAATATACATGACTAAATCATCTGCATATTGTAATTTTTTCACTTTTGTCCCTTCTGTCTCTATGAAATCCGACGTATAGATGTTAAATAATATTGGACTTAAAATCGAGCCTTGAGGGATACCATTAAAAGTTATTCTTGGACCTATGAGTCGATTCTGGTTTCTAACATAAATCTTTCTATCGGATAGAAGTGACATAATAGTGTTAGTAATTTTGTTTGGAATATTTATTTTTGTTAATTTATTTTTGAGTATTTGGTGATCTACATGATCATAGGCTTTTTCAACATCTGTCGTAACTAATAGAACATATTTGTTTTCTGTCAACGCGCCATATAGATCCACAAGGAGTTCGCTGAGTAAATCAATCGTGCCTTTTCCTCTCCTGAAACCGAATTGATATTTATTTAATATTGTATTCTTTTCTATATACCATTCTAATCTCTTTTTTAGAATACTTTCAAATATTTTTGAAAGGCAAGGTAGTAACATTATTGGTCTATAAGACTTATAATCACCAGGATCTTTTTGTGGCTTTAGTATGGGAACTAATACCGCTCTTTTCCACTCTTCTGGAATCCAGTTTGAAAGCAATATATAATTGAATATCTCAATTATTAGGTTTTTTAATGCTTTAGGGCTTCTGTTAATCATGATATATGTTATGTTGTCGAATCCCGGAGAGCTGTCTTTTTTCTCCTTTAGCGCCAGTTCAAGTTCCTCATATTTGATGCGTCCATTAATTTCTTCGTGTTCATTGTCATCAATCCAGTCTTCCGGCCGTTCTTGATTAAATAGGGCAGGTCCAGGAACAAAATCGGGAGTATGGGTCTTAAGAATTGCCTCGTAAAAGTCATCGTTCATTTGATGATGTTGGTTCTGTCTATTATTTTTATTATTCAATTTTTTGATAGTGTTCCAAATTTTGTTAATATTTGTATTCATATTGAACGAATTTATTAACTCACGCCATTTTTCTCTTTTCTTTGTTTTAAACAGTCGTTTAGTTTGTGCTATTACTTTTTGTAGACTCAGGTAATTTTCGTAGTTAAATTCATTTCTTAGTTTCTTAAAGGCTTCGTTTCTTCTTCTTGTTTGGATCTCACAGTCATTGTCCCACCATATGGCCGGTTTAAAGGTATCCGATACTTTATATTGTTTAATGTGTTTTGCTGCCGCCTTATTTATGGTATCTTGGATAAACTTATACTTTTCTTCGCAGTTCGAAGGAATTGTTGAGGTCTCCAGAATATCTTCAATCTCTGATCCATATTTTTCCCAATTTGCTTGTTTAGTGTTCCATTTTCTACCGGGATACCAACGCATCCTTGTATTAAATTTGAAATGCAACTTTATTATAATTGGTAAATGGTCAGAACCAACATTTTCAGGAATTACACTCCAATGAATCCTGTCATGAATAGATGTCGAGCAAAAGGATAGATCAATGGCGGAAGATTTTTTCTTAATAGTCTGTATAGTCGTATGAGTTCCATCATTCAAGACAACTAAGTTAAGACTATCTACAATATCGTACATTATAGCACCTCCACTGTCTATTATTTCGTTTCCCCATGCTATGTGTTTACTATTGAAATCTCCGGTGACGATTAGTCTAACTGGAATTTGTTCAATAAGATTTCGGATTAAATATAAATCCTTTGTGGCTTGAGGTGAGCAATATATGGATACCACGCAAAAGGGGGTAGTCGATTTAATTATAACAGCAGTCATTTGGATATCCCGGTTGTTCTGAGAATGTTTGAATTCCTCACAGATAATACTGTTTCTGATCAGTATGGCTGAGCCACCATAACCATCCTGTCTGTCACTTCGAAATATTTTATAATCTTTGAAGTTAAATTTTTGTCCTTGTTTCAGCCAAGTTTCTGTTAGAGCAGCAATATGAATTTTCTTATGGTACATCAGGCTTTCTATGCTTTCTTTGTTTGCTAGTAATGACCTACAATTTAGTTGAAGTATATTAAAATTGTCCATGTTTGTTTATTGGTTTTTAATTTGCAGATGCTATCTAAAGGGAGTCTTCTATATCTTCTACCTTCCGTTAGAATTATCCTCACATCCTTTGTTATTTACTTGACTTACATTACTTATGCCTTTATCTGTTTTATTAGCCTGGTTTAAATATTTACCAATGGTGTGGATATCGTATTTCAGATTATATATAATTTCCTCTAATTCTTTGCAATCTTTGTTTCTCTCAGATTCTATTTTTTCCCTTAACTTCATTGCCAGTTCTATGAAGTGATTTAGTTGTCTTTTATTTTCTTCAATCTTATTCGTTTTATTACTGTCCATGACATCGAATTCCTGGGTTTTCTTTTGAGATACTTGTTCTTTATTACTTCGGCCGATATGTCTCAAGTATTCTGATCGGCGTTTTTCTATAATATTTCTTGGTTTTTTAATTACCATTAATCTGTCTTTTTCGATATTTAATTCTTGTTCTTCTAATGTATTTAATATCTCATATTTATTATTATAGTTGTTCATAATTATATTACTCCTTAGTTTTGGGAATGATGAGTTATATTCCAGATTGTATGGGTTGCTTTTAACTGCATCCACATATCGATTCTTCTGAATCATCCTTTTTGCTTCTAAATATGATATATTGTGAAGAGCCATTATTTCTTTTATTTCCTTATTTAGTTTAAAGAATTTACATTCTTTGTTATTTGCCTGGTGCTTTTCTCGACATAAAGTACACTCAAACTCTGTGGCGATATGACATTGTTCGTGGGAATGTTCAGCTGCACAATTTTTACATCTTATTTTGCTCTTACAATTCATTTTTATATGTCCAAACCGCCAGCAATTATGACATTGTATCACTGATTGAATATATGGACTAACAGGACATCTAACAGAATACATTGATATAACTTCTGGCAAGTAGTTTCCTCTGAATACCAGTTTAACCGCTTGACTTTTTAGATTTTGCTTATCTACATTTCTTTTTTTAATACATTTGATGTCTACTACTTCAATATCTGATCTGATCACTTCCTTAATTTCCTGCTCATCCATGTCCGGATCAACATTGAAAATAATTCCGCTTCTATATAATTTGTGTTTCGGAATATACGTTCTTATTTTGAATTTTTCAAGAATTTTTTCTTTTATTAGTTTATTTGCATACGTGTAATTTTTAAATAATAATTTGATTTTATTTTTTCCAATTTTTGTTATATTTATGATATTTTTACTTATGTTTGGTTCTTGTTTGAATAACATTCTTCCCAATGCTAGATTGTGAAATCTTCCAATGTTATTGTCAATTGCTTCGGCAAATATTGTATATGGTCCTTCATCATTCGAATTATAAAAGTTATTTTCTTCATTATTTGCAATGGTTTCTTCTTCTATCATTTCGCTCCAACTTTTGTTATTTACACTCGCATCACAACTTGGGGTTTCTTTATTTTTATTATTATTTAACACTAACACTTCACCATCCTTTGTTTCGATTTTTACAATTTTTTTAATTAATTCTTCCGATATATTGAACTTCTTTTTATTCGAATTACGTTTGAATTTTTTATCTGATTTATATTTAATATCTTTATTCTTATCCAAATTTGTGATATTTATCTTAACTATATTTTTCGAACTGCTCGGATTATTAGCTGAATTTTGCACTTCATTACCTCCGTTATTAGGTTGCTCGTAATCACATTCGTAAAACTCTGACTTATCACTATTCATTTCATCATCAATATAAATTTCCTCATCGTTAATAATATTCATCGACCTGACTATTTGACTACCTGTCTCGATTTCCGAGCTGTTAATCCTCTTATCTATACCTGTCGAAACCGGTAATCCACCCGGTTCGAATGGTTTATAATCCATAGAACTGCCTTCAATATTTCTATTACTCAGGTATATAACACTAGTTTTATTTATCTTTAAACGATCCGCACTCCTCGGTGTCCTAGTCGGAACTGCTGGTAGACCTTGTTACCTGCGGACTTTTAAGCGCCGCTCAACCCTATATCAATTAGTGCTCAATTTAAAATGCAAATTGAATATTTAACATGATGTACAGTAGTGTATATATCTCATATAACGGTCAATAGTACTTTTGTAAAATGAACCCAATATTTCATATTAAAGAACAAAACTTAGTAAAACCCAGATGTATTAGCTTGCGCTCGCTCAGTGGCTTTTGCTTTCCAGATTCGGATAGTCCGATATCAAGCAGAAGTAATATATGATTTAACTTTAAAATATAGATCTAAATACTATTTCAAGTAAAAATAGCTGTTCTAGACATTGCTGCAACTATGATCACAATTATAAACGAATTATAAATTATAAACTGAACATGATCTCATTCAGAAAAAAGTCTATGTAATATCATTTGTATGATGCTTCTCATAGCACTTATAGTTAGTTCTGATAGCTATAAATAAAACTAATAAAAAAACACGTTCTGTATAAATTTTCAGCGTTTATTGTACAAGCAAGACAACAAATAAACTGTAGCTCATAATTTTTACAACTTAATATTATATAATTTTACAAATTAATATTAATATTACTCCAACAATATTTTCCTCTTTAGAGGGCGTCCATTATTGTATTGACCCCTTTCCCTCTTAATGATACGTCATGATATTTAAAATTATTTTCCCTCCCCCAACAACATCACGTGTGATTTTAGTTACTGAAAAACTTTCGAACGAATTGTTCTAATTTACGAAAAAATCGTAAAATTTTTAACTTTCCGTAGGGTAAGTTATTGTGATAGTGAAAATTAAAATTGAAAATTTTTACATTTCTTCACGTTTTGAAGGTTTCAGAACATTTTGGCATACCTCAGACAAAATGGATGTGTGTGTGTATGTATGTATGGATACAATTTTTTGTCCACGTTTTTGGGCACACGTTTCAACCGATTTGAATGGTTCAAAAAACATTCGATTCCTATTGATAAGGATATGTGCAGTTTTTGGCAATAGCAGGTCCATCCGGTTTAGAGATACGGAGCAAAGAGTGCTGAAAATAGAAATCGAGTTATTGAGAGAACGGAGTATCCGATTTGAATGGTCTAAAAAACATTTAATTTTTAATGACGGGGGGAAGTGGTGATTGGTAGTGATAATAGTATTTCTGGCAAAAGCTGAATGTGCAAAAAATTGTATTTTTTTAGAGAACTAAGCATCCGATTTGAATTATTCAAAAAACTTCCTGCTTGTTTTGACAAAATAATTCCTTTTGAAAAAAAAAAAATTTTTTTTTCAATTTTTTTTTCCCAAAAAAAATGTTTTTGTTGCTATCGAAAATAATTCAGATTTTAATTTCAATTTTGGCTAAAGTTCTAAAGCTCACTTATATACTTCAAATAAATAATTTTCACTTTGCAATTCAGTTTATAAAACTCATATAAATATTAGACAACGTTACAGTATTTATAATAATCTATATGAAAACCTTTAATATTTCTGGAAAATTTCGTTACAGTACGGGAAGTTCCATAAAATTGCCTTAAGGCACGATGCCATACACAACTAGTTTATTTATTTTTCCGAATGATATTTTACTAGACCCCTCCCTCCCTCACGTAATTTTTCGTGATTTTTATCAAACTCCGTCCCTTTAAAAGCCACATGTGATGAATGGATGCCCCTTCAGCCAGTACTTATTTTAAAGAAACAAATCCATCGATTCTGTATATCCGACATAATATTTTAGAATAAATATATTTTTCTTTACCTTTACCCCGACTGTCACGTAAATTCTTATTTGAAATCAAAAGAAGAACGAACGGCCCTAGGACTATCCCTGTTGGCGTAACGCATCAACGTCAACGCAAGACGCGCTCTCGGCTGATGTACACATCTAAAGAGGGCACCGTTTTCCTTTTATTATCATTGCTTTTCTCTTATTCGTTACAAATGTCAGAAATACAGAAACGCGGAATAGAAAAATTGCAAAAATATGAACAGGCCGAAATAAATGTTTGATCGAATATCACGGCTTGAGGGCGTTGGCTTTTTATATTGATTATAAAATTCTGTTATGCTTCACTTGTTCATGATAGACAGTTGTTTAAATAAAACCCAATAATGATGATTGGTGATGGGTTTACCTAGAGTGAATGGAAATAGATCTGTTTTTGTTCGATACCTTTTTACTGCCTTGTGTTAATACTGCCATCAAAACAGTTATAGATGTATTGTTAACGTGGTGAATAGTTTTTAGTAAAGGCAGATCCAGGCATTTAGAAGATATAGATCCAAATGTACAAAAAATGGCAGTTTTTGAAAGAAATAAGCATCCGATTGGAATGATTAAACAAACTGCTTGTGTTGACGAAAACTTTTAATTTTCCTCGAACATTTCGGTACGGTACGGGAAGTTCCACCAATTTGCCTTGAGGCACGATGCCATACACCACTAGTTTAAATTTTATTATGGTGTAACGTATTACTTTATTACTATAACTTGCCCTACGGGAAGTTAAATATACCCATTGATATACTTTGGTTCGATTAATGATAAAACTCAAGAATAGCGATAGGTAATGATTTATCGAGAGTGAATGTGAATAGAACTGATTTGGAAAATTAGTACAATACTTTTATTACTGAATTGTATTAATAATGTACTGCAATCAAAATTTTTACAGGTCTATTATTTTAATTTTATCATGATCTATTGATTTTTTAATGTAAAGATATTCACCTTCAAAAATTTAAAAAAAAAGTTGATTTAGATAACAATGTAAAGTATTACTTTTTACAGATTTGATTTAATAAAACTTACTACATTAGGTTATCATGTTTTTATAAGAAAGTGATTAAATATGCCGTCTAAAATATAGACACAAAAATAGCAACAAAGAAGTATTGCTTCTGAGAGAATTCTATGAATAAAATTACATAATGATAATTTAGCTAATCAAGAGTGAATTATCTAAAAGTAAACTGAAAATTAGATCTAGAATCTTTTTACTGACTTATGTTAATAATATATTTTTATCAAAATATTTACAAGTATTTTTATTAAAATCTGGTTTTATCTGTCGTATTCTTATTACAAACTGATTAAATGTACCTTCAGTCAAAAACTAGTAATATTATTGCAGTAGTCAGTAAAAACTAATCTTAATGTTTCTTGATTAAATTAAGCAACAAAAGCAAAAATCTGAATAAAGTACACAATTTAATATAATCTATAGAATTTAATCGAGCAACAACATATATTTCGTAAATGCATATTGTTAATGAATATAAATATATTAAAAAGTCCTATCTTTGTTACATTTTAAAAGCATGATATAAGTGCATCATTACATTTTTAATTTATTTTCATTAAACCGATCAGAAAGTAATTTTCTTTAATAGGAAAGTGTAAAAAAATATTTTTTTTTAAATGCCTAAGTTTTTCATTATTTAATCTTTCTTTTAACTATATATTTTTTAATTTTTTTGCTATTTTTTCAAGTATTACATTTTGTAATCATAATTTAGAGCATAGGTTCCCAAATAAGACATACGATTTATACTTGTACGTGCATCTATACTGTAAATTAGTATTATCATTTAAAGTAAAAATACATATTCTTTATACATTTAATCAAATTCAAAATCATAAAATAAGGTAAATATTAAGTACATGACGTCAATAGGAAGGATGAATCTGATGGTATAATATTAAATTTTCAACATATTGTGAATACTGTTTCAACATATCGTCAATTTTGTGAGCCCCGATTTTTTTTGCTAACTCAAGTTATTATAGACCTTTGATATTTGATTGATTTGATGAAGGACACTGTGTGTAGACTCTATTTGGAATCACTAATATAAAGCTATTAAATAATATATCACTATCATTATATTTTCTTATTGTTATGACTGAGTTTATGCAAATTTTTACCAAGCTCTAGATCATTATTATCTTTCTGAAGGTTATGTTTTCGTCCAAAATCCGATTTGCTAATTTTATGTTTTTTCGACGTTCCAAGCCATTCTGAATCGAAACAGACCAAATTTGGAAAAAGTATGTGCGCGTATGGATGTGTATGTATATATGTGAGCCATTTTTGACAATTCGTTTACGTTTTCTCAAAAACGGCTGAACCGATTTAAAAAAATTAAAACCATTCGTTGTACCTCGTTGAAGACTAGCATTTATAAGTTTTGCGCGACGATCGGCCTATTCATTCCTTTGTAATTAGCAAAAAAGCCCACAATTCTGAATCGATTTTGAAAGATATTGGTTGGAAATCGTGTCATTTTAACCAAAAATTCTGACCTCTTTTTGAAAATTCAAATACTTTTCTTATAATACTTTGATACATTAATTAAATATATATTACATTTAATATATTAATATTAATTTATTGATTTATTACTGACTAAATCAAATATTTACACATGTCGGGAAGTTCATGTAACTTTCCTTTAGGCAAAATACTACTCACAACTAGTAGAAATAGCATTTACTTTTATATATTGTTTATGATCTTTTAGTTTCTATATTAAAAATGCCATTAAAAATTTAATCTAGGACAGTTGAGGACTGTATCTCTCAAAAAGCACTCCGCCAAATTAAATAACGTAACTTTCAAATGCGACGTCTATTAACCCTTTAAGCGAACGTTAAGCGCCAAGTAGATTATTCGAAGTCGTATTCCAGACGCTTAAAGAAGCGATTCTTTGTATTAAATGCACTTTAATTTTCCACAGGCCATTATGGGAAAGATATTATGACATTTGCGTCTTTGATATCATAAGATAATTGCCGTTTGTAGCAAAAATTAAAATTTTATACGAACATAATTTAAAATTTACAATAGTAAAACAAATCAACTTTCCAATTAAAATAATTCATTAAGTCTGATGGCGAAAAATTAATGTATGACTACTATTCACATTTGTTTGATCATCAGAAAAGAGTAGGGGAAAGTCCCTGAGTGTCGGACACCTAAGTTTATTTACAAATAAATCAAAAAATATTTTACGAAACATTTATTAAATTTTAACTTATGTTAGATAACAAAGTGAGAAATCAAACTAAATTAACAAAAACGCAACCTTTGTTAAAAAATAATTAATACTATCAATCAAACATTGGTAACACAAAATATAATTTTAGAAAGTGGCACCTAGTACCTGACATTTCAAAATAACCTGCATTGAACACATATGTAGCCATCTCCATACTCTGGAATGTCTACACATGTGTGTTTAACAAATATTCTTTGATATTGCAAAAAAAATCACTATTTATCCAGCGTTTTGGCTAGGCCACGCCGATGAGCATTAGGTGCCGTCCGGCTTTACGGGACTTTCCCCTAATATACACTAGAAATTCTAGTTTAAATATTAGTGTACGGTTGTGCTATTTTATTTTTAATCATGCAATACGCAATAATTTTGTTAATTTGTTAGTTAGAGGGAGCAAAGTAAATTAAATGCTAATTTAAACATTTGTCTACGTAAAAATACTGAAATACTGTCCTTAAATATGATGGATTTGTCATAAAATCAAGTCATTCAGGAAAAGGGCGAGTGTCACAACCGTCCTTAGGGTTTGGCATAAAATAGGTTAAAAAATAATAGCTATAATAACTAAAATGGTGTATAACAACTTTTATTGTCGTCAATATACATTTAAACAAAGCTTACGATATAACAATAAATAACAAAACATAATTTTTCAACAATTTAACAAAAATTCTTTATGAAATCTTTTTTTTTCTTGTATTGAATTTTTCTTTCTCTTTCTCTTTCAAATTTTATCTTAGTTAACTAGGTTTTTTTATCAGTTTAATGTTCGTTTTACAAGAAATACATGTCACAACCTATCCACAAAATTGATCATAACCGTATCCAACGCACACTTTTGAAAACAAATTATCATTATGACTAAGCTAAATTATATAAGCCAAACTAATTGTTTGGTAAACAACTAATACTGTTAAACTTATATTTTAATTTTTTTTCTTTTTTTTTATTAATAGCAATCAAAATACAATTTAATCTTATAAGCTATTGTGACACCAAGGTATCAAAAAAAATAAATAAATAAATAAATAAATAAATAAAATTAATAACAATAATAATAATAATAATAATAATAATAATAAAAGAAAAAGAAAAAAAAATAATTAACTGAAGTTTACTCCAATGAATGAAGCCTAGTGTTAATATTTTAAATTAAAAGGATTTCTAATACTGCTCATTTAATTCAGTGTTTTGCATACATTAGACAAGATTTATTTTCAATTATTGCATTTTGCATTTTAATAATGCAATTCTTACTTAGGTAACTCTTACAGGCAAAAATAGGTATTACTTTATATTGTATATCTGTTTTATTATGAAAATTAACAAACGACTACTACAGGCATATTTTGAATAAACGTATTAAAACCTTCAAATTATATTTATTATTAACAAGCAATAACCTACTAAATAAGATTTACTTTTCAGAATGGGACGAAAGAAGATTTGTGGTTTTACATATAAAACACTTGGAGAAGCTTTTATACATATTATTATACATTACCCTTAAAAATGGGCGAGGCGTAAAGGAAGTAGTCATCAACATAACCTGACCAATTTTATTCAAACCAAGTAGGTATAAATATTATTTATTTTTAATTGTAATGTAATTAAGAAGACATTTTTAAGATTTCATGAAGTTAAGAATCAAACCGCCTTAGCAATGTCTATCCCTTTAATTGACTGATTCTAACTGCAAGTACGAGGAGCATTATGAGGCAAAGTAGCATTTCCTTGTACGAACTCGAAACTTTATTTTATATTACCTTTTTGTCTCCCTTTGAAATCTTTGCACTTGTTTTTTCTCACTGCCATGCATGTTTATTCAGTTAGTTTTTATTACATTTTTTACGCGCTTTCATTGCCCAAAGCGCAGTTTGTGGAAATATAAAAATTGTTTCATGTCGCTGATATGAAATCAAAGAAGAGCTAGAAAATTCTCTGCTAAGTAATATGATTTTTATAGTTTTTTAACCAAAGTCATTTAGCTGCATAATAATTGATAAACAGCTATTATGAGTAGTTGTAAGCTATTTTAAAAGCTTGCAACTTTATTGATTTTTAGTAATATGACATTGTAATAACTAGTACATTTTTTTTTATCCTGCTCTATATAATATTTTAGATCATATTGGTTTTTACTTTCTATATCCTATTCCAATAAATGTTTTTGTAAGCATTTTTATCTTTTTTCGTCGATTTATTTTAATTATCCACGCTCAAAATTCATTACAATGGCATATATGTGAATCTGGTATACTCATTCTAACTACAAGTATATTAGTAATTTAGAAATTTAATCTCGGTACCTCTTTAATGCCAGTCTTAATAATAATATTAAGTATTGAAATTAATTAACCGATTGTGTAATGGGGAAAACATTAATATTACCGATAAACAATCCACAACTTTGAAAAAATTATAAGATATAGGTTTCTAAAAGTTGTGAAAAGTTTTTGAATTTTTGGAGTCATATACTCATCAATACTAAATTTGGCATTTTCTTAACTCAAATCGTGCTCAAAATTATTAGATATAATAATAAAAGTAAAATATATGTATAAAACATTGTATCCGTTCGTATAACATCATATCATTCGGTGAGTGACGAGATGTGTTATTTAGCCCAAATGGTAAAAAATAGAAAATGGGTTATTTTTTTGTAATCATTTGTTTCCAAACTTGATTAAGTTAATTATTTATACATATTGCGCAGATCATACGAAAATTAAGGCAAAATGCTACTTACTATATAGTATGTTCCTGTTGTTAAAATTTTCAAATATAAAACAATAACACAGGTCTACAAAATAAAAAAGTTGTCTGTATTGGTGTATGACAAATATTTTTCAATGTACTTTTTTACCGCTGAATTCGAATCTAAAATCAAAATTGAGGGTTAAACTACAAAAGAATAAAAAAAAAGGCAAAATCTACAATCTGATCAATTTTTTGCATGATAATTAAAATCTTATATTTTTTGTCGTTTTCTGGCACTCCTCTTTTTAAATGCATTGGAAATTTATTTCTGCAATGCATTTTATGTCTTAACAGCTGTAAGTGGAATTTCTGTCTTAAGGCAATTAGGGCATCGTGCCTTAAGCAAATTGCTGGAACTTCCCGTACCAAAAATTATTATTTTTTGTAAAAACGATTAACATTTTTGAAAAAAATTTACTTCGAAAAAATAAGATTTTTGAGAAACTATAAATTGGACAAAAAATTACTTTTTTTTGAAAAAAATTTTTTTTAAAAAATTTTTTTTAGAAAAAATTTTTTTAAAAAAATTTTTTTTTGAAAAAAAAATGTTTTCTTCATTTTGACATATTTTGGAAAATCTGAACTTGTTTTTCAAAGCAATCGTACTGCTTTAACTGCATAGATACAAAATATAAAGCGCGTAAGCGCGGGTCGCGTCTAGCGGGTGTGATCCCATAGAAAAACGGGTAAACATTGATACGGAACCCATAGAAAAATAAACAAAATTTATACTTATTGTAAAATCTCTATAAAATATCTGAAAATTCGATGTGCATATGTCTAATGATCATTTTTGACCGCCAAATGGCATTTTTTTTACTTTTTTCCTTAGATCTCCGAAACCGCTAGACCTGCCTTTATGAAAATTTGATCAATTCTTTATCTTGTCAATACAAGTAAAATGTTTTTGAATTATTAAATCGGACGCTCCGTTCTCTTAGAAACTGAGTTACCGTTTTCGGCTTTTTTGCCCCGTATCTCCGGAACGGCTAGACCTGCCTTCGCCAAAAAACTAATCAGCACGTCTCCTTATCAATACGAATCGAATGTTTTTTGAATTATTCAAATCGGTTGATCCGTGTTCCCGAAATCGTCGACGAAAATTTGTATCCGCACATACATACACACACGTACATACATACACACACACTACTACACACACATACACACACACACACTACACACACACACACACACACACACACATACATCCATTTTTTCTAAGGTATGCCAAAATGTTCAGAAACCTCTGAAACGTAAAGATATATAAAAATTTCATTTTCGATTTTTTTGCGATTACTAAACTTACCCTACGGGAAGTTAATTAAGTTTCGTTTTGTCAGAAAGCTGCAAGTATATTTATTTCCTATGCTCCTGAGTAATCTGCAAACATGTTTGCCGATATTTCAATATATGTTTGCAGATTGCTGCTGGATTTTACAAAAAGAAACTCAATAAAGATTAAAAACAAGTTGCAGAAATCTGTTACACAGGTAATTTAAGAGGGCCAGGAAGGGACAAAATTATAAGATTTGAATTATCATGTAGATAAATTTCTAGATCGAAGATTTGCGTCCGTTTTTTGAAGTTGCGGACGCATGATTTGACTTTATATTTGTGTGTTTAGCGTACTTCCAATGTACCTTATTGGAAAACAATACAGACAAAAATTTTTATGTTTTTAGACTTCTGTAATTAAATTATTAATTGTGTTGATTCTGTGAATTATTACCCGTAGGGTAAGTTATAGTAACTGCAAAAAAATCGAAAATAAAAAATTTAATTATATCTTTACGTTTGAGAGTTTCTTGAACAGTTTGGCATACCTTAGAAAGAAGTATGTGTATGGTGGTTGAGATACAAATTTTCGATTTCGGGGGAAGACAAATCAACCGATTCAAATTATTCAAGAAACTTTTGATTCCCATTAATAAACAGACGTGCTTATTAGTTTTTGACATAGCCAAGTCTAGACGTTTCGAAAATACGGGACAAAAAGTGCCAAAAATGGTAATTAGCTCTTCAGAGATCGAAGCGTCCGATTTCAATAATTCAAAAAACATTTTACTTTGTTGACAAAATGAACTACTGATTAAATTTTTAGGGAGGCAGGTTTAGCGGTTTCAGAGATCAAGTGAAAAAAGTAAAGAAAATCAGCTATTTTTATAAAGAAAATTTTTCAAAATATTTAAAAAACAAATCAAACTTTTCGGGAAAGTCAAATTCTTTCAAAAATTTCAAATTCTCAAAAATCCCATATTTTCAAAAACTTTCAAAAAAAAATTAAAGCTTTTATAAAAAGACAATTTTCGGTACGGGAATTTTCAGCAATTTGCCTTAAGGCACAATGTCATTCATCACTAGTTTAATTTAAATTAAAATTCATTCAAAATGATATAAAATTACTATTCTGAAGATTAACTTATTTTCCACAAGCTCTCTTCGCCACATATGGAACTTAAACGATTGCCGGCACTTGTTATCCCTATCAGAAGCAGTGCATGAACATGTACAAAATTCATTTATTTAACTCCCAAGCACGCAGAAATGTGGAGCATTGAAAAATCTGTGCTATTACACTTAAAGTAAATTCTAATATCTTTCTCTCTAAAAATCTGTGAGTTTTCATTAGTATCTATCGGTCTATTTTGCAATTCAAACCACATTCATTTCGGTGGGTGAAAGAAGAATCATTTATTAGTTGTAATATGAGGGATTTATTTAAGTAATAGCGAAATTTGAATAAAAATTTTAATTATTGTGTATTTGGTAGAAATCTTTTTTAACTGATGACATATTGGTACATATTCAATAATAAAAATTGTGAGATTCGATTAGATTGAACGATTCGGTATGTTTAAAATGATTGTGTTAATATGTATATTGCGACACAATGAAAATGATCGGATTTAATTAATAAAATATTTTATTTTATAATTTGTAGTATAATAAATATTTCATAATATAACTAAATTTCTCTATAATAGTTTATCTTCTTTTTCTTATTTGAAGTGAATTTGCAATAAAGAAAGAAATTTTTTGTTAACTTTACAATAATATTTAGTTATTTATAATATTGTAGCTAAGTTGTTATAAATTCTATTGCAATAAAGTAGTGTCATTTTTATATTACTTTGAATGTGTCGATTTTTGATTTTTTCAATTAGAAAAACATCATTTACATAATGTGTATCTGTTTGTATTAATTGATTATTCAAAAATAGAAACAAAAGGATAAAATTATTAATAGTTCAAAATAAAAATATAATAGATTTTAATGTATTTAAAAGAAAGTATTTGAAAATCGATCAGAATTCTATAAATTAAATATGAGTCTATTATAGTGCTTTCTATTTGAAGTGATTTTATACTAAATCGCCCATAAAAAACTTTTTGATGAATCTGTCAATTTGTCATTGTTCGATTTTTGCTAATGTTACAAACTCAACCGAAAATGAGAATTAATGAAATTCACGGAACACCATCAATTAAAATCATTATTTACACAATTGAATATTTTTCAGTATTAATAATTTCGAAATAAAAGCAAATTATTGTTGACTATCTAAAACAGGAATGTTTAAAATAACTTTATAAAAGCGTGTGAGAAATAAAAACGTTCATGATTATTTAAATGTTTGTTTTTTAAATTCTAACATCTCAAATACAAACATATTTTATTTTAATATTACGCAAATTAACAAGATTTATTTTTTTGCATTATTAGTATAACTTTGACAAACTATTTTAATAGTATAAATGGATTCATGTTGCTTAATTTTTTGCCTTAATTGAATTGCTTTAATTTTGTGATTAATTTACAATTGGAAGAAAAACTAAATATCCAAAAATCCACATATACAATT
>NW_020538040.1:142978397-143052778 GCF_003426905.1 Ctenocephalides felis
TCAAGTTTATAGTGCTATTTTAATGATATTACATAATCTAAATCCCGAATCAACCAATTGTGATATCCGTTTTTACTTGGAAAATATAGACCCAAATATGTTTTCAAATAAAAATACTCTTTCCGGGCTTTGCCATAACATATCACTTCACAATTTAATATACCTGAACATTTTATCACAAAAAAAAGAAAAGACAACATTAGATTGCTTTCCCATAATGCAAGAAATAGAAATACTTTACTACTGCTTATAAAATACAGAAAATTGTTTTAATGGTTTGTTGAATATTAAACAAATTATGTTTACTAGTTACAGTTTTATTATATTTATAAATTAGTATTTTTCAATCAATTATAACTCGAACACTTTTTTATTATTCTTATATACCTGGATTTATATTAAATTTATTTCTTAAAATAATCATACAATGGTAATGATAAGTTCTTTGAAAATTTTATAATCTGTAGTGGAAATAAAAATATGTTGTCTACAATTCATCTAGTTGTTTTTCATTTATCTTATTATTTCTTAAAATATTCATTATATTTAATTATTGATTAATTTAAATTATTAGTAGGTGCTTATATAATATTTCTATTATTCATGTATGAGAATCAGGAGTATCATTTTTAAGATTTATTTAAGAATTTTTACATTCTAACAAGGGCAATATGCTATTTTATATCATACTTATAATTAATGTTTCTTTTAAAATATTTTTTCCCGAAGGAGAAGTTTATGTTTCATAAAAAATCCGATCTGCTAATTTTATGTTTCCTCGGCGTTTCAAGTCATTCTGAATGTTTGTGTGTATGTGAACAGATTCTTTACGGTAAATCGACGTTTTTTCAAAAAACCGGCTGGACTGATTTCAAATTTTAAAAGCCATTCGATGTATCTCGATGAGGACTATCGTTTGTCAGTTTTGCGCTACGATCGGCCGAGCCGTCTTTGTAAATCGCAGAAAAGAATCGCACGCAATTCTGAATCGATTTTGAAATTCAAAAAACTTTCGAACGATATTGGTTGGGAATCGTGGATCTATTTTTTTGTTAAAGATCGGGCTACCCTTTCTTGTTAATAAAATGTTGAAAAAAAATTTCATCTAATTCGCAAATTAATCGAGATATACTAAAATATTACGGCCCTACGATAACTCGTTTAGCATTAAAAATTCGTCAAAGTTTGCAAAAATTAGTATCGTTTTTTTGGCATATGTAAATAAGACTTTTTATTGACGTTTGCTCAAAAACGCCTGAACCGATTTCAGACATTTAAAAGCCATTTGATGTATCTCGATGACAACAATCGTTTGTCAGTTTTGTGCGATCATCTGCCGAGACCGTTTCTTTGTAATTTGAAAAAAATTGTGAACTTGAACTTTTGTCCACATTTGAACTCATACTACCGAATCAATTTTAAAAAATCAAAAACTGTTCGAAAGATATTAGTTGTGAATGATATCTCTTCCGAGCCTTTTCTTGTAATTAACTGTAAAAAAAAATTTATGCCGATTTTATGGAACTTTTTTTTGTCGATATATATCATTGGTCTTATAGAATTTACTGAAATATCACGGCCTTATGATAAGTAGTTTAATTTCAAAAAATCATCGTTCGTTTGAGAAAACAAATAGTATAAAATTAAAATTAGACGATTTACTTGGTATAATGATAGAGTACTTGGACTTAATGAACATACAAAACCATTAAAAGTCCAACGGAATCTGAATCAATTATAAAAATTATAGATTTTTGAAAATTTGCTTTTAGAAAATACGTTAAGTATTCCTTCGTTTTCAATGATGTGTAATAAATCCACTCGAAATACTTTAATCACTCATAAATTAATTTATGTTTTATTGATGAAGTCGATTATTTACACATATTGGGAAATTCATGTAAATTGCCTCAAGGCAATATACCAATACCAACTAGTTTTGAATTTGAACATGCATATTATCGAGTTTTATAAAACATTAATTTTATTGGTATTCTTATACTTTCTTACCTAACTTACATTTATTTCTATAAGGTTGTTTAATTTTACGTCTGATATATGAGCACTAGGTATCGGACTGATATCACACAGTAGTGATAGTTTTATTTGCTTTAAATAAAAATTAAATTTTCAAAATTGTCATAAAATGACAACAACAAAAAATTACACAATACCGCCCAGATTCCCGTTGGAGTTTCTCAGGTTTGGACTTCCTCTTGGGCAGAGCATTTATGCAAATCAAAATTAAATATTTCTGTAACAACAATACTATTCCATAAAATTTTTCCGCAACAATTATATTTTTCCACACTTCGCATTTTACACGTGCCTAATTCGTTGGTAGAACGCATCTAATATTTTGCCACGGAAGGAAGAATGTAAAATCGAGGAATGTTACATTTATATTTAGACTTTGCATCATATTTCGTTTCATGTATTGTAGATTGCACAAAGTCGGAAACTCGTGTATTATGAATATATTATGAAGTACAATAAGTAAATTACCTTGCACAGAAAATAGAATTCAATTTTCTGATTCGAAGCCAAAAATTTTTAAAGACAAAGTTTTAAATATTATATTTTAAAACATAAATCTAAATTTATTAAGTTAGTAAGCTATCATAGAAATATGAGACATAATTAAATGCGGTGATTCTAGTGATTTGGTTATTATGGTTAATTTTTATTAATTTTGTTTAAACCTTGGAATCGTAACAGTAAATAATTTATTTAAACTTTGGAATCGTAGCAGTAAATAACGTTTCTAGAACCACGGTGAAAACTAATTGATATTGGTATTTTGCCTTGAGGCAAGTTACATGAACTTCCCGATATGTGTAAATAATCGACTTAATCAATAAAATATAAATTAATTTATGAGTGATTAAAAGTATTCCGAGTGGATTTATTACACATCATTGAAAACAAACGAAAACTCTATCGTTATACTAAGTAATTCGTCTAATTTTAATTTTAACATACCTCAAAAAAACTACTCGTTTTTTCAAACTTTGATGAATTTTTAAAATTAAACTACTTGTAAGGCCGTAATATTTCAGTAAGTTCTATAAGAAAATGATATATATCGCCAAAAAAAAGTTCCATAAAAATCAGCTTAACTTTTTTTTAACAGTTAGTTACAAAAAAACGGATCGGTGGATTTTCACCTAAAACTAATCAGTGTCATTCCCAACTACTATCTTTCAAACAGTTTTTGATTTTTTTAAATCGATTCGGTAGTATGAGCTTAAATGTGGACGAAAAATTTAACATTTTTTTCCAAATTACCAAGAAACGGCTCGGCCGATCGTCGCACAAAACTGACAATCGATTTTCTGAAATCGGTTCAGGCGTTTTTTGAGCAAACGTCGATGAAAGGTCTATTTTTGACAAATGTCAAAATAAACGATACTATTTTTTGCAAACTTTGACGAATTTTTAAAGTTAAACGAGTTGTCATAGGAACGTAATATTTTTGTATGATCTATAAGGCTATGGTACCTACCGTATAAAAATAATAATAAAAATCTTCGAAAAAAAATGGTTAACACCTTGTTACGAGAAAACGGCTCGGTCGATCTCTACCAAAAACTAACCATCACGATTCCCAACCAATACCTTTCAAACGGTTTTTGAATTCTAAAAATCGATTCAAAATTGCGGAATAAAACGTGGACGTTAGTACTTTTCTGCTATTTATAAAGAAACAGCTTGACCGATCGTCTCACAAATCTGACAAACGATAGTACTCATCGGGATACATCTAATGGCTTTTAAATCTTTGAAATCAGTCCAGCCGTTTTTTAAGAAAACGCCGATTTACCGCAAAAAATCTGTTCACACACACACACACATACACACACACATACTTTTTCCAAATTTGGTCTCATTTGATTCAGAATGGCTTAAAACGTCGAGAAAACATAAAATTAGCGAATCGGATTTTTTTATGAAAACATTCACCTTCGGGAAGTTGATAAAAGTAACCCCATTTTCTACAACATTTTACTAACAATTACTTCAAATATTTTTGTCTCGCACATGAGCTTGTGCTTAAAATAATAAAAATCATTACTAATAATATTAACTTACTACTTTTAATAAATTATGTTCGACCAAGAAACCTAACAAAAAATACTCTTATAAAAATTCTCTACGATATCATATGAAAGCTGTAACTTTTCTCGTCGGTTGGAGGCGAGAGTGAGAATAAGGTAGTTACATTTGTATTCAATTACATTCACGGGCGCACACGAATCCGGTGCAAAAGTCGAGCTTTTATTTAACGTTTTCCACTGAATTCGCACATTATCGCGATTCGCAAATACAACGGCGAGGTTCAACGATACATTGCACATGAACTGAGCTCATTGCTGCTTTATGACACCGACGGCTAATGCCTCGTATTCGAGAGTATTGTTCAATTGAACAACAAACACGAGCCAGATGGAATTTCTTGCCTCGAATGTTATTTAATACGTTGTCTGCGATGTATTTTGTGACACCACATTTATATATCTATATACACATGCATTATTTGTTTATATACTTATCGTTATATTGATATTTTTACTATTTTTATTATTTACTAAAATTGAAATAAATACATTTATAATGACATTGATATAGACTCTATACTATGGAGTAAAGCGGGGTTTAAATGTCCGCAGGTAAAAACTTTCACCATTAATATCTCACAAACGAGTAAAGTTAGATTTTTTTTAACAACAATATTTAAAAATAGACAAAAGATTTAATAATGTTAATGCCCTTGAACGTTGTCATATTCTATAGAGAAATATTAATATTATATGAAATATTAATATTAAAAATAAAACTATTTAAGGTATTTTGCCTTAATTTAATTGATTTAATCGACCGAAATTGAGATTTAGATATTCAGATAAAATTTTCAACTGCACTATTACGTATATCATATACGTAGTCCCTGATATTATTTAATGATTTAAATTAATGATAACATTTTTTATTAGAGAAGGTTTTTTATTAACTTACTACTTTTAATAAATTATATTCGACCAAGAAACAAAAAATACTCTGATAACAAATTCTCTACGATGTCATATGAAAGCTCTCTTTTATTAACAACTGTCCAGTAAAGGACATTCAATAAATTTGATGAATTTAAAATAGTCGGCCAAAAAGGGACATTGTATACTATAAGAGCATGTTGGAAAAAACAGCTCAGTAGTTTAACTAGAGAAGTTTTGTAGACTTATTTTTTTACTGATTCCAAAAAATGACTTTTAAATTTGTGATATTCAAATTTTGACTCATCATATCACAAAAGCAACCTTTGACATAATTTTTTTTTCAAACTTTAATGGATTTTTAAAATTAAACTACTTGCCGTAAGGCCGTGAAATATTAGTATGTGCTTTAATTCCAAGATGTCTATTAACATAAAAAATGACATCGAATAAGTTTTTCAACAATTACGAAGCAACGGCTCGGAAAATCTTTGTCCAAAACTAATCACCACGATTCCCTTATATTGTCTTTCGAATAGTTTTTGAATTTTTAAAATCGAGTCAGAATTGTAGGCTTATACGTGGACGAAAATTTCTCACTTTTCTCTTAATTACTAAGTAACGGCTCGGCCGTTCGTCGCACAAAACTGAGAAACGATAGTCTTCATACTCTTCATCGAGATACATCGAATGGTTTTTGAAGTGTTTTAAATATAGAAATTGATTAAAATTTACAATGGTAGGCAGCAATTTTAAGACATACAAGCTCGTGTGTCTGTTCACTATAATTAATTGAAAATTGAAGTGTTTAGATTTAAGTGAAAGCGAAAACTTTAGTTTTGCAATAAACAGTTAAAAATTTTACCTAAATATTTAAATGTAAATTTTGGTTGATTAATTCAATCATTACGCATTACGGAAAGCTTTTGCAACTTGTCTTAAGCCAAAATAATCATAATCATAATAGATAATACAGCAACAAAATTTGATGAAGCAGAATATAAACGTCTATCAATATTGCATAAAATCTACTAGAAAAATTAAGAATCGAAAAACAAAAAATATTTATCTGCATGCCATATTAAGAAACACTATTTTACCCATATATTCGCATTGTTGTAATTTTTTAAAATGAAACTGTACTGAAATTGAATTAATACTACGTTTTTCATTTCATCTAAATGAAATTTATTTAACTAAAATCACTTTTAAATCATCGAGACGGTACACATTTATTCTGTAGATTCGTCTGAAGTCTGAAGTACTCGACTCTATTACATCGCGGTGGAGCGATCTTGTAGTTTTCATACCGAAAGTTGACACAAAGCTGGCAATTTAATATGCCATTCGAGAACGACATAAAGTAGCATACATTTATTACCACTAAAACGTAGTAAAACGTCCTCATATAATGATGCTATGAGTATATATTTATTATACGAGAACATGAATATGCAATATAGGGCACACTTGCTAATTAAGAGAAGAGGGAAAGAAACCACATCTTACAGTTATAATTTATCACTATTATAAGATTATATTATACGTGCAATATAATATACGTATGTATATATATATATATATATATATATATATATATATACTGAACTTAGAAGCCTAACGTTTTATTTATAACTTATTAGATGTTTGGTGGATATGAGATATGTATTTTTTTTTTTAAATTGTTGGCATAAATAAAACGAATAAATTACATTTAAACACAATTCGAAAAAACACATTTTGAGAAATTAGAACATATAGGTCGTATAATATACCCATATATTACACAAATTCTATAATGATTGTGTTATCATTGATAGTATAATTATTAGGCTGTACTATTGAAAATAAAATGAAGCATGTGATATTTTGAGACTAATTTTAATATCAATATATTGTTTTTATAAATATTTTAAACAAAATTCATAATATTTTATCTATGTGTATATATGTGTATGTATGATAAACCATTAATTTAACAAATAAATTGTAAATATTATGTTTATTACTAGTACCTATAAATAGTACATTTTAGCAATTAATTCTGCTATCCTGAATCGTAATTTACCAACTAATTTCTAAATATCAAACTTTCATAATTATTTATATTTATAATTGTATTGTTGTATTTTTGTATAATATTATTCAATTCATTTAATTAACTATGTAGTTTTTTATGAAGCAAAAAGTCAGGCAAACGCAACGTGTAATAAATAAAAACCAACATATTTTTATCCGAGTGACTTGAACATCATTTCTTTTATTTCTTCTCTATAAAAATTAGCACACAATCTAGAAGTTTAATTAAATAAATACGATCATTCATTTAAACGTTTTATATGCTTATATGAGCAAGTAAAACCGAGTTGAGATATTGTTCTGCTTTCGTAAAACAGTCAGAACGCATCTGCTGCGTAAAGTTCAAAACATTTTTTTCATAATATGCTAATTCAAATACCGTTATCATAACAAATACTAATAGAAATTTCAAGGAAATTTCTGGTTGATGATCCATCAATATGCGCTGCTTATAATAATAACAGTGTAATGTTCTTATTTACAATAACATTTTATTATTTTTAGCAATTTTATAATCTATAAATATGTTGAAAGTTATATTGTTTAGTAAAATCGTTTTCTATATCTATTTGAATGTCTATATTATGATCGAAATCAATCAGTAATTGAGGGCTATTTGAAGCCTACCCAGATGTTGTTACTTCTACTTCTGATATGTTCTTAATATGCATAATTAAGATATTATACGTAATTATTTTTGCGGAAATGCATCGGATGTTTATTTGTATTTGTATGCACTTTTGAGATAATCTAAAAATATTTTATTACTATTGCTTGACAACAATCTGGTTGAGTTTGTTGTTTCTAGGTTTTCTAGAGGTTTATTGTTGACTTATAAAAGTATCGCAAATACGATGTCATTTTATCAGACAATTATATAGAATAATTATATAATTCTATTTTAATTCATCTATATGTTTTATAATAATTAGCGTTCAGTTGTAATTATATCCATATCTTTTTATTTTTCACTTATTGTTATTTTGAACATAAATGTTCTATATATATTTTACAAATTTTTAGTGAGTTCTTTTAATAATAACGGTGAAACATAATATATTCCGAACAAAGAATGTTTATGCATATCGAGAGTGAAATTGCATCAAAATTTATTGTTTATGTTTGGATTGCCAAGAGCACTTCTAAAACTTAATTTTGACTTAACCCTCTTCATTGATGATTGGGTAGCGTGATAGAGTTAATTCAAATGTGAAATGCTTCTGTGTGATGTCTGATACCATTCCGATACTAAAAGAAATCACTTTTCATTTTATCTCGGCAGAACAGCCAAACTCAATGGACGAATTACTCTTTTGCTGGTTTTTAAGGTTTTGTAAAGATAGAGCTGATGTGCAATTCAGTAATGTGAAAGATACATATATTATCTATATACAATTGTCATCATTCACAGTATCAAGCACACTCTTAGTTTGTGTATAATACAATGCATCATTCTGTATTGTTGTATTCAAAATGATGTTTAATTTTTTAAATATTTTATGAATATGTATGATATATCATTTTCTATTTGTTTGATTGAATGTTTTCTATTTTAATGTAGGGCATGAAACCTTCTTGGAACAAAGAGTAAGGTTTAAATGGTCAAGCGGCATTAGATCTTGGTAAATTGTTCATCGACATCTATTAAGTATTGTAAATTACAAAACAATTGTAAAATTTATAAATAAACATTTTTAAATCGAGTCAGTACTACACAGTTTAAATAAACTGACCATCAATATAACCCAACTTTGTACAGTATTTTTTCAATTTTGTAGTAATTCTTTTTGTAAAATTTTGTTCATGCACAGTTCATTTACACATATTAATGAACACATTATTAAGAAGATAGAATTTCAATATAATACTTAAATAATTATGATGGATCGGGACACAAAGGTCCATTTTGACTTTAGGCAATTATATTAAGAAAATTAAGCCAAATTATATCACAAAAAACACATATGAAACAAACTATTTGACTATGTTCAGTAAATTTCATCTATTTCATCCTTGTACAAATGTGTTTTTTTGCTGTTTTCAAAAAAATTGTCACCTCGTCTTTTTTACCTCATAGGCGGGGTATTACACTCGCAGGTTCTATATATTATTTTCAATTCTACAGGCATTGTGCGAACTAATAGCTACATTATTTAATCAATGCAAAATATTAATTTCACGGGTACATTTACTTCAGAAAAAACTGTATATAACCTTGATCTGGTATTTTGTCTGAAATATTCATCAGCAGCGATGGGATGACTATTTATTTAATTTATCTCTTATAGAACAACTTGTTTTACTTAATTATTTTTTTATTTACTATTTTTATTGTTTACATCTTAGCCAGAGTGAAGTTCTAGTCGGTCCTTTTACCCAACCTACGTGTAAACAAAACTATTGAATCTAACTTAAAATTAACAATTCATTTTATAAAACATTTATATAACGTATACTTAAAGATTATATTAAGGTTTCGTAAACTAAATAACAGTGCCACAGCTAAAAAAAGCCAACAACGAAAGAAAAAACTTTTGTTATGAATTTTCAAACATTGCCGTTTATCTTCCGATAGCAAGGTGTAAGAATTAAGGTGATGGCTGGTTATACATCTTTTTCCCTCTTTATTCAAATATAGTAGTTAAAAATTTCTTAGCTTTTTTATTTTTGAGATATCGGTGGTAGACCTTGTTACCTGCGGACTTTTAAGCGCCGCTCAACCCTATATCAATTAGTGCTCAATTTAAAATGCAAATTGAATATTTAACATGATGTACAGTAGTGTATATATCTCATATAACGGTCAATAGTACTTTTGTAAAATGAACCCAATATTTCATATTAAAGAACAAAACTTAGTAAAACCCAGATGTATTAGCTTGCGCTCGCTCAGTGGCTTTTGCTTTCCAGATTCGGATAGTCCGATATCAAGCAGAAGTAATATATGATTTAACTTTAAAATATAGATCTAAATACTATTTCAAGTAAAAATAGCTGTTCTAGACATTGCTGCAACTATGATCACAATTATAAACGAATTATAAATTATAAACTGAACATGATCTCATTCAGAAAAAAGTCTATGTAATATCATTTGTATGATGCTTCTCATAGCACTTATAGTTAGTTCTGATAGCTATAAATAAAACTAATAAAAAACACGTTCTGTATAAATTTTCAGCGTTTATTGTACAAGCAAGACAACAAATAAACTGTAGCTCATAATTTTTACAACTTAATATTATATAATTTTACAAATTAATATTAATATTACTCCAACAATATTTTCCTCTTTAGAGGGCGTCCATTATTGTATTGACCCCTTTCCCTCTTAATGATACGTCATGATATTTAAAATTATTTTCCCTCCCCCAACAACATCACGTGTGATTTTAGTTACTGAAAAACTTTCGAACGAATTGTTCTAATTTACGAAAAAATCGTAAAATTTTTAACTTTCCGTAGGGTAAGTTATTGTGATAGTGAAAATTAAAATTGAAAATTTTTACATTTCTTCACGTTTTGAAGGTTTCAGAACATTTTGGCATACCTCAGACAAAATGGATGTGTGTGTGTATGTATGTATGGATACAATTTTTTGTCCACGTTTTTGGGCACACGTTTCAACCGATTTGAATGGTTCAAAAAACATTCGATTCCTATTGATAAGGATATGTGCAGTTTTTGGCAATAGCAGGTCCATCCGGTTTAGAGATACGGAGCAAAGAGTGCTGAAAATAGAAATCGAGTTATTGAGAGAACGGAGTATCCGATTTGAATGGTCTAAAAAACATTTAATTTTTAATGACGGGGGGAAGTGGTGATTGGTAGTGATAATAGTATTTCTGGCAAAAGCTGAATGTGCAAAAAATTGTATTTTTTTAGAGAACTAAGCATCCGATTTGAATTATTCAAAAAACTTCCTGCTTGTTTTGACAAAATAATTCCTTTTGAAAAAAAAAAATTTTTTTTTCAATTTTTTTTTCCCAAAAAAAATGTTTTTGTTGCTATCGAAAATAATTCAGATTTTAATTTCAATTTTGGCTAAAGTTCTAAAGCTCACTTATATACTTCAAATAAATAATTTTCACTTTGCAATTCAGTTTATAAAACTCATATAAATATTAGACAACGTTACAGTATTTATAATAATCTATATGAAAACCTTTAATATTTCTGGAAAATTTCGTTACAGTACGGGAAGTTCCATAAAATTGCCTTAAGGCACGATGCCATACACAACTAGTTTATTTATTTTTCCGAATGATATTTTACTAGACCCCTCCCTCCCTCACGTAATTTTTCGTGATTTTTTATCAAACTCCGTCCCTTTAAAAGCCACATGTGATGAATGGATGCCCCTTCAGCCAGTACTTATTTTAAAGAAACAAATCCATCGATTCTGTATATCCGACATAATATTTTAGAATAAATATATTTTTCTTTACCTTTACCCCGACTGTCACGTAAATTCTTATTTGAAATCAAAAGAAGAACGAACAGCCCTAGGACTATCCCTGTTGGCGTAACGCATCAACGTCAACGCAAGACGCGCTCTCGGCTGATGTACACATCTAAAGAGGGCACCGTTTTCCTTTTATTATCATTGCTTTTCTCTTATTCGTTACAAATGTCAGAAATACAGAAACGCGGAATAGAAAAATTGCAAAAATATGAACAGGCCGAAATAAATGTTTGATCGAATATCACGGCTTGAGGGCGTTGGCTTTTTATATTGATTATAAAATTCTGTTATGCTTCACTTGTTCATGATAGACAGTTGTTTAAATAAAACCCAATAATGATGATTGGTGATGGGTTTACCTAGAGTGAATGGAAATAGATCTGTTTTTGTTCGATACCTTTTTACTGCCTTGTGTTAATACTGCCATCAAAACAGTTATAGATGTATTGTTAACGTGGTGAATAGTTTTTAGTAAAGGCAGATCCAGGCATTTAGAAGATATAGATCCAAATGTACAAAAAATGGCAGTTTTTGAAAGAAATAAGCATCCGATTGGAATGATTAAACAAACTGCTTGTGTTGACGAAAACTTTTAATTTTCCTCGAACATTTCGGTACGGTACGGGAAGTTCCACCAATTTGCCTTGAGGCACGATGCCATACACCACTAGTTTAAATTTTATTATGGTGTAACGTATTACTTTATTACTATAACTTGCCCTACGGGAAGTTAAATATACCCATTGATATACTTTGGTTCGATTAATGATAAAACTCAAGAATAGCGATAGGTAATGATTTATCGAGAGTGAATGTGAATAGAACTGATTTGGAAAATTAGTACAATACTTTTATTACTGAATTGTATTAATAATGTACTGCAATCAAACTTTTTACAGGTCTATTATTTTAATTTATCATGATCTATTGATTTTTTAATGTAAAGATATTCACCTTCAAAAATTTAAAAAAAAAGTTGATTTAGATAACAATGTAAAGTATTACTTTTTACAGATTTGATTTAATAAAACTTACTACATTAGGTTATCATGTTTTTATAAGAAAGTGATTAAATATGCCGTCTAAAATATAGACACAAAAATAGCAACAAAGAAGTATTGCTTCTGAGAGAATTCTATGAATAAAATTACATAATGATAATTTAGCTAATCAAGAGTGAATTATCTAAAAGTAACTGAAAATTAGATCTAGAATCTTTTTACTGACTTATGTTAATAATATATTTTTATCAAAATATTTACAAGTATTTTTATTAAAATCTGGTTTTATCTGTCGTATTGTTATTACAAACTGATTAAATGTACCTTCAGTCAAAAACTAGTAATATTATTGCAGTAGTCAGTAAAAACTAATCTTAATGTTTCTTGATTAAATTAAGCAACAAAAGCAAAAATCTGAATAAAGTACACAATTTAATATAATCTATAGAATTTAATCGAGCAACAACATATATTTCGTAAATGCATATTGTTAATGAATATAAATATATTAAAAAGTCCTATCTTTGTTACATTTTAAAAGCATGATATAAGTGCATCATTACATTTTTAATTTATTTTCATTAAACCGATCAGAAAGTAATTTTCTTTAATAGGAAAGTGTAAAAAAATATTTTTTTTTAAATGCCTAAGTTTTTCATTATTTAATCTTTCTTTTAACTATATATTTTTTAATTTTTTTACTATTTTTTCAAGTATTACATTTTGTAATCATAATTTAGAGCATAGGTTCCCAAATAAGACA
The DNA here is from genome assembly GCF_003426905.1 of Ctenocephalides felis. NCBI lineage: Eukaryota > Metazoa > Arthropoda > Insecta > Siphonaptera > Pulicidae > Ctenocephalides > Ctenocephalides felis. The sequence continues at coordinate 142,991,697 of NW_020538040.1, forward strand.
TACGATTTATACTTGTACGTGCATCTATACTGTAAATTAGTATTATCATTTAAAGTAAAAATACATATTCTTTATACATTTAATCAAATTCAAAATCATAAAATAAGGTAAATATTAAGTACATGACGTCAATAGGAAGGATGAATCTGATGGTATAATATTAAATTTTCAACATATTGTGAATACTGTTTCAACATATCGTCAATTTTGTGAGCCCCGATTTTTTTTGCTAACTCAAGTTATTATAGACCTTTGATATTTGATTGATTTGATGAAGGACACTGTGTGTAGACTCTATTTGGAATCACTAATATAAAGCTATTAAATAATATATCACTATCATTATATTTTCTTATTGTTATGACTGAGTTTATGCAAATTTTTACCAAGCTCTAGATCATTATTATCTTTCTGAAGGTTATGTTTTCGTCCAAAAATCCGATTTGCTAATTTTATGTTTTTTCGACGTTCCAAGCCATTCTGAATCGAAACAGACCAAATTTGGAAAAAGTATGTGCGCGTATGGATGTGTATGTATATATGTGAGCCATTTTTGACAATTCGTTTACGTTTTCTCAAAAACGGCTGAACCGATTTAAAAAAATTAAAACCATTCGTTGTACCTCGTTGAAGACTAGCATTTATAAGTTTTGCGCGACGATCGGCCTATTCATTCCTTTGTAATTAGCAAAAAAGCCCACAATTCTGAATCGATTTTGAAAGATATTGGTTGGAAATCGTGTCATTTTAACCAAAAATTCTGACCTCTTTTTGAAAATTCAAATACTTTTCTTATAATACTTTGATACATTAATTAAATATATATTACATTTAATATATTAATATTAATTTATTGATTTATTACTGACTAAATCAAATATTTACACATGTCGGGAAGTTCATGTAACTTTCCTTTAGGCAAAATACTACTCACAACTAGTTAGAAATAGCATTTACTTTTATATATTGTTTATGATCTTTTAGTTTCTATATTAAAAATGCCATTAAAAATTTAATCTAGGACAGTTGAGGACTGTATCTCTCAAAAAGCACTCCGCCAAATTAAATAACGTAACTTTCAAATGCGACGTCTATTAACCCTTTAAGCGAACGTTAAGCGCCAAGTAGATTATTCGAAGTCGTATTCCAGACGCTTAAAGAAGCGATTCTTTGTATTAAATGCACTTTAATTTTCCACAGGCCATTATGGGAAAGATATTATGACATTTGCGTCTTTGATATCATAAGATAATTGCCGTTTGTAGCAAAAATTAAAATTTTATACGAACATAATTTAAAATTTACAATAGTAAAACAAATCAACTTTCCAATTAAAATAATTCATTAAGTCTGATGGCGAAAAATTAATGTATGACTACTATTCACATTTGTTTGATCATCAGAAAAGAGTAGGGGAAAGTCCCTGAGTGTCGGACACCTAAGTTTATTTACAAATAAATCAAAAAATATTTTACGAAACATTTATTAAATTTTAACTTATGTTAGATAACAAAGTGAGAAATCAAACTAAATTAACAAAAACGCAACCTTTGTTAAAAAATAATTAATACTATCAATCAAACATTGGTAACACAAAATATAATTTTAGAAAGTGGCACCTAGTACCTGACATTTCAAAATAACCTGCATTGAACACATATGTAGCCATCTCCATACTCTGGAATGTCTACACATGTGTGTTTAACAAATATTCTTTGATATTGCAAAAAAAATCACTATTTATCCAGCGTTTTGGCTAGGCCACGCCGATGAGCATTAGGTGCCGTCCGGCTTTACGGGACTTTCCCCTAATATACACTAGAAATTCTAGTTTAAATATTAGTGTACGGTTGTGCTATTTTATTTTTAATCATGCAATACGCAATAATTTTGTTAATTTGTTAGTTAGAGGGAGCAAAGTAAATTAAATGCTAATTTAAACATTTGTCTACGTAAAAATACTGAAATACTGTCCTTAAATATGATGGATTTGTCATAAAATCAAGTCATTCAGGAAAAGGGCGAGTGTCACAACCGTCCTTAGGGTTTGGCATAAAAATAGGTTAAAAAATAATAGCTATAATAACTAAAATGGTGTATAACAACTTTTATTGTCGTCAATATACATTTAAACAAAGCTTACGATATAACAATAAATAACAAAACATAATTTTTCAACAAATTTAACAAAAATTCTTTATGAAATCTTTTTTTTTCTTGTATTGAATTTTTCTTTCTCTTTCTCTTTCAAATTTTATCTTAGTTAACTTAGGTTTTTTTATCAGTTTAATGTTCGTTTTACAAGAAATACATGTCACAACCTATCCACAAAATTGATCATAACCGTATCCAACGCACACTTTTGAAAACAAATTATCATTATGACTAAGCTAAATTATATAAGCCAAAACTAATTGTTTGGTAAACAACTAATACTGTTAAACTTATATTTTAATTTTTTTTCTTTTTTTTTATTAATAGCAATCAAAATACAATTTAATCTTATAAGCTATTGTGACACCAAGGTATCAAAAAAAATAAATAAATAAATAAATAAATAAATAAAATTAATAACAATAATAATAATAATAATAATAATAATAAAAGAAAAAGAAAAAAAAATAATTAACTGAAGTTTACTCCAATGAATGAAGCCTAGTGTTAATATTTTAAAATTAAAAGGATTTCTAATACTGCTCATTTAATTCAGTGTTTTGCATACATTAGACAAGATTTATTTTCACATTATTGCATTTTGCATTTCTAATAATGCAATTCTTACTTAGGTAACTCTTACAGGCAAAAATAGGTATTACTTTATATTGTATATCTGTTTTATTATGAAAATTAACAAACGACTACTACAGGCATATTTTGAATAAACGTATTAAAACCTTCAAATTATATTTATTATTAACAAGCAATAACCTACTAAATAAGATTTACTTTTCAGAATGGGACGAAAGAAGATTTGTGGTTTTACATATAAAACACTTGGAGAAGCTTTTATACATATTATTATACATTACCCTTAAAAATGGGCGAGGCGTAAAGGAAGTAGTCATCAACATAACCTGACCAATTTTTATTCAAACCAAGTAGGTATAAATATTATTTATTTTTAATTGTAATGTAATTAAGAAGACATTTTTAAGATTTCATGAAGTTAAGAATCAAACCGCCTTAGCAATGTCTATCCCTTTAATTGACTGATTCTAACTGCAAGTACGAGGAGCATTATGAGGCAAAGTAGCATTTCCTTGTACGAACTCGAAACTTTATTTTATATTACCTTTTTGTCTCCCTTTGAAATCTTTGCACTTGTTTTTTCTCACTGCCATGCATGTTATTTCAGTTAGTTTTATTACATTTTTTACGCGCTTTCATTGCCCAAAGCGCAGTTTGTGGAAATATAAAAATTGTTTCATGTCGCTGATATGAAATCAAAGAAGAGCTAGAAAATTCTCTGCTTAAGTAATATGATTTTTATAGTTTTTAACCAAAGTCATTTAGCTGCATAATTAATTGATAAACAGCTATTATGAGTAGTTGTAAGCTATTTTAAAAGCTTGCAACTTTATTGATTTTTAGTAATATGACATTGTAATAACTAGTACATTTTTTTTTATCCTGCTCTATATAATATTTTAGATCATATTGGTTTTTACTTTCTATATCCTATTCCAATAAATGTTTTTGTAAGCATTTTTATCTTTTTTCGTCGATTTATTTTAATTATCCACGCTCAAAATTCATTACAATGGCATATATGTGAATCTGGTATACTCATTCTAACTACAAGTATATTAGTAATTTAGAAATTTAATCTCGGTACCTCTTTAATGCCAGTCTTAATAATAATATTAAGTATTGAAATTAATTAACCGATTGTGTAATGGGGAAAACATTAATATTACCGATAAACAATCCACAACTTTGAAAAAATTATAAGATATAGGTTTCTAAAAGTTGTGAAAAGTTTTGAATTTTTGGAGTCATATACTCATCAAATACTAAATTTGGCATTTTCTTAACTCAAATCGTGCTCAAAATTATTAGATATAATAATAAAAGTAAAATATATGTATAAAACAATTGTATCCGTTCGTATAACATCATATCATTCGGGTGACGAGATGTGTTATTTAGCCCAAATGGTAAAAATAGAAAATGGGTTATTTTTTTGTAATCATTTGTTTCCAAACTTGATTAAGTTAATTATTTATACATATTGCGCAGATCATACGAAAATTAAGGCAAAATGCTACTTACTATATAGTATGTTCCTGTTGTTAAAATTTTCAAATATAAAACAATAACACAGGTCTACAAAATAAAAAAGTTGTCTGTATTGGGTGTATGACAAATATTTTTCAATGTACTTTTTACCGCTGAATTCGAATCTAAAATCAAAATTGAGGGTTAAACTACAAAAGAATAAAAAAAAAGGCAAAATCTACAATCTGATCAATTTTTTGCATGATAATTAAAATCTTATATTTTTTGTCGTTTTCTGGCACTCCTCTTTTTAAATGCATTGGAAATTTATTTCTGCAATGCATTTTATGTCTTAACTAGCTGTAAGTGGAATTCTGTCTTAAGGCAATTAGGGCATCGTGCCTTAAGGCAAATTGCTGGAACTTCCCGTACCAAAAATTATTATTTTTTGTAAAAACGATTAACATTTTTGAAAAAAATTTACTTCGAAAAAATAAGATTTTTGAGAAACTATAAATTGGACAAAAAATTACTTTTTTTTGAAAAAAATTTTTTTTAAAAAATTTTTTTTTAGAAAAAATTTTTTTAAAAAAATTTTTTTTTGAAAAAAAAATGTTTTCTTCATTTTGACATATTTTGGAAAATCTGAACTTGTTTTTCAAAGCAATCGTACTGCTTTAACTGCATAGATACAAAATATAAAGCGCGTAAGCGCGGCGTCGCTGTCTAGCGGGTAAACATTGATACGGAACCCATAGAAAAATAAACAAAATTTATACTTATTGTTAAAATCTCTATAAAATATCTGAAAATTCGATGTGCATATGTCTAATGATCATTTTTGACCGCCAAATGGCATTTTTTTTTACTTTTTTCCTTAGATCTCCGAAACCGCTAGACCTGCCTTTATGAAAATTTGATCAATTCTTTATCTTGTCAATACAAGTAAAATGTTTTTTGAATTATTAAAATCGGACGCTCCGTTCTCTTAGAAACTGAGTTACCGTTTTCGGCACTTTTTGCCCCGTATCTCCGGAACGGCTAGACCTGCCTTCGCCAAAAACTAATCAGCACGTCTCCTTATCAATACGAATCGAATGTTTTTTGAATTATTCAAATCGGTTGATCCGTGTTCCCGAAATCGTCGACGAAAATTTGTATCCGCACATACATACACACACGTACATACATACACACACACATACACACACACATACACACACACATACACACACACATACACACACACACACACACACACATACATCCATTTTTTCTAAGGTATGCCAAAATGTTCAGAAACCTCTGAAACGTAAAGATATATAAAAATTTTCATTTTCGATTTTTTTGCGATTACTATAACTTACCCTACGGGAAGTTAATTAAGTTTCGTTTTGTCAGAAAGCTGCAAGTATATTTATTTCCTATTGCTCCTGAGTAATCTGCAAACATGTTTGCCGATATTTCAAAATATGTTTGCAGATTGCTGCTGGATTTTACAAAAAGAAACTCAATAAAGATTAAAAACAAGTTGCAGAAATCTGTTACACAGGTAATTTAAGAGGGCCAGGAAGGGACAAAATTATAAGATTTGAATTATCATGTAGATAAATTTCTAGATCGAAGATTTGGTCCGTTTTTTGAAGTTGCGGACGCATGATTTTGACTTTATATTTGTGTGTTTAGCGTACTTTCCAATGTACCTTCATTGGAAAACATATACAGACAAAAATTTTTATGTTTTTAGACTTCTGTAATTAAATTATTAATTGTGTTGATTCTGTGAATTATTACCCGTAGGGTAAGTTATAGTAACTGCAAAAAAATCGAAAATAAAAATTTAATTATATCTTTACGTTTGAGAGTTTCTTGAACAGTTTGGCATACCTTAGAAAGAAGTATGTGTATGTGTGTTGAGATACAAATTTTCGTCGATTTCGGGAAGACAAATCAACCGATTCAAATTATTCAAGAAACTTTTGATTCCCATTAATAAACAGACGTGCTTATTAGTTTTTGACATAGCCAAGTCTAGACGTTTCGAAAATACGGGACAAAAAGTGCCAAAAATGGTAATTTAGCTCTTCAGAGATCGAAGCGTCCGATTTCAATAATTCAAAAAACATTTTACTTTTGTTGACAAAATGAACTACTGATTAAATTTTTAGGGAGGCAGGTTTAGCGGTTTCAGAGATCAAGTGAAAAAAGTAAAGAAAAATCAGCTATTTTATAAAGAAAATTTTTCAAAATATTAAAAAACAAATCAAACTTTTCGGGAAAGTCAAATTCTTTCAAAAATTTCAAAATTCTCAAAAATCCCATATTTTCAAAACTTTCAAAAAAAAAATTAAAGCTTTTATAAAAAGACAATTTTCGGTACGGGAATTTTCAGCAATTTGCCTTAAGGCACAATGTCATTCATCACTAGTTTAATTAAAATTCATTCAAAATGATATGAAAATTACTATTCTGAAGATTAACTTAATTTTCCACAAGCTCTCTCGCCACATATGGAACTTAAACGATTGCCGGCACTTGTTATCCCTATCAGCAAGCAGTGCATGAACATGTACAAAATTCATTTATTTAACTCCCAAGCACGCAGAAATGTGGAGCATTGAAAAATCTGTGCTATTACACTTAAAGTAAATTCTAAATATCTTTCTCTCTAAAAATCTGTGAGTTTTCATTTAGTTATCTATCGGTCTATTTTGCAATTCAAACCACATTCATTTCGGTGGTGAAAGAAATAATTTATTAGTGTAATATGAGGGATTTATTTAATTAATAGCGAAATTTGAATAAAATTTTAATTATTGTGTATTTTGGTAGAAATCTTTTTTAACTGATGACATATTGGTACATATTCAATAATAAAAATTGTGAGATTCGATTATGATTGAACGATTCGGTATGTTTAAAATGATTGTGTTAATATGTATATTGCGACACAATGAAAATGATCGGATTTAATTAATAAAATATTTTATTTTATAATTTTTAGTATAATAAATATTTCATAATATAACTAAATTTCTCTATAATAGTTTATCTTCTTTTTCTTATTTGAAGTGAATTTGCAATAAAGAAAGAAATTTTTTGTTAACTTTACAATAATATTTAGTTATTTATAATATTGTAGCTAAGTTGTTATAAATTCTATTGCAAATAAAGTAGTGTCATTTTTTTATATTACTTTGAATGTGTCGATTTTTGATTTTTTCAATTAGAAAACATCATTTACATAAATGTGTATCTGTTTGTATTAATTGATTATTCAAAAATAGAAACAAAAGGATAAAATTATTAATAGTTCAAAATAAAAATATAATAGATTTTTAATGTATTTTAAAAGAAAGTATTTGAAAATCGATCAGTAATTCTATAAATTAAATATGAGTCTATTATAGTGCTTTCTATTTGAAGTGATTTTATACTAAATCGCCCATAAAAAACTTTTTGATGAATCTGTCAATTTGTTCATTGTTCGATTTTTGCTAATGTTACAAAACTCAACCGAAAATGAGAAATTAATTGAAATTCACGGAACACCATCAATTAAAATCATTATTTACACAATTGAATATTTTTCAGTATTAATAATTTCGAAATAAAAGCAAATTATTATTGACTATCTAAAACAGGAATGTTTAAAATAACTTTATTAAAAGCGTGAGAAATAAATAACGTTCATGATTATTTAAATGTTTGTTTTTTAAATTCTAACATCTCAAATACAAACATATTTTTATTTAATATTACGCAAATTAACAAGATTTATTTTTTGCATATTAGTATAACTTTGACAACTATTTTAATAGTATAAATGGATTCATTGTTGCTTAATTTTTGTGCTTAATTGAATTGCTTTAATTTTGTGATTAATTTACAATTTGGAAGAAAAACTAAATATCCAAAAATCCACATATACAATTTTGTTTATTATTCTAATTGCATTAGTAAATAATCATATAGAAAATTATTTAAAATCATAAAAATCAATTATAATTAAAAACCAAAAAATTATTTTTTTAAAAAAATCCTAAAATTCTCAGAAATCTAATTTTCTCAAAAGTCTCAAAATTGCAGCCTCTTTAAAAATTCTAAATTATAGGTACGGAAAGTCCAGCAATTTGTCTTAAAGCACGATGCCATGCAGCACTAGTTATATTATATTACTAGTACTATACCTTATAACATTTATATTACAATGTGGATATTTTAGTGAATAGAATTTCCGTATATAAAATGAAACACCGATGCTGATTTATTCCGAACTTCAATATTTCCCCAACGATGTCATCATAATTCAGAATTATCAAAAACCAAATAAGAGTCGTGACGTAGCTCCGTGTCAGAAATTAAGCAACGCAATTATTTTCTTCTAATTACTTAAGGCTTATAAGTCGCCGGAGTGAAAATCATTATATTTATAATCATAAACGCGTAGTCGACGTCATATTTTACAACCAACCGGATTATGATATTAAAGTTAAGAATAAAATATTATTCGGTTCATAATTAAAAACCCTGCTCGGGAATGAGAAAAGAGAAAAGATGAACGAGAATCGGAAGTATCTGCTAATTTAGGTGCTGTCCTTTTGTTGGACGTGATTTACCACTCAGAGCTGCTCAATCTATTACTAAACTGAATAAAAAACAAGTAAAATAAAAATGAAATGCCAAAACTCGTTTAATGAAGGTTTTGCAATTATGCACATATAAATTTTAATGAAAATTTTAATTATGAAGTACTGCGTTTTTGGTGGGTTATGTGTAGGTACCTTCTATTAAATCAATCAAGTATTGTCTTATTATATATATTATTATATATAATATAATATTATATTAAGTATATTTTTAAACTTAAACACATGGAGATGTAATTTTTTTAGAAAACTAACAGTTTTTCTTTTTTGATACATGTAGAACTTATTATTTTTAATTATAATTACTCAGTGAAATTAGAAACATTTAGGAATAGAGTAGAAAGACATAATATATATATATATATATATATATATATATATATATATATATTGTATCATATTCCACATAAAAAAAAGAAAAGCAGGTGCCTTCTATTTTGAAAAGGAAAATTCAAAGGTAAAAGTAATTACAAATTTATAAAGTTAATCAAGTTTAGAATTGAATTAGAACTTATAGCATTTATTTGTTAAGTATTCATTAAACATTTTTGTATGCTCAGATATTATTAATTTATGTATGTCGATATAAGGTAGAGCGAGGCTTAAAAGTCCGCGTTTGAAAAGAATCCCAGTAGCAATATCTAAAAAACGAGTAAAGTTAGTAATTTTTAGCAACAATATTTGAAAGTCAAAGGACAAAGATGATTATCTGCCATCGTTTTAAATCAAGTAAAGTCGCTATCATGAGATAAACGACAATGTTTGAAAATCCTGACCAAATTTTCATTTTTATTGTTATTTGTTTTGGTTGCGAGCACTGTTGTTTACAATGCCTTAATATAATTTTGAGGTAAACTGTTTTATAATAAGTATTGTTAATTTTAGATAAGATTCAATAGCTTTTTTTACATAACCTTTAAGCTTATATGTGTGTGGGGTATAAACAGGGCCGTATTTAGACATTTGGCGCCCTGGGGCAAAGACGAAAATGCCGCTCCATTTTTTATGTCTCATTTTTCTATAATTTATAACAATTTTATTGCAAAATAATATCACGCATTACATACTTGTTCTATGTATAGATACAATTTTTTTCTTAATTTTCAAATTTTGCCGCCCCAGAAAATTTGCCGCCCTGGGCACTAGCGCCGGCTGCCCTTACTGTAAATCCAGCACTGGGTATAAAAGTCCAACTAAACCTTCACCCTAGTAAAGGAGTAAACAATAAAAATAGTAAATAAAGAGGTAAATTAAGTTTAAAAAGCAAATTTACAAAATATAAGTTAAATGAATATTTATTTCAACTCTGCTAATGATTTTTTGACAAAATACTAAATCAAGGTTATATACAGTATTATCTCTGTAAAAAGTGCACCCGTGAAATTTATATTTTGCTTTGAATAATGTAGCTATTATTTTGTAAAATCCCTACAAAATTAAAAATAAATATTGGACGTGTTTGTCCCGTGGCCGTCACATTTTACCACGCCTAAGGGGTAAAAATGACCAAGTGACAAATTTTGAAAAATCAGCAAAAATAACATATTTCTACAATAATAAATTAGCTAGGAGTCAGATAGTTGTGATATAATTGAATCGGTTTTCACAATATAATTGCACAAAGCCAAATCGGACTTTTGTGCCACGCCTTACTCTATGTGATAAGCGTCCAATAGTCCCATGGATTTTTTGTCCTGAACGAAGTAGCGGTGCAAGTGTTTAAACAACATTTTGTTATTGATCACTTTGACTCGAATCCCGTCAAATATTCGTCAAACCAAGAATTACTCTCCTCGCACACAAAACTTGTTCTGAATTTAAAAAAGTCGAAGCAAAGCAGGCATCTCAGAATCCGGCGCCAATATTATTATGCAAGGCCTAACGTTTGGCAGCTTCCTGCCGTTTTGCGTTGCCATTGCCGCATACCGAACATACAGCACTTTCATCCTCGGGAAAAAAACAAACCTAAAATGTACAAGTCTCTGGCGCATTTAGAATGTAAATTTAAAAACGAGACAGTGAAAATGGGGCATGTTTTTTTGACCCTCCTAAATGTATGTAGATGCACTAGTTCCTATTTATAAACACTATTTACAGAAAACTGTATTGGATAAATTTCAATTAGTATAAGGTTTAAAAAATGAAATTAATTATCAAACATATTTATTTTTGTTGCACATATATGTATATATATATATATATATATATATATATATATATATGTGTGTGTGTGTGTGCGTGTGTCGTGTTAACTATGCTGTGAGTAACAAACGGAATTTATAAATTTATAAATAATTGATCGATAAAGTGGGAATTCAGCGTTCGATACTTGCGTGTGGTGAAGATTATTTTTATCATGTTTATTACTTTTTTATTGAAAACAATCTAATTAACCAATGGTATAAACACCAAAACGGTTTATAATGACTTTTATTGTCGTTAATAACAAGAATATGTAACACATCACAACATGCATGAACATTAAAACAAAGTTTATGAATAAAATATAACAATGCATATTTATTTAAACAAAGTTATCAAGAATCCTTTGTGATTTTTTTTCTTATATTGAATTTTCCTTTTTCTTTCTTTTTCGTATTTTGTAAGGTGACCATACGTCCCAGATTGGCCGGACAGTCCCGAATTTCCGCTTTGCGTCCCGGCTTTTTCTAAAAGCAATATTTGTCCCGGTCTTAGGTGATTTGTCCCGGATTGTCCCGGATTGTCCCGGATTTTTAAAAATGTTTTGTTTGCCAATATTTTTGTTAAATATATTTCAACTAGAAAATTTTAACCGACAAAATGTGCATATAAATTTTTAACCCACCAACACGTCTCTATACCCCCCCCCCCCCCGCTCTCACACGAACAGTAAACCGTCCTGGATTTTATGCGAAAAATGGGATCCTTATATTTTGTCTTAGTTAAGTAAGTTAGATTTTTTTATCTGTCTAAACTTTACCCAAAAAAGACAAGAAGTACATGTCACAACCGTACCCACAAAATTTGTCACAACCATACCCAACGCACATTTTTGAAAACAAATCGTCATTATGACTGAGCTAAATTATCCAAGCAAAAACTAAATGCTTATAAGTAACTACTAATGTTCAACTTACAGCAAAATAACAGAAAAAATAATGTATCTAAATACAATTAACAGTTATAATTAAAAGAAATCGAACACGAAAACTTACTTTTGACTCTTTAGAAGCCATGCAGTCTAAGGATCATGTTAATATAAGGCACTGATTAAAAGCAAAAAACGCAAGTTGGAGGAATAATCATACTTCATATTTCTCACTTTGGACATCTCAAAATCAGTTTAGTTTAGCTGTTATAACAACTGTCACTACTGTACCTTGGCACAACCGTACCCAGTCGCCCCTATCCATAAAATTTATATTTTATGTTAGTTGTATGATATAGCTATTATTTCGAAAAATCTTTTTAAAATTGAAAGTAAGACATTTGATCTGTTTTCCCTCTGGTTGTCTCGTTTTTTCCCGATGGGACAAAAAAGGACAGGTGACAAATTTTAAAAAAATAATAGTAAAAAGTCATATTTCTGTAATTAGGAAATTGTTTGTTTGATAAGTGTTATGTATATGTTTAATTACTCAAAGTCAAGTTGGATCTTTGTGCCTCGCCTTACCCTATCATTATTATTATTGTGATTATTTCAAATTCAAAATTGCAAACCGATTTTGTTTCTTGATACTATAAATACCTGTTGGTTTTTATTCTATTGCTTTTTGTTTTCACACATTTCTTCTTTTAACATACAAATATATCATTTATAAATATATCTGGGTCCAATAAGACTATTTCTCTTTATAAAATATATAGCTATAGTTACCGGATCAATCAATTGCTACTTCTTCAAGATAAATTTCTTATTTATATCGGATAATAATAAATTACATAAAAAACGATTATGACCTAAGTCCGTAAACGAATATAGAGTATTAATCTATAATTATATAAATATAAACAAGTGGTGGGTATGGCATCGTGCCTTAAGGCAAATAGCTGGAACTTTCCGTACCGTAACAAAATGTTCGCGGAATATTAAATATTTTCAAACAGATTATTATAAATATCGTAATATTGTCTAATATTTATTGGAATTATATAAACTGAATTGCAAAGTTGAAACTATTTGTTTAAGTATATTAGAACTTAAGTCAGAATTACAATGAAAATCTGAATTATTTTCGATATACAAAAAAAAGAAAAAAAATGTAAACAAATTTTTTTTCGAAAACCAATTATTTTGTTAAAACAAGCAGAAAGTTCTTTGAATCATTCAAATCGGATGCTTAGTTATCTCAAAAGCCATTTTTTGCACATTTAGCTCTGTATCTCCTAAACTGCTGGACCTTTGCCAGAAACTAATCACCACTTCTTCCCGTCATTACAAATTGAATGTTTTTTGGATCATTCAAATCCGATGCTCCGATCCCTCAAAAACTCGATTTCTATTATTTTTACTCCATACTCAGTAACGACTGGACCTGCCTTTGTCAAAAAATAATCAGCACATTTTCCTTTCAATAGAAATCGAAAGTTTTTTGAACCATTCAAATCGGTTTATCCGTGCGCCCGAAAACGTGGGCGAAAAATTGTATCTATACATACATACACACACATCCATTTTTTCTGAGGTATGTCAAAATGTTCAGAAACCTTCAAAACGTGAAGAAATGTAAAAATTTTCAATTTCGATTTTTGGACGATTACAATAACTTACCCTAAGGGAAGTTGAAAATTGGATAATTTGGCTTTCGGAGTTTTATTTGTTACTTTAAAACATCACTTTACATCAATCAAGGTTTATCGAATATATTTGTTTCTATATTTTATCAACATTATTTTTAATTACTACATATACTATCATAATGGTTTTCATCTCTATAACAAGATTTTGAAGAAAATTTACTCTGCAATTTCCGTACGAACCTCCACCGCGCGATATTGGATTTCTAATATAACGTTAATCAATCAAATATTTCCTCGATACCTGTAGCTATTAAAAGCTTCCATGTTTATATAGTATTACTCTACCTAAGGTATTAAATACCAAATATGCGAGTATTAATATTGCATCAATGCCGAATATTCAAAAGGTATTGTGTACGCAGACTTCGGTAATAATCTCGACGAACTGCCGTCGATGCTTAGTCAGTTTTCAAATGATCAAATGGCAAATTGAAATTTTGAATTGACTAATTATATTTGTACTTCAAATAGACAAAAAGTTGTTTCGATTAATTGCTAATAATGTTTTTAATCTTGTCAGTAATTTTAGCTATGTAATTGTAATTGTAAAGATTGTAATGTAGTTATGTAATTGTAAAGATTCGCTGAGGGATTGTTTTTAAAATTACATAACGACAAAGTCATAAACAAACGTTTTGACAATACGGCCCTGAACGAGACTAACACATGGTTTCTTAATAGCGTGTCAAAAATTCTTAAAAAATGACAAGATTCCCATCGCTTTTTAAATTTTCCGTAAAATTTGAACGCATGCTAAAAACTGCTTTAAGAAAAAATATGACATTTCTATCTCAAACTCCGAACAGTAAACACATAGTTTCGACAACTTGTTAACTTATGTTTATCAGTGTGTTTTACAATTTGTGATGTTAAAAATATACATCTTATCAATGTGCACATACTCATACCATGGATTAATACTGGTTTTATATGTTATATTAGGTTACAAAATTGTAAGTGTTTTATTATTATTATTATTATTATTATTATTATTGTTTTGCTATAACATTTCTTACATATTATTTATTTAGTTTTAATTTTTATAGTTAAATTGATTACCACTGGATGAAGGCTAAGATGCTAGCCGAAACGTATGGATTTTAAATAAATAAACTTTTAAAAAACTCTCACACTATTTTTATTGATGTAACGCCCGACTTTTTAACTCAAATTAAATATATATATATATATATATATATATATATATATATATATATATTTAATTTGAGTTAAAAAGTCGGTTAAAAAGTTATACATATTAAACGTCGGTTAAAAAAATACATATATATATATGTTTGAAAAAATGGGACATGATTCAAGGTAGTTCAAGATTAATTAATAATATTTGAGGTGTCTTAGTCAGCATCTTCTCAATCTTTCTGAAGTAGTAGTTGGTAAGAAAAGATTAAGTATATCATGATTTTTCTCAATTTGTGAGCAATAGCATGTGTTTTTGTTTTTGATGACGTCTTTAACATACGTTATACCTAAAAATTATGATTTTACTGAAAACAACATACGTAATAGGTAGGTCAATAGCCATTGATTAAAATTGATAAATGTTCTAAGAATTGATGAAGTATCGACGAATATCTGAGTGAAATAATTTATATATATACTACTTAATTCTCAAAACAAATTGTAGTATATCGAAAATTTTCTTGCGCTTGTGACACATCATCACATGAAAGAATTAAAATTAGAAAATGCTTTAGGTAATTTTGGTCAAAAAAATATACTAACTTTGAATATTGATAAAAAATGTAGATGATATAACACATGCTTTACAATAAGCAGTGTCTATCTATACAATGTTTAAAATTATGAAATATTATTTTCTTTTCTGCTATTTTTTCGGCTAGATTTAAAAACATATTTCACTCACGTTAATAGGAATTGTATCTGTTTTAATTGAAAACAATCCACGTGAAAAGTGTGCTTAGCTATTGACCAAAATTGATAATTCTTCTTATACTTCATGAAATTTTAATATTTATTTGGATTAAAAAATTTAACTAAATAAATAACAACTCCATATTTTGGTCTGGGAATTGAAAATTTTCTTTTTTGTAGCACTTTATTGTATCAGATGAGATTTAAAATTAGAAACTGATATCAATAAATCAGAATTTTTTATGCAAATTTAGTTTTTGATAGCTTTTTTTAAAAGGAATCATAAAAAAGACAAAGTTAAAAATGTTTATATATCTTTACGTTTCTTTACATTTTGGCATACCTTTGAAAAAATGGATGTGTGTGTGTATTTATGTGCGAATACAATTTTTTGTCGACGATTTCGGGAACATGAATCAACCGATTTGAATGATTTAGCATTAGATTTCTGTTGATAAGAAGACATGTTGATTAGTCTTTAGTCAAGGCATGTCTAGCCGTTTCAAAGATACGGGGCAAAAAATGGCAAAAATTCAGTTTTTGGAAGAACGAAGCGTTCGATTTAAATAATTCAAAAACTTGTTACTTGTATTAACAAAATGAATAACTAATTCAATTTCTGGAAAGGCAGGTCTAGCGATTTTGAAGATCAAGGAAAAAAGTAAAAAAAAATGCCATTTGGCAGTAAAAAATGATTATTAGACATATGCATATCCAATTATCAGATATTTTATAGAGATTTTAATAATAAATACAATGCTTATTACATTTCTGTAGGTTCCGTACCAATGTTCAATCGTTAAACTGCGACGCGGCGCTTACTTACTGCGACGCGGCCTTCGATTATTTGACACTACGCAGCTAAATCAGTGCGATTACTTAAAAAAAGTTTAAAATCTTCAGGAATTTCAAAATATTTCAAATCTTATATAAAGTCAAATTCTTTCAAAAATTTCAAAATTTTCAAAAATCTAATTTTTTCAAAGTTTTCAAAAAATTTTAAAGCTTTTATAAAAATTTCAAAGCTTTTTCAAAAATTATAATATATCGGTACGGGAAGTTTCAGCAATTTGCTGAAGGCACGATGCCATACACAACTAGTTTACATTTATCTGAATAAAATATTTAATATAAACTACTTAATTCATAAACCAATGTGTTGGTCTGTAGATCGGAAGTTTTCCCTCTCCGTTTGTAGCAACCAAGCTTATATTGTGACGATAATCATAATTATCGTCGTATTGATAATTATTGTCGCCTGATAGTCGTCAACCCCAGGGTACGGGACCATCCCTACCACTACCCCTAACTACCTATTGGTTCTTGGGGTCCATCAGAGAGACGCTCCGGAGATCCTGGCAATTAAGAAGTTAGAGCCAACGAAGACGTATCTCATAGGCGAACGCCTTGGGATACGTTAGTGTTAGTTGTGTGTGTGTGTTGTGCAACAAGACAGGTCCAGCTTAAAGGTCAGATAATGTAAATTATAAGCTGTAGCTATTCTCCCCTCATATCTCCATATAAGCATATATACCATGATATAAGAATAAGTGGTATTAGTTAGGGAACATGACCTTATGCAAGTACGGTCATGTTCCACAAATACATGCGGAATGTATTATTAATTATTTTAATAGATTTAGTTATAAAAGAAATCTTGGTTTCATTCGTATAGTAGCTACTAACCCCCACAGGTAATTACAGGTACTTTAGCGGGCGATTGGAGTGTTGAAGTAACCCCTTCGTAAGGGGATTGCAAGGCTAGAATATAATATTTGGCAGCCATTGCATACCCCTAGAAGGGGGCTTCAACCCCCCTCTCGTCACAATGGTGAAAACGCATTCGATCCCCAACTTACAAATTTTTATTTTATATTTAATAATATTTAATAAAAAACCAAGCGAGTAGCTCCCACTGTTTACGTGTTCGGTTGTATTTTAATGTGTTCATAATTCTTATAAAAGTTTGTAGGAATAAATCAAATTTTAAACGTCGCGCAAATTCTTTATGCTTGTGTATTTTCGTATGTATATTGCTACATGTGTTTATCTGTAGTTAAGTTTCTTAAAAGCGCGTATCCCGATATTTTAAGATTATAAATCATTGATTTGATTTTAAATAAGGCGTGAGTGTGAAACTTTATTAGTTGTTGTATTTTAATGGATTTGTTAAACTTTATTATACTTTTCGCGGTTTTTTTTGGTGCTTTGCAAATAGTTTTGAATATTCAATAGTATAAAATTTATAAAATAACAAAATTGTATTTTTTTCTAATCGAATTCAATTTTAATTCTTGCTCTATTAAGTTAATTCTATTTTGTCTCCCCATTTTTGTTTTACAGTATTACAAATTATTACATTATTATGTTTGAATAGTAAGCAATAAAAAAATAAATAAATAAATAAAATTTATAAATTCACATAATCGTAGATGTAATTGCAATTTTTTTTTTCTTCATTTTATTCTTTTTATTATAAAAATCGCGTTAATATATCCACAAAAATATTTTTAGTTTTCTAAAATAATATTCAAATTGTCGAATATATTTTTTCTAGTAAGCTCAAATATGTTACTTTCTAGCGCAGATACGCGTGGTCACGCAAAACACATGGCCACTTTTCGGAGAAATTTAACTTTCAAGTATCTTTTTTCAGTGATTTTGACCTGACCTGTGCGCGACACAGGCATAGCGTACAAGTCCAAAATTTCATACTCACACTCAGTGATTGTTAAACGGTTTGAGAATGTTCGCGCGCATAATGCATTTTGTTGTCATTTTTAATAATATAAACATAAGTACGGATATAAATACAGATAAACACAAATAGTTTGAGCGGTTTTCATTTATTTTTGTTCTAGTTTTCTTTTTATTCGCGGTTGTTAACAAACCCTGTAATTACCAAATTTTTCGATTTTAAAGACGAATGAGGCAAGATTACTTTTTACTTTTTACGTGCTATGAATAAAATAGTTAGGAGAATTTAATTAAATTAAGGTCTAGGTTTCTTATCTGTGATTTTTTTTGAATTATTAATTCAGAATATTATGTAGACCAAGAAAGTTGTAGAAAAAATATTAAGTTTTCTTTACTTATATAGATTAATTAGTTAGGATTTTTTAAATAAGTTAATTGTTTACTAGATAAGAATTTGTGTCTTTCTTTTTTATGTTATTGTTGGTAAATTACTTAAACTCTTATGAGAGTTTAGCTAAATAATTTGTTAACTTTTTTTTCAACTAAATTCATAGGATAAGAATTTTTACTTTTTATTTTATATAGAAAAATTTAATTTAAGTTGAAAATTATTTTATAATAAATTAATCAGTTTAAAAGTTTTTGAAAGTTATCCGAACAAGTCAAGTTTTTTGTCACTTTTGGTAGTCAAGCGTAGGATTAGCAATTTAACAAGTTTTAACAAATTGCTATTATCGTTGGTTTTATTTTTAAGTAATTTTACGGGGGAGAATTAGCATAAAGACTAGCGTGCTTATGTGTAAAAGTGTAAGAATTTTGAGAAACTCACGGGGTGAGATGTTTGGCGCGTACGAAACGCGTGCAGAGAGTCAAAGTTTTTTGAGCCAGGCAGACAGTGCCGATTCGGATTTGTTAGTTTAACAAGGACTTTTTTTTTTTCAAATAGTTGAAACATAGGCATGCTATTCATATCTGACCAGCTGGATTGTTGTATTATAAGTAGGTATAGAGTAATTGGTTTGTAGTATTAGTATAGTTTTTTTTTTATATTTTATATTTTAACGTCGTGTATTTTCGTGTTTTTTTTTTTGTAAGATGATGCAATAATGAATTAGTTTTAATAATTTTGATTATGATTATTAGTTTTAATAATTTGATTTTTGATAATGTTTTTCTTTTTTTAAATATTTTCTCTCTTTCTTTTGTTATTATTACGCGTACTAATGTTGGCCTCAGTTCTGCCGGGTCACCATTGTCTGGTGCTCTATTCGCGGCTTTATCCGACCGATCCTACTAATGATAGGATTGGGATATGATTTCTTTGCATAACGATCACAACGGCTATCGCGACCAGTCTAGTTATACATCGTATGCGGCACGGTAACGAAAGGACTAGCCAACCTTCGTTAATTAGAGCAGATTGCAGGCACAATGTGTCTTTTAGAAGTCATATCTCTGCGGGCGCAGGGACACTGGTAAGGGTTTCACTCGGTCTTGCCAAGTACGGACCTGTACCCGACGGTTGGATAAACGCTCTAGTTGTGTGCGTCATACAGCTAGAACGGCCAGTGACACTTTTTTTCGCTGTTTTTATTTTCGAACTAGTAGTTTTTTTTTCTTCTTCACGTTTGTCTAATTCTTATTAATTTTAATGTTTTATTATTCCATAATAAATCAGTTTTATATCATACGCGTAACTTCGTCACTTTTACTGTTTTTATCCTATTTATCATTATTGCATTATCCGTTTTGTTCGCCACTTTAATATATTCGAATGTTTTGTTTTATATATGTATATATCGTTGTGTCGTTTTTTTTTAGCCGTGCGTCGCGAAAGGTTTGGTTTGGTTTACGGATAGAGTTTATAGCCTTTGCTACAAGGTAATGAGAGTATAGAGGGCAAATTTAAAAAGTTAATTATGTTATGGTGCCCGATTGTATATGTATCAAGTATAATAGTTTTATGTTAAGTATGAGAATGATTCGAGGTAAACTATTAATTTCGTCGTGTTGTTTTTTTGTTTATTGATAATGTCACCGTAAATCAAACCAAACGAACGTTTGTAGTGTATTATCGCGTTAGTTTATACCGTCGGCGTGTTGTTTAATTTTCGTGACGCCCTTTTATATGGACAAAATACGATTTTATTTTTATTGAAAATACTTTAATTCTGTCTCGTCAATAGTTATTGGCTCGTGTTTTTGACCGCCCAATCCTGATTAAGGGGTCCGATATGGCAAATAGAGTAAATGAAATGAGGAAATTAATAAAGGAAACAAGTATGTACGGAGTATTAGAGATAGGAAGAACATGATGAAGAATCAAGAATAAGGAAGTTTAGTTTATATAGATGAATATATAAATTGAGGGATCGTGTCGAAGCCTTCACCACCTTTTTTTTAATGATTTATTTTCAATAGTATTTTTTTTTTGTATATGAATATACCGTAGGCAACTCGGCCGTCGGTTGACGTAGCTTTAGTCCGAGCGGCCGGGACAAGCAGTAACGCTGTCTCATGAAACGTCCGGGCTCGTTTCATAAGAAATTAGATCGATACGACATGATTCATTTTGGTAGAGTAGAAGATTTTTTCGTCGTAGAAGTATACGATTGAGAAAAAAAATCATTTACTTTTTTTTTTTAAAATACAATAATAATATTAGTTTAGACTTAAGATTCCCCTCCCCCTCCCTTAGATAGGTTTTAGAATTAAGTTTTAGAATATGTTAGGATATTTAGTCGTCATGGTGCAAAGAAGTTATAGTGGGACTTTTGTTTTTGAAGAGTAGGTTGTTGCAACGTAAATTGTATAAATATAAGTCTGCAGACTTACATCAGGAGCCATATCGGATGTACGTTTTTGTTATGTGTATATGAGAATATTATTGTTTAAAGCTGGGCCCAGTTGTCCACGAGCGAGGACCATTGAGGTGTCCGAATCGATGGACGCGTACGGTTTCAATCGGGGAAACCGCCCTTAATCAAACCCGCAGCCGTCGAATTATTATGAGTATTATATTGAGTTATTTGGAAAAATTTTAAGAAGGTACCTTCAGTGAGACTGGAATGGCGCCATAGGTCGCACGTCGCCATTTCCCCGCGAAGGGGACAACCTTTGAGGGCCCTTGTGCCGAGCTGGGGAACTCTGGGTGTGTCCCGCTTACAAAGGTGATTGTAAGTGCCATTGTTTTTGGGTGGGCATAAGCGGTCGGTCTAGTGTTATTATGGTTGGGGCGCTGCGGGGGGAGCAAGAAGGATAACTAGATCTTAGCCCCCATCTGTGGTCTTGTGTTTGGGGGGCAATCACACCAGTAGAGGCTGAATTACTGTAAATGTCGCGTTCGTTAGTCATTTAGTTATTTACGGAATTGATTCAGTTTAAAGTAAAGGTAAATAAATTCTTCATTGTTTATCGTCACATTAGTTATTTTTTTTTTATGTTTTTCCACGCGTTACTCCATATTGTCCATATTATCGGGCTAATCGATTCTGGCGAACTAATTTAGATTTCGGGTTACGTTTATTTCATAATAACTAATACTACAACCAAGAAAACAGGGAACAGCACACACACATAGGTTAGGTTTGTTTTCAAGATAGCGTGTTCCGAAAAAAATTGTACAAGAAAACGTTCTCTTTTTAGTAACATCTTAATCTTACCACGTGTAATTTTTCTTTTTGTATTGTAGCATTATGTATAAATGGTAGTTTCTCTTTTGTGTCTAATTTAAATAACATCGCGATTTGAAGTTCAAATAGGTACAGTTTTTTTCAAACACGAGCTCTTGGAAAACAAAATTAATTAAGTTCAAGTTTCAAGTTGAAGGTCAAATTGACCCGTATATAAATTTAGTTTGATATTTGTTTTAAAGATTATGGTTGTCGATTTAGATTTTTTTTTATTGATTACTTGTTACGTTGTTTAATCAATTTTTTTTGTTTGTTGTGTATCAAACTTCTTTATTAATAAATGGGGGAATAGCTAATTAAGAATACAAGACGACATATATCTGACCGAAAGCACAATTACTGAAGGTTTATTGGCACACACCCACAACTACAGTCTACGTTCAAATTCACATTTAGTAAACCAGGCTCTGGACGTACACCCAACAATTATGGATACCGCTACGGGGACCTCAAACATCGTTGGAAAGTAGCAACAATTTTTAGAGCCGAGGGCGGCTCTGGTGTGACAGGGGGGCGTGTGACGATAATCATAATTATCGTCGTATTGATAATTATTGTCGCCTGATAGTCGTCAACCCCAGGGTACGGGACCATCCCTACCACTACCCCTAACTACCTATTGGTTCTTGGGGTCCATCAGAGAGACGCTCCGGAGATCCTGGCAATTAAGAAGTTAGAGCCAACGAAGACGTATCCCATAGGCGAACGCCTTGGGATACGTTAGTGTTAGTTGTGTGTGTGTTGTGCAACAAGACAGGTCCAGCTTAAAGGTCAGATAATGTAAATTATAAGCTGTAGCTATTCTCCCCTCATATCTCCATATAAGCATATATACCATGATATAAGAATAAGTGGTATTAGTTAGGGAACATGACCTTATGCAAGTACGGTCATGTTCCACAAATACATGCGGAATGTATTATTAATTATTTTAATAGATTTAGTTATAAAAGAAATCTTGGTTTCATTCGTATAGTAGCTACTAACCCCCACAGGTAATTACAGGTACTTTAGCGGGCGATTGGAGTGTTGAAGTAACCCCTTCGTAAGGGGATTGCAAGGCTAGAATATAATATTTGGCAGCCATTGCATACCCCTAGAAGGGGGCTTCAACCCCCTTCTCGTCACAATATTACACCTCGCGGTCGCCGTTATTCAAACAGTCATCACGCGGGAGATGCATGTTTATTGTTAAATCACCAACAGTCCTCTAATTGCTTTATATTTCGTTCCTCGCTCCATTAGCCGGCTTATTCAATTCCAAGGGGTGCTGAATAAAGGTGGCTTTACTGCACTAAATTGCGCAATTTGGTTGCAATTTATGTGACATAATAAAGAACGAGTGCACTCTAAGGTGGCCTTCGGTTAAGAAGTCATTTTGAATAGAAAATTGATTGCATAGGGCGATCGACGATTACAAAACGAATTTTGTTTATGTTATTTTTAACTTCCCGTAGGGTAATTTTTTGCATATATTTACGTTTTGAAGGTTTCTGAACATTTTGGCGTACCTCAAAAAAAAAATGAATGTGTGTGTGTGTTTTGTATGCCCGCATTTTTTCGTCCACGTTTTCGGGCGCACGGATCAACCGATTTGAATGGTTCAAAAAACATTCGATTCCTATTGATAGGAAAATGTGCTGATTAGTTTTTAGCAAAGGCAGGTCCAGCCGATACGGAGCAAAGAGTGCAGAAAATACAAATCGAGTTTTGGAAAGCACATAGTATCCGATTCGTATGATCCAAAAAACATTCAGTTTGTAATGATTGGGAGAAGTAGTGATTAGTTTTTGACAAAGACAGGTCCAGTCATTTCTAAGATACAGAGCTAAATGTACAAAAAAGAGCAGTTCTTGAAAGAACTATGCATCCGATTTCAATAATTCAAAAAGCTTTCTGTTTGTGTTAACAAAAGATTGCTTTTGAAAAAAAAATTATTTCGTTTTTTTTATTTCAATTTTTTTTTAAAAAAATGTTACAGTATTTATAATAATTCATTTGAAAACATTTGATATTCCTTGAACATTTCGTTACGGTATGGGAAGTTACAGCAATTTGCTTTAAGGCATAATGCTATACACCACTAGTTAATCATTTTTAAAGTTAACTAATTGGACATACAAAAGCGTGCTTGTTCTCGAAGCCTTTAATTATTACAAAATATTATTGTTTACACATATGGGGAAGATTATGTAACTACAAAATTTAACTAAAGCCTAGTCTTTGCTTTTGAACACCAATCAGATTTTGGTATTCCATAATAATGGGTTGCATCTCGAGGTCCCGGGTTCACATCGAACAGCCTATTGTCAAGCAGTAGTGACAACGATTTTCACTTGGAAATATAAATATCAATATATTTCCAAGTGAAAATATATCTTACCCAGCATTGCTCCAGCAATAAAAATATTCGCCCTATTTCAGAAATTGTAATAATAATTTGTCATTCACAGATGGAACATATAGAACTATTAGTTTCTGATTGCTGTTCAAAATAATTATAAAAAATAATCTTGTGGGCATGGCAGTGTGCCTTAATGCAAATTGCTGGAACTTTCTGAAACGTTTGTGTAAATATTTGTGGAACAAAAATAATCAATAATCAATTAAAAATTGACCAATCAATAAAAATAATTTAGTTAAATATTTTTAAATAGATCATTATAAACACTATAAATCTTATCTTTCATATTTTATTTGGCGACTACCTTATCGTACAAGATACTTAAGTATGTTTAGTACAGATCATTAGACATATGCATATCAAATTATCAGATAATTTATAGATATTTTGATAATAATAAGAAATTTTGTTTACATTTCTATGGATTCCGTGCCAATGTTTATACGTTAGTTTGCGACGCGGCGCTCACACGCTTCTATATTTCGTTTCTACGCAGCTAACTTATCGCGATTGCTTCGAAAAAAAGTTACAGAAGTAAAATTCCAAAATATTTCAAAGTAGGTGAAAAAAATCAAACTTTTCAAACAGGTCAATTTTGTTCAGAAATTTTAAAATTCTCAAAATAACTTTGCCAAAATCTAATCAGCGCTTCCTTACCAATAGAAATCGAATATTCTCTAAATAATTTAAATCGGTTGATCCGTGTTCTCAAAATAGGCAACGAAAAATTGTATCCGCACATACATACACACAGACACACATACATCGTTTTTTGTAATCAATGGAAAATGTTAAGAAACCTCTGAAACATAAATATATTTTCATTTTCAATTTTTTGTGATTACTGTAACTTACCCTACGAGAAGTTAAAAAATACTCCAAAGCAGTAGAATAAATCTGTAATAACATACATTACACTTAAGTTCATATTGATAAATTAATTAATAAATAATATAATAAACCATATGAATTAAATATTTAATATTTTAATATACAGAATATAAATTTAATCGTTTATAATATATGATAAATTGAAATATTTCAAATAAGTCCTAAAAAAATACTTATTGCTGAATACATTGAATATTGCTAGCAGATTGGAACTGCGCTTATTCTTCACATCAAACTCTTATTTTTCTTTATAATCTTTGCTTTCTGCAGGTGAAATTTAATAATGCCACCACTTTTGTCCACTACCATTAGCTGGTGGTATATTCTGGAACGGATGCCACTGATTTTGTATAGACTTAGGCATGGGCATAGAGATATCGATAGGACGATGAACAATATTGTACGAATCAGTATATGGAATCATATTTGCATGCCGAGGTGTTCCCACTGGAGCTGGAAAATATCCCAATTGCGCATTTGTTGAGCATGGAACATAAACGTCGTCTATTGGATTTGCAGCGTGTTGGCTTATATTGCTATTATCATTCACTGATCTTTGTCTAATATTATTTGTATAATGTACTCCAATTGAGCTATGGTCAAATGTTTCAGAATTTCTGGCACTGGCTGAGTTCACTTTTGCCCAGTCATAAGCCATGCCTATATTTTTTCCGTATTTCTGCTGTTGTGGTGTAGAATTTGGAATTTGTTGCTGATATATCATGGAATCCCACTTAGCAGATGACGTATTGTTTACATTGAAATAAGATCCAGATTCGACATTTTCTTTTGGTTCTGGGGGTACCCAAATGTCAAAAACATTTATTTTTAAAATGCTACTTAAAGGCAAATGAATTTTATGACTAAGATTCTTTTTATATTTTTCATATTCTAGATTATAATTTTCTTGAAGATTCATTTCATTATCCATTGATTTATTTGCTTTTTGACCCTCGTCGAAGGGATCAAAATCAAGATCATCATCTGATGTTGCGCGTAAATGCTGATTAGATTCAAAGCATGCTGAATGATTAGAAAATTGTTCGTATGATTGTGCTATGTTGTCAGATTCTCTTCGAGTATTAGACATAGAATTATAATATTCTATATTTTCTTGTGGATGAGAATGATCAAAATGATTAAAAGTTTGATTGTGATATGCACTACATCTATTGTTCCTTATAAATAATAGCTTTTGGGATATTTCTGGACTAGTACTATTAAAGTACATAGCTGCAGTTTTCTGATTTAATGTATCAAACACTTTTTTTTCATACTCTAGGTGTTTACCAAGAAGTAATTCTTCTTTTGTAAAACTGGCTTCGGGATCGAATTTATGAATATAGTAGCAGTCTTGTTTAAGGCATGGTAAATTCTTCACGAAATGGGTACAATACTTAGAAGTTCCCATTTGCGTCTTAATAAATCTCCCCTCTGCTAGAGTATAATTAACAGCTTGAATTGCTCTCAAACCATCATCATCATGACTATAAGTAATATATGCATTAGAGGTAAAATGCTTTGTCCCTGCATATGCAACATCGATAATAACAATATTTAAAAATTTTCCATATTTTCCGAAATACTTGTACCTCATCAATATATTTGGATATGCTAAGCTATTCGGGATACTAATAGCGTAAACTAAGTTTTTTCGTAACACTCGAAGATTAGCCAGATATTTTTGATTTTCAAGAATTCTTAAATTACGCTGTTGTTCTTGATGTCTTTTTGTGCCTTTTAGAACGGCTATTTCATCTTGTGATAAAGAAGTAAAATTTTCAGGGTTCTCAGGATAAGTTTTCCAACATTGTGGACATAATCCTTCACCATCTGTTCTAAGTGTGTGCCAACAAAATCGACATACCTGGTGGTTACATGCACACGGAAAGAATGCCAAATCGCACTCTTCTAGCACTTCCAGGCACAAAGGACATTCTTTAGCATTGTTTCCCATATTCATATTTGACATAATAGTAATATTATTTGAATTTAAAATAAAAAAACTCACTTAATACTATTACTGAAAATTATACACAATTGTTAAGATGATAACCTATAAAATTGTATGCGACCCACCTCGCAAGATTAACGCACAACGACTGAATTTTATGGAAAACATGACTTCTGCTATTTGCTATTTATGTAAATAGCAAACTAATAATATTATTAATAAACACGCTGATAATAATACGTTGGAAATAATTTATAAACAAATGCACAAAAGTGAAACAATTCTATTCAAGCTAGATTATTGTTCGATTGTTGTGAACGGATCAAATTAGTATAATGAACTAAATTGTTGATCAATTCATATTAATATTTATGCTGTTTTCGAAAGTTGTTACAAAACTAGTGGTGCATGGTATCGTCGCTTAAGGCAAGTTGCAGAAACTGCCTCTACTAAAAATTAATTTTTTTAAAGAAGCTTTAAAACTTATGAGAAAAATGGTTTTTCAGAAAAATTGAAGGTTTTTCTGTTATTTTCAAATGTTTTGAACAATTTGAACAATTTTTCAAAGAAATTGTGCTTTGTGGCTGATTTAGGGTCAAAATGTAGAAGCTCGTAGGGGCTGCGTCGTAGTCTAATGGATAAACATTAATGCGGGACCTGTATAAATGTAAACAAAATTAATACTAATTATTGAAATCTCTAAAAAATATCTGATAATTTAATATGCATGTATCTAATAATCATTTCTGACCGCCAAATGGTATTTTTATCAGATTTCACCACCAAATAGCATCTCCAAAACCGCTGGACCTTTCTTCTCAAAAATTTAACTAGTTCTTCGTTTTGTCAATATAAGTAAAATGTTTTTTGAATCATAGAAATCAGATACTCCATTTCTCTCAAGAACTAAACTACAATTTGTGGCACTTTTTACCCCGTATCTTCAAAACGGCTGGACCTGCATTGGCTAAAAACTAATCAGATCGTCTGCTTATCAATAAAAATGGTAAGTTTTTTGAATTACTATTTAAATCGGTTGAACCTTGTTCTCGAAATTGTCGACAAAAATTTGTATCCGCACACGCAAACGAACGCACACGCACACACACACATACATAAATTTTTTCGAAGGTATGCTCAAATGTTTCGACTTTGAAACGTAAAGATATATAAAAAAAATATTTTCAGTTTTTTACGGTTAAACAATTCTGTTCTATCCCATGTATCATATATTTTTATGAGAAGGCAATCTAGTAGTTACACTTCACTAGTAGTCACTTAGTTTGCAGAAATTTCCAGATTATTTTTATTTAAAAATATATTCGTGATCGATATTTTTAGATGAAAATGATTATCATCACACAAGTACGCAATAGAACATTAGGGTTTAAACTTTACCAGTTGCCTTATTTTCCATATTCTTAATAATATTCTGAAATAAAAAACAGCTTGTCGTTAACTCTTCTTCAGATTTTTTTCAATTACTGCATTAGAGTTTCATTTGATCTCAATTGTCCATAGAATTGTACATTATTTTGATTGCTAATTTAAAACTAATGGTGTGTATGGCAACGTGCCTTAAGGCAAATTGCTGGAACTTCCCGTACCGAAACGAAATGACCGAGGAATATTAAATGTTTTCAAATAGATTATTATAAATAAACACTGTAACATTGTATAATATTTATAAGAATTATACTGAATTGCAAAGTTGAAATTATTTATAGTATATTAGAACTTTAGTCTAAACTAAAAATCTCAATTATTTTTCATATACAAAAAAAAAATTCTTGGAAAAAAAATTCTTTTTGACAAAAAAAAATAGAAACAAAAAATTTTTTTTGCAAAAGCAATTATTTTATTGAAACAAGCAGAAAGTTTTTTGAATCATTCAAATCGAACGCTTAATTCTTTCAAAAACTGCCATTTTTTGCACATTTAGCTTTGTATCTCTGAAACCGCTAGACCTGCCTTTGCCAAAAACTAATCACCCCTTCTACCCGTTATTACAAATTGAATGTTTTTTCAATCATTCAAATCGGATGCTCCGATCTCTCAAAAACTCGATTTCTATTTTCTGCACTTTTGCTCCGTATCTCCGAAACGGCGGGACCTGCCTTTGCCAAAAACTAATCAGCACATCTCCCTATCAATAGGAATCGAATGTTTTTTGAACCATTCAAATCGGTTAATCCGTACGCCCGAAAATGTGAACGAAAAATTCACACACATCCATTTTTTCTGAGGTATGCCAAAAGGTTCAGAAACCTTCAAAACGTCGAGAAATGTAAAAAATTTCAATTTTGATTTTTGGACGATTAAAATAACTTACCCTACGGGAAGTTAATAATAAAAAAAATCTTTGGATTTTTTACAGCTTTTGATTAGGTTACTTAATCAGATAATAGTTTTAATAGTTTATAGTCGTTTATATTAATCAGTTGTTGATCAATGATCAATTTGTCATTATATTTAAAAAATATATAGCGAAAGTTTTTGATCCAGAACAATTAGTAAAGTCAGAATAATGGAATATAACGCGGACAAATAATGTATATTTATCAATATCATCATATTTTGTTGAGAAAGCATTAATAATGAATATTTGTGTTTATCATCATTTTAATAAACATTTATATCAATGCATACATATTTTAAAAATATTTTTAAACCATGCAGAAAGAGAGATTTTGCAAAATAATAAAATTCTATTATAAAAATTATTTTCTAGCTACCAATAGACATTTTTTCGAACGTTTAATATCTTTCAGAAATATTTCTCTAGTCTTGAAATTCCGTAACAGTATCTACTGTCGTATGTTCTTATGACATCTTTGCAAAAATATCTAAGGATTTGACAGGCACATTGCAACACATTTATATTGAAAGTGCAGCTCCTTCAGAAAACGCACAATGTACGAATATCCTACGATATTAAATTTCTAGCCTGTTCAAAGTTTGAACACCGAAGAACTGCTGGTATAAATATTACCTTAATATAAATAAAGCTGAACTGACGCCTGTCTTTTTCAACGGTTTGCACGCTTCGAGATTCTGCACAAGCAAACTTAATGAAATTTTTGATAACTTTGAATTTTTTATAAAAATGTAATTTTATTTGTAAATCAATAATGATTATGAAGTTATATGTATATTTATGCAAAAATTCTTGGAGGACACATCAAATAAAACGAGAATGTAGAGAATCTTTGACATAAGTTAGGTGTAGGTTCCACATTACCAAAAATTGTGACTATTGCAATCACTGATCACTCCACAATTTTTCACATTTTAGTATTACATACTATTTCAAATTATTCACATTATTATTATAAATGTATTTTGTAATGCTTGTTTTCCACTTATAGTTCAAATTCTTTACTGGTTACATAAAATTATATGTAGAGACGTATGGAAAAATAAAGATTCTCTAAAATGCATTTGCAAAAAAAAGAGTGCGCATAAGGTTCACACGCAACTGAAGTAAAACTTATTTGCTAATGTACAAGATGGCATTTAAGTAAAAATAAATACATCATATAACAATTTTGACTAATGTTTATTAGTAATATGATAACACTCATGATGCACACATTTATTACTGTCAACCATTATACACATTTATATAATGAAAAATTATAAATTTTAAATTATATACTTATAATAACATTAAAAATATGTATAATATATAAAAACAACTAGTTGGTTTGGTATTTAGCCTTGAGGCAAGTTAGATGAACTTCCCGATATATTTAAATAATCGACTTAATTAATAAAAAATAAATTAATTTATGAGTCATTAAAAGTATTCCGAGTGGATTTATTACACATAATTGAAAACGAACGAACTCGGAGTATTTTCTAAAAGCAAATTTTCAAAAATCAATAATTTTTATAATTGAACCAGTTTTCAGGACTTTAATGATTTATTATGTTCAAGACCAAGTATTCTATCATTATACCAAGTAAATAGTCTAATTTTAATTTTAACAAATGTCAAAAGAGCTACTCATTTTCTCAAACTTTGATGAATTTTTAAAATCAAACTATTTGTCCTAAGGCCGTAATATTTCAGTAAGTTCTATAAGACCATGGTATATATCGCTAAAAAAAAATCCATAAAAATCGGCTTAAATTTTTTTTTCAACGGTTAATTACAAGAAAACGGCTCGGTAGATTTTCACCTAAAACTGATCAGTATCATTCCCAACTAATATCTTTCGAACAGTTTTTGATTTTTTAAAATTGGTTCGGTAGGATGAGCTTAAATGTGGACGAAAAGTTTAACACTTTTTTTCAAATTACAAAGAAACGGCTTGGCTGATCGTCGCACAAAACTGACAAACGATAGTCTTCCCCGAAATACATCAAATGGCTTTTAAATTTCTGAAATCGGTTCAGGCGCTTTTGAGAAAACGTCGATCAAAAGTCTAATTTTGACAAATGTCAAAAAAACTATACCAATTTTTGCAAACTTTGACGAATTTTTAAAGCTAAACGAGTTGTCGTAGGGCCGTAATATTTTAGTATGACCTAGAAAACTATGGTATCTACCGTCAAAAAAAAATCATAAAAATCGTCGAAATTTTTTTTTTAAAAACGTTATTATAAGAAAACGGCCCTGCCAATCTTTACCAAAAACTAATCAGCACGATTCCCAACCAATATCTATCGAATGGTTTTTGAATTTTCAGAATCGATTCAGAATTGCGGGCTAAAACGTGGGCGAAAAAATTTTCACTTTTCTGCAATTTACAAAGAAACGGCCCGGCCGATCGCCGCACAAAACTCAAAGACGATAGTCCTCATCGAGATACATCAAATGGCTTTTAAATTTTTGAAATCGCTCCAGCCGTTTTGGAGAAAACGTCGATTTACGGGAAAAAATCTGTTCACACACACACACACACACACACACACATACTTTTTCCAAATTTGGTCTCATTCGATTCAGAATGGCTTGAAACGTCGAGAAAACATAAAGTTAGCCATTCGGATTTTTTGATGAGAACATAAACTTCTCCTTCGGGAAGTTAATAATGTAATTAAAGTCATACGTCAAATATGACATGATCGGCTGATTAATAAATTCTATAATATTCGTTTACAATGGATTATGTTAAACAACGCCTAAACAAATGTTGTTTTTGCAACTTTACTCATCATGTAATTGTGTTTGAAGAACTTCATGTAATTAAATTTAACATACATTCATTTTTTTTACTTTTTCGTTAGAGATATAATCACATTCTTTAAACAGCTGTAATATCTGTCTTGCCTTAAAATATTTTATCTTTTAATAACTTGAAAGATTTATAGAAACTACGAATAATATAGAAATAATTTCTAATCAATAACGTGAAACAAATGTTTAATTTAAATGAAACAAATGTT
The DNA here is from genome assembly GCF_003426905.1 of Ctenocephalides felis. Taxonomy (NCBI): domain Eukaryota; kingdom Metazoa; phylum Arthropoda; class Insecta; order Siphonaptera; family Pulicidae; genus Ctenocephalides; species Ctenocephalides felis. The sequence continues at coordinate 143,024,271 of NW_020538040.1, forward strand.
AATTTAGTTTTATTATTTTCAAGAAACAGGGTAAAATATTCTTTTGATTCAGGTATTTTGCATTAAATCAAGATTTGTAACATGATGTAACTTTAAAATATTTATCTATGCCGATTTCCTTGATAAAGGAACGCATACAACGTTGATGCCGCTACGCATACAAAGACAGATCTCTATTCACATGCTCGACGTCTTTACAAAAAATTTACTGAAAATTTTGAACTTTTTCTCAAAGCAATCGTGCTGTGTGGCTGCATTAGAGAAAAACTATCAAAGCGCGTAAGTACGGAACCCATAAAAATGTATACAAAATTGATACTTATTATTAAAATCTCTATAAAATATCTGATTATTTGTTGTGCATATGTCTAATTATCATTTTCGATCGCCAAATGGCGTTTTTATTTATTTTTTTTCACTCGATCTATGAAACCGCTAGACTTGTCTCCGCTGAAAATTAAATGGCACTTCATTTTGTCAATACAAATGAAATGTTTTATGAATTATTCAAATCGGACGCTTCATTCTTTTCCACGTATCTTCGAAACGGCTAAAACTGCCTTCGCCAAAAACTAATCAGCGCGTCTCCTTATCAATACGAATAGAATGTTTTCTGAATTATTCAAATCGGTTGATCCGTGTTCTCGAAATCATAGACGAAAATTTGTATCCACACACACACATACATCTATATTTTCTAAGGTATGCCAAAATATTCAGAAACCTCTGAAACGTAAATTTATATGAAAATTTTCATTTCCGATATTGTGCACCTACTATAACCAACCCTACAGGAACTTAAATATATGTAATTTTTTTGACTGTACTCAAGTTTATTTTGTCAAGCAAGTAGGTATTGCTTAATATAATATCGTGTTAACCCAATTATATATAAGTGGGTAAGTATTTTGGAAATTGCCATAAATTGCCCACAAGTGATATTTACATGTTTTTCCTTATTGGTATCCTACCGAGCTTGGCATATGGCAAACTATCACATGCGGTGAGCCATTGACCTAAGAAGTTTTCATAAGGGCTCTTTGGCCTTGAACTGAGACTTTAATATAAGCGATAAAAAAAACTGTATAAATTACTTATTCATATTTAATAACATAATCCTTATGTGAAAAATTAGTTTATTTCTATATTTTTTTAATTGTTTCAGCAGGTAAAAATTATCACTTGTAGGTAATTTATAGCAATTTTTAAAATAATACATTATTTTATAAAAAATATTACAACATTTTTAAACTGATAAATTACATAAATTTTCAATTCGTTAATAATTACAAACTACCAAAAGAGAAATTGATATTTTCGTCAAAAAATCCGGTTTGTTAATTTTATGCTTTCTCGATGTTTCGAGTCAGTCTGAATCGTTTGAGGCTGAAATTGAAAAAAGTATATATGTGTGTATATGAATCGAAATTTGCCATTTTTTCGACGTTTTTTCGAAAAATTGGCTAAGTTCTTGTTTGTAATTATTACCTTCCCGAAGGCGAAGTTTATGTTTTCATCAAAAAATTCGATTCGCTAATTTTATGTTTTCTCGGCGTTTCAAGCCATTCTGAATCGAATGAGACCAAATTTGAAAAAAGCATGTGCGTGTGTGTGCGTGAACAGATTTTTTGCCGTAAATCGAAGTTTTCTCAAAAACGGCTGGACCAATTTCAAAAATTTAAAAGCCATTCGATCATTCGAGATGTATCTCGATGAGGACTAACGATTATCAGTTTTGTGCAATCGCTAAGCCGTTTCGGCCAAGCCGTTTCTTTATTAATAGCAAAAAAGTTAAAAGATTTTCGCCCACGTTTTAGCGCCCACGATTTTGAAAATTCAAAAACCGTTCGAAAAATATTGGTTGGGAATCATCTGAATAGTTTTTGGTAAAAATCGGCCAAGCCGTTTTCTTGTAATAAAGTGTAAAAAAATTTTTTTTGACGATTTTTATGAATGTTTTAAATTGAATGTTTTTTTGACGGTAGATACCATAGTCATACTAAAATATTACGGCCCTACGATAACTCGTTTAACTTCAAAACTTCGTTAAAGTGTGCAAAAATTAGTATCGTTCTTTTGGCATTGGTCAAAATTAAACCTTTCATCAACGTTTGCTCAAAAACTCTTGAACCGATTTCATAAATTTAAAAGCCATTTGGTATATCTCGATGAGGATTATCGTTTCTCAGTTTTGTGCGATTATCGGCCGAACCGTTTCTTTGTAATTTGGAAAAAATTCTTAAACTTTTCGTTCACATTTAAGCTCATTCTACCGAATCGATTTTAAAAAATATTGATTAGTTTTAGGTGAAAATCTACCGAGCCGTTTTCTTGTAATTAACTGTTGAAAAAAAATTTAAGCCGATTTTTAGGGAACATTTTTTGGCGATATATACCATGGTCTTATAGAACTTACTGAAATATTACGTCCTTGTGACAAGTAGTTCAATTTTAAAAATTCATCAAAGTTTAAGAAAATGAGTAGTTTCTTGACGTTTGTTAAGATTAAAATTAGACGATTTACTTGGTATAACGATAGAGTACTTGGTCTTAATGAACATAGTAAACGTCCATGTAAGGTAAAATGCCACTTACGTCTAAATTAAGTTTTTTTAATTCGACAAATTCGCTGTTTTTTATTCAAAATAATAAATATGTATATGTATATATATATATATATATATATATATATATATATATATATGGAGTATGTATATACATATATATATATATATATATATATATATATATATATATATAGAAATGTGTATATACGTATTTGTGTGTCATCTGTTGTTTGCTGTATATATGAATAGATTGATATTTGCCATGGTCATTTTTCCATCGTTCGACGCTCGAAAAATAAGCCGTGCTTCGGTACACAATTTTCACCGATCACTGAGACTGACGTAAATGATGTGACATCGTATGACATGGCAAACTTTTTGATGGTCCAGACAAATAGTTTTCGATATTTTACGAACAAACAAGGGACAAGACTTATGCAAATCTGACGCACGCATGATTTACTATATAAAGGGAATCAAGTCAAATAAAAGAATATCATGAAAACCGTAAATAATCACTTTTGAAGTATATCCATTGGACTCGAATAAATGAATGAATTTAGATACTATAAATTTATTAATAGAGAAATGACATTTTGGTTTTATTTTGCTTTATTACTTATCAGAATTAATAACTACGAATGATTTAAGAATTTGAATATAACACATAAATAACTAAAATATTCTATCATATCTAATGTATAAAACTATTTATATATAATTTAAGCGTAATAGGATTATACATAGTTTTAACCGCAAAGGAAAGTACTACTACTAATCATCATAAGTAGAATTTTTTTTGTTAATTAATAACCAACTATTAATTGCTACTAATTAAACTATTTTTTATACTTTTCATAACAATCAACGTTTTCTAATAAACTTTACAAATTTTAATTTATATTGCATTTCATTTATGTTATTTTATTTTATTTGTTTATGTATTACTTTATGTATAGTATAAATAATATACCTTATATATAATTTCAAGCATAATAATTTTAAAGCAATGTAAATATCATGATAAGTTATTATATTAATAGTATTTTAATAAAATTATATTTTTCAAAATTAATAACCAGCGATTTTTAGTTACAAGATGAACTAATTTTATATTTTTTAAATAATCTAAATTTTTTGCTAAAACTTACTAATATAAATGTGAATATTGTGTTTTATATATATTAAATTACATTATTGTTTCTTCATTATTAACTTCCCGTAGGGTAGTAAATTTCTGCATATCTTCACGTTTTGAAGGTTTGATCATTTTGGCATACCTCAGAAAAAATGTATGTGTGTGTGTATTTTGTATGTCCGCATTTTTTCGTCCACGTTTTCGGGCGCACGTATCATCCGATTTGAATGCTTCAAAAAAACATTCGATTTCTATTGATATGGAAATGTGCTGATTAGTTTTTGGCAAAGGCAGATCCAGCCGTTACAGAGATACGGAGCAAAGATTGCCGAAACTACAAATCGAGTTTTTGAAAAAACAGAGTATCCGATTTGAATGATCTAAAAAATATTCAATTTGTAATGAGTGGGAGAAGAGGTGATTAGTTTTTAGCAAAGGTAGGTCCAGTCATTTCGAAGATACAGAGCTAAATGTGCAAAAAATTGCTGTTTTTGAGAGAACTAGGCGTTCGATTTGAATGATTCATTCAAACATTCTGCTGATAATTGCTTTTGGAAAAAAAATTGTTTCAATTGTTTTTCAAAGAAAAAAAATTGTTGTATATCGAAAATAGTTCAGATTTTATTTTTAATTCTGTCTAAAGTTCTAATATACTTTAAACAAATAATTTCAACTTTGCAATTCAGTTTATATAATTCTTATAAATATTAGACAATGTTACACTCTTTATAATAATCTATTTGAAAATATTTAATATTCCTTGAACATTTCGGTACGGTGCGGAAAGTTCTAGCAATTTGCCTTGAGGTGCGATGCCATACACTACAAGTTTTATTTTATTTAATCAAATTCATAAATTATTCGTTAAATATTAAAGTTTTTCTCAATATATTTATGTTGATTAGAAATAGCGCCGATTATTTAGTAGAGTTATAAACATACGCGGAAAACTTTTTTGCGAGTATTTGTATAACATAGCTAAATTGAAAATTAAACTAGCTGTAAGTGAAATGCTGTCTTAAGGTAATTGAGGCATCGTGCTTTAAGGCAAATTGCTGGAACTTCCCGTACCAAAAATCATTATTTTTTTAAAAAACGATTAACATTTTTGAAAAAATTTTACTTCGAAAAAATTAGATTTTTGAGAAACTATAAATTTGACAAAAAATTACTTTTTTTGAAAAAAAAGTCCGCACACACATACATACACGCACATACACACACACACATACATCCATTTTTTCTAAGATATCCATTTTTTTTCAAAATATTCAAAAACCTCTGAAACGTAAAGATATATAAAAATTTTCATTTTTGATTTTTTTGCGATTACTCTAACTTGCCCTACGGGAAGTTAATAATTACATCCAAAATCTGAGTATTATTATTTTTCTGGAACTTTACATACATAATATTACAATATTTTCTTCATCATTACATTTTCCAATAACGTGCTATATAATAATCAACTATATCTAAGATTGCTCATTAAGTCAAACACAAAACTTCACTTACTATGTTCTACCGCATAATAAAATCAATTGCATATAAGCATAATTCTATTTTGAGATTTCTGATTTGCATTCATTGCCATTGCATTTTTTCTTCGGCAATGAACGTATAGTTTGCGTTTTTGTTATTGTCGACCTGGGTTTTATCTTTTATCTCGTCAAACATTTTTCTAGGTGTCGTCAATTAGTGTAAACTAGAGGTCAACTGACCATGCGCAACCCTACAGGCAGACGCATATATAGAAGCCACGGAAAACAAGAAGGTTTAGGTGTAGACATAAGTAGGAATAATGGAGAAACTGTGGATGCTTTATTGAACTTTAAGAAAGAGAAATAATTTATTGCTTAAACCTTGAACGCAAGATAAAAATTCAATGAATTTCAAGACAAAATTTTTGTTGAAGTTTGCATAATAAGTTATTTATGATAACAGAAAAGATGAAATGTTGATACTTATGTATTTATAAACTTACTTAGAACATTTAACCACTTACCAAATTTATTTAGGGTAGGTTAACTGGCTAGTCAAAAAGAAAATTTAAGTTTGAACACTTATATTGTGAATCATAAGTTTATAGATTAAGAGCTCGTGGGCGGATGACAGTATGTATTTTACGACATGTGAGATTTTGTGAAACGATTCCTCTGCCATGATAAATATAAGATTTGATACTATAAGAAATATAATATGTAAATGGCAGTCATTACCAAATACATTCAAAAAAAAATTTTTTCTGCATTTTCAAAATCGTTTGCCACCATGTTAACCGCGCGATAATCGTCTGCCATTGGCATTTTCCAATAGTAATAATATTAAGTTTTCAACTTTTTGAAACGGCAGCCGTCGTAAAATGGTTCGGAAATGGGCGAAGAAAAAGTACATTTACTAGCTGCGCAGTAGCTGTGTCCGCCAGTTTGGGCTTGGTCAGTCCCCATCCCATGTAGGATAAGTATAGAGGAATCGATGCACAACACCTCAGGTGTCGTAAAATACGTACTGTCATCCGCCCACGGGCTCTTAGTCTATTATATCGCATATCAAACAAAACAACTATCTGACTATGTTCAGTAGAACTCCCTGCTAATTTATCATTGTAGAAATGTGTTTTTTTGTTATTTTTCCAAAATTACCCCCATAAACGGGGTAAAATTGGACGTCCAGTGGGTAAACAGGCTGCTCAATGTCTTATTTTTAATTTTAACCCTTTCGACTCGAAAATACAAGCAAATTCCGAATTAGAAAGTGAAAAGGGTTAAAGGGATTTTCCAAAATAATAGCTACACAATTCAATCAATGCAAAATATAAATTTTGTGTGTACATTTTTTTAATATTCTATATAACATATATTTTTTTCATAAGACGGTAAATGGCACAATTGATTCCCCTGAGATTCTAGAAAAAATTAATTTGAAATGACCGAGACAAGGATTAAGAACAAATCGTATTATGCAGACTTCAAAAACCACAAAAAACTATATATTGAAGGGTCCAATTAATAGAGTAGCAATGGTGGTCAACGAACAGTGCTCGAAACTAAACTTTTTTAATTCATCAATAGTACATTTATCAATATTGTTAAAAGAAATAATACTTATTAGAATTTGTTAGTATTACCTACTAGTGTGTTTGAGTCTACATATAAGTGCATGTGCGGGTGTATCTATGTACGTGTGTATGTATAGGTGCCCGTATGTGTTTGTATAAATAACATAGTTTAACATTATTATGTTACATTACTATATAATTAACTGTATATACACAATTGGCGTATAATAAATGAATAAATAAATAAATATCTTCGATCTGGTATTTTGTCAGAAATATTTATCAGCAAAGTTAGAATAACTATAAATTTAATTTATATTTTACAAATTGCTTTTCATAACTTAATTAACTTTTTTATTCACAATAGTTATTGTTTACACCTTTGCCAGGATACAGTTTCTGTTGTCTTTTTTACCCTACCCATGTGTAAGCTTTTATAGCGGTTATATAAAAAATCTGTTGAATTTAACTCAAAATTAACAATACATCTATTAAAAGAATTAAATGACGTATACTTAAAAATCATATTTAGGTTAAGTAAACTAAACAATCGTAGTCACATCCAGAAAAAACTAACAACAAAAGAAAATACTTTTGTTATTTATTTTCAAGCATTGTCGTTATTTCCCGATAGCAACGTCGTATGAATCATGGTGATGGCTGGTGATACATATTTTTCCGTCTACTTTCAAATATTAAGTGGTTAAGAGCAACAGGATTTTATTCAAAGGTTCAAAGGTCAAGCAGTAGTCAACGGTTTTCATTTGTAAATAAAATATAGATAACAATATTTTTCCAGGTGCCCGGCATTGCTGCAATATCCCAATTTGAAAGCCGACCGGGGGGGGGCTTGTTTTCTAATAGCTTTCAGTAACTTTTAAATATAGTTGTTATATAATTCATAACTTTACTTGTTTTTGAGATATCGGTGGTGGACCTTTTTAGTAGACCTGGTCGTAGTTTCACTGTAAAATCGACATCCACTAAATTCGTGTTTAATACCCACCTGCATTAGCTTGATATCAACCGATAATTATATCGATTATTACTTAAGATTAAAGATCTCAAATATGATATCAAGTAAAAATTGCCTTTAGGGTCGTGCTAAAACCTATATATCTATTCATATCACTATTAAAAACGTATATAATAAAATCTCACCAGTAAAAGAGTGATCAACTACCGAGTTGCTCTCTAGAAACATTGCATTAATTTTGTAGACACTAGTTTATAACGTTTCATATTCAAAATATGATCAGTTGGAATGTTGTCGCATTTGAAGTACTGTTTAATATAACGATAATTGGTAGGGACTGATAATTTTTAAACCTTTTAATATTTTTATAGTATTATCATCAATTTTTCTATTGTGAAACAGCAAAGAGGCATGCAGACGTGTTATACTATAAGGTAATATACAGGCCTTTTTATTTGGCCTTGCTTACTCTAAGCATTTAGCTACCTACATCATTTTATTTATTAACTTTCCGTAGGGTAGTTATAGTAATGGGCCGGAAATCGAAAATGAAAATTTTTGCATTTCTCCACGTTTTGAAGGTTTCTGAACATTTTGACATACCTCAGAAAAAAACGATTGTGTTTGTGGGTGTGTGTGTGTTTTGTTTGTCCGCATTTTTTCGTTCGCGTTTTCGGGCGCACGGATCACCCGATTTGGATGGTCCAAAAAACATTCGATTCCTATTGATAAGAGACGTGCTAATTAGTTTTGGACAAAGGCAGGTCCAGCCGTTACAGAGATAAAGAGCAAAGAGTGTAGAAAATATTAATCGAATTTTTGAGAGAAAGGAGCATCCGATGTGAATGATCTAAAAACATTCAATTTTTAATGATTGGGAGAAGTGGTTACTAGTTTTTGGCAAAGGCGGGTCTAGCCATTTCAAAGATACAGAGCTAAATGTACAAAAAATGGTGGTTTTTGAGATAAATAAACATCCGATTCCAATGATTCAAAAAATGTTCTGCTTTTGTTGAAGAAGCAATTGCTTTTGGAAAAAAAATATTTCAATTTTATTTTTTTTTTTATCAAAAATAATTCAGATTTCAAATTTAATTCTGGTTCAAGTTTTAAAGCTCACTTATATACTTTAAATGAATAATTGCCACTATTTGATTTAGCTTATACAATTCTTATAAATATTGGAAAATGTTACAGTATTTATAATAATCTATTTAAAAAAATTTAATATTCTCCGATCATTTCGTTACGGTACGGGAAGTTCCAGCAATTTTCCTTAAGGCACGATGCCATACATCACTAGTTTATATTATATGTTATTTTTTATTTCATTTATATATAATTATTCTTAAGGGGGGCGATACATGTAATCGCCTTAATTTTTACCATTTTTTGAGGACTTTTTAAACTGGGAAGGAATGATTGAATCTTTTTGAACTTTTTTAGGGTTATTTATTATATATTAGAATACACAAAAAAAATTTTTTTTTAATTTTTTTTTTTAAATGGCTGCCGTAAAAATAAATCTGCCAATACCCTCTCGGAAAACGCCATCAATTTGCGGGCGTTCTCACTTTTCGTACGGTGATCTGAATTTAAAAAAATTAGTTTGTACGTGTTCATAAAACATATATCTTCTAGTTAAACCAAAAAAAATTAAAAAAGTCACAAAATCGTAAATTGGCACACCTTAGAAAAAAAAGTTCGATTTTTCACCTTTTTTTCAATGTTTTTTTTGGTAAAAGGGTTAATTTTTGAAAATTTTTTTGGAATGTTTGAGGTTTAACTAGAAGCTATTACTGTAAAGTAGATGTGTGCAAAATTTCATTGGAATCGGTTGAGAACTTTTTGAGTTATCCCGCCCGCAAATTTCAAAAATGTCGTTTTGAGAAAAACGCGTTTAAAGTTTTGACACAGAAACAGATAAGAGCACAATAGCACTCAAGCGTCGAGTTGAGGCGTGGCACTTAAATGAGTTTTTATTGTATAAATAATGATAATTTTGTTTTGAATATTTACAGGCATATTTTTGAGATGTTATTGTAACGATTTATGAAAAAAAAAAATCGATTTTTTTTTCTTGTTACATGTATCGCCTTCCTTAATTTTTTTCCCTTCAATTTTTTTCGATTATTTTCTTCAATTTTCATTCCTTCATTCTCTGTCTTAAATTCTTGCTCTTTTATTTTAAATTTCCAATTCTATTCAACTCCTATTGTTCTATTGTTTCATTCTTCTTTTGATCTCAGACAGTTCTAATATTTTTTCTTCTTACTCTTATCACAGCACAGCTATTCGAAATCTGTAATTTCTATTCTTACTCCTAATTTTTATTCAAATTCTACTAAACAAATCCAATTCTATTTAATTAACTATATATATTTTCTTAAATTTTAAGTCAATGACAGGATTCGATCCAAAGATCCCTGTCGTGTGAGTCGAACACGCTACTAAGTGAGCTACGCTAGCCACTAGGCATATATTTATGTAGTATTGTGTTCGAATAAAGGTTTCCGACCTTCGAATTGTTATTGAGTGGCGCATAGGTAGCCAATATAGCTAGTCAGCGATGAATATTATGCGGAACTCGTCTCTATCCATATGAATACTGTATGTTATATATTAAAGTCCGGGCCGCCGATGTCGATAAAACTACGCATTTTTTCCCTTTTCGTAATTGACGGTTATGGCTGGTTTATATGGTTATTTTTATTGTTATTCATGGTTAAGTATTTGTTGTCCATGAAACGTACGTTACCACTAACACAATTATAAATAAAATACCAGACATATGTGTGTCAGGTATTTTATTTATAACTGTATTGTTTATCATCAGAATGGTTGACCTAAGTGACAAAATGTTTAGGTATTAATTTTTTACTGTTTTAGGATAGAGCGGGGCTTAATGATCCGCGGCTAAAAAGGTCCACCACCGATATTTCAAAACCAAGTAAAGTTAAGAAGTTTTCAACAACAATAATTGAAAGTAGAGGGAAAAAGATGTATAACCTGATATTATCTGATTTTTACAACGATGCTAGCGGGTTATAAATGACAATGTCGAAAATTCATAACAAAAGTTTTCTTTCGTAGTTTTTTTGGTTGTGAGCACTGTTGTTTCGTTTACAAGACCTTAATTTAATTGTCAAGTATACGTTATATAAATGTTTTTTAAGATAAATTGTTAATTTTAAATTAGATTCAACTATTTTTTATATAACCTCTATAAAATCCCACACGTGGGTGGCGTAAAGAGGACCAACTGAACCTTTTGGTGTAAACAATAAAAAATACAAAATAGAAAGGTAAATTATGTTAAAAAAAGTAATTTTGTTAGAGATAAAAATAAATCAATAGTTGTCCCATCTCTGCTGATAATTTTTTCTAACAAAATACCAGACCAATGCTATATATACAGTGTTCTATGTAAAAAATATACTGATAAAATTTATATTTTGCATTAGTTGAATGATGTAATTTAAAATGAAACATCAAACCAGTTTTCCGCCCTAACGTTTCATGTTACCCTGCCTATGGAGTAAAAAGGACCAGGTGACAAATTTTTTGGAAGCATAAAATAATGAGTAAGCTGGGAATTCTAAAAAACATAGACAGATAGTTTTTTGTTTCATATGCGTTGTTTGTTGTGATATAGTTGGTTTGGTTTCCACAATATAATTGCTCAAAGTTAAATTGGATCTTTGTGCCCGCCCTACCCTATAGCATTTACTAAGAACTTTCACTTTTATGTTATGAATTAATAATGATAGATTTAATATGTGTCCAAGTTAAAATAGCCCTTTCTGACATTCTTGCGAAGAGTTGAAGTGTCACCTCTATAAGTAAAGGTCATTGACTACTGGTTTGACTTCCAATAAAAAATTATGCTAAAATACTATAGAACAACCATTCGACTGATTTCCAACAACCCAATTTCCAACAGCCTATTAATAAAACAAAAATAAAATTCCAAAATGTGATTGCTGTCCAAAAACAAACTAAAAAATATTTTGCTATCAATTATTTTCTTGATCACAGATGGTAGTATAAGTAAATAAGAATATAAGTAAAAGAAATCATTTCGTATATGTAAAAATATTTTATAGATAATAAATATTTTAAAGTATTTATCTGAAAATTTAGACGAGATTAGTATAGAAGAAACAAAACATTTAAATTTTTGTAAGTAATTGACAATTCTTGTCGAACAACTATAACTATTAAATTATCATAAAAAGTAGGAAAACGTTTTGTACTTTTAATTATTTATATATGTATTAAGTTTAAATTTTCTTACTCTTGTTAGTATTATTCTTTAACGTATTTTACTAAAACCAGTTGGAAGTCTTATAAGTGAAAAGATCAAACTAAGAAGATTATGTAAATAATTTTTAAGTCTGCTGTATTTCTTCATGTTACATGTCTTACGCGTATTAATGAGCTTTCAGCGCAAAACTAATCCATTGGCATTAGCAGTATGATTATATATTTTTGAGACAAACTGTTTTTTTTTAATATAATTTAATTTGTTATAATTTACAAAATTAATCTTTATATATATATATATATATATATATATATATATATATAGGGAAGGGCGAGGCACAAAGGTAGACTTTGTGCCTCGCTATTATATTGTGAAAATTAAACTAATTATATCACAACAAATAACACATATCAAACAACGAACTATCTGACCATGTTCAGTAAAACTCCTAGCTAATTCATCATTGTAGAAATGTGTTCTTTTGCTGTTTTTCAAAAATATGTCATCTGGTCCTTTTAATTCCATAGGCGGGGTAAAATGGTACAGCCGACGACGAGCAAACAAATCCAAGGTCTCATTTTCGAATTTAAAGAGCTTTTACGAAATAATAGCTATATTATTCAATTAGTACAAAATATAAATTCAATGGGTTCATTTTTTACAGAAATAACACTATATATAACCTTGATCTGGCATTTTGTCAGAAAAAATCATCAGCGGAGTTTGAATAAATAAAATTTAAATGTAACGCAATTATACACAAATTTACTAAATTGATCACTTAATAAAAAAGCTTATTCATCGCATATGTTAAAACTAACATTGCAATCATGCTAATTTTCACACTTATTGAACTTGATTATCCGTCTCCTTTCTTAATTTATTAAGGTGAAAATACTACAAAGTTGAACTACGGGTTAAGAATATATTATATTGAAGTCTTCAAAATTTCTTTCAGATAAATTTGATGTCAAAGCTGCATCGCACTTTGAAGGGTCATTTTATAACTTTACGTAAGATTGGTGAAAGAAGAAGGTAAGTAGTTAGTTAAATTTTTTTCAGTCTTCAAATTAAAACCGGTAGTTACTCGTGCATGTTTATTTAACTCTCGCTGTTTGCAATTTCAAACATTTTTTGAACGAATTTATATATAAAGTACAAAAATAAATTTAAACCACCATACACATTTAGGTCAATTTTAATATAGAAAAACTTTTACTGAATTTTATGTTAAAATTTTAATATTTGTGCAGTTATGCGTCGTAACCATCGATTAACCGAATATTCAAATTAATTCTGTTAATCGAATGTTCGTTCACTTCGAAACAATCCCCATATCTAAAAGTACCAATTTTCTTCCCCGTAAAAGATGTCTGTATATAAGAGTTATATTAGATCATCTGACTTTTAAACTCATTTAAGAGTACTCGAAAAGTTTCGTATATATATAAAACGCGTTGTGTTTCGGTAAAGAGTGGAATCCACGTGCGCAAACACAAATTGCTGCATTCGAGATCCGCGAGCGCCACTGAAATGCACAAACTTTACCAAGATAGAACGAAAATGTAAAGTAAATGTTTTTACCACTATTCTTCTGTTAATGGAAGAAGAAATACAGCTACGTGGTTCGAGAGATTATTATGTATTTAAACAAAACTATTTTTGCGTTTTTTAAGATATAGAGTCAGTACATAACTATGTTATATTTTTTATATAATTTATAAGTAGTAAGGATGTTATTATTTGAGTGATTCTTACATTTTAGATAGAAGTTTCCAGTGAGCTTTTTAATTTGGTCGATTACCGTCGGTACTTCAGTCAGTTGATGTAGGGTCCCTTGATTTGTTGAGTACTAGTCGTAAAACTTTATTTTGATAGTCTGTAGTTTTTGTACGTTAGTCTTTGTTGTCGCGTTCCACGATGGAGCGGCGTACAACAGTATCGGTCCTATTAATGTTAAGTAAAGTGTCCGCTTGTTCTTCAAGCTCAGCGGCCTGTTGTGGTTCAAAAGAGGTAAATTTATCATCTCGTGAGCTTGTCCGGTTTTTGTGTTGGTATGTTTGGTAAAGCTGAGTCTATGGTCTAAGGTTACACCAAGGTATTTGACATCCTTGGGCCATCCAACTTTGTAGTTCATTACTTTTTATTTGTCCAAGTCAGTCAGTGTAGTTGCCTTTATTTATGTTAGATTAGAGATGTACAACACAACAGTCCATAGTACACATAAAACACAGAAACGCTGTTCAAATATAAAAAAAGTGCTTTGGTTTATTAACAAGTATCGTAAAAAATTCTACATATATTTTCAATTTATTTTAAATATATTCAATATAATTGCTATAAATTTTAAACATATTAAACATAAATATTTTGTTGTCATAATAAGTAGAAAGTACCAGTTTTTATTGCAATTAATATGTCGTGAGATCCACTGATTATGTTTCTACGAAATAGAGATAGATACATGCTGTAATTATTCCTCTACCGTCTTCGTTAATTTTTTTTTAAATAGCATGCTTCTAAGTAATTATTGTGATAATTCAGCGTAATTTATTACTAATACAAATAAAATATATAGTGTCACGTGTAATACAATTAACGTGTTCCCACATTTTACTCACTATACATTACATCCAATCTTCTTCTTTTTATGATAAAACGATATTATATTACATGTCAAAAATGACGGACCTGCACACTTCTGTTTACTGCATGGGCCTTTAGGATAGTAGCTATGATAATATTATGCAGGACAATTTACATGTTCAATCGATACAAACAAATATTGTTGAAGATGCTGTTGAAAAACGCCTGTTAGAATAAGTCCCTTATGTAAACTATTACATAAATTAGTATTACATTTCAGAATTATAACGATATTAACATAAAAATTAAAATATACTCAGTAAACAATGATGACCTATTTGTTTGTGTTACTTCAAAACTTCAGCAAGAACTTGGCTTTGCAATTAAGTATTCGAAGTTGCCCTTCGTGCAACCTGATATCAAGCGAAAGTAGTGTTTGGTTTACTTGAAGGAATAGACAAAAAAAGGTTTCAAGTAAAAATAGACTTTCAAAGCATTGCTGCAATATACTTGTGACATATCTATTCAAAATATCTAAAATTTTGTAACAGGGAGAGAGAGCAATCGTATTGCTCTCTCTCTCTCTCTCTTTGAGATAGAGTTAAGTAGTATAAAATGGCAATAGACCTTAAAACACAGTGATTAATTATGATCTGAAAAGCTCATAAATGATCATAATTTGTAATATTTTTTTTTTCTTAATCAAAACCATACAATTTTATACAAAAATTTTGTTTGATTATACCTTAAAAGTACTGTGAGCTATTATTACAATTCCGTATTTTTCAAAGAACTAAACAAGGCTTATCTCTCGTCAGAATGTAATTACAAGCAAAATATATACTGAAGATGTTTTGCCTGTGGTAAATTACTTCCAAAGATTCTGGCATTTGCATTTGCGTTGCCTCAGTCTGTCATGTATAATGTGCTCCAGGCCAAGTATATGCATAAATGTACCACATGAACCGTCGTCATATTTATGAACATCACATGCGACTTCCAAACTCCGGCCAAATATTCAATGCCGGATTTATACTAACTATATTACAATTTATATTAGTATTGGTAAAAACTTTGACTTTGTAACCTCTTATGGTTGCAATCTTGGTTTAATTTTTATCTAGAACTAGCAAACCCGGCGAACTCCGTTTCGCCACCAGATGGTTTCGTGAGAAAGATGAAGAAATTTTTTGTTTGTTTTATATTTGAAAAAGAAAAATTTGATTTTATTGCACAACAGTAATGAATTTATTTCGATTACAAAAATAAAGTGTTTTTTAGTTGAACTTCTCTAAGTAAATGAAAGTGAATCCGCAAATTATCCGTTTCATGGAAGTGATCTTTGGTAAACCACATTTTTTGTTTTTTTGGTCTGACGTTAACACAAACAAAGCGGATGGTTTTCCAACTCGTGAACAGGCAACGTATAACTGCTCATGTGAAAAACAATAATTTTCTAAATAATCTATTTGAAATTTATCCCGCAAACACTAAGCGATTGGCCTTGCGACTTGTTATTGCAAACGCAAGGCGAACTGAAAATTGCAATCGTTTGAAGTCAAACGGAAGACCAGTCGGAATCATTGGTATGTCACCAAATCGCCAGCAATTTTTGATTGAATGATGAGAATCAGTGTGTGTACATCATTATACTTTGCGGCAAGAATTGTTCGTTGACTTAACCAAGCATAATTCTGATAATTCTCACTAATGTCATTACTCGAATTTTTAATTACGGTGCGTGGAGTTTCAGCAATTTGCATTAAGGCACGATGCCTTATCTAGAATGATCTTGTTTCAAGTAGTAGTTATATCAGTTTTAACTCAAAAATATTATGCTATAAATATTCTAAATAATTGGTAAAAACTTTGATTTTGCAACCCCTTATAGTTGCAACCTTGGTTCAATTTTTATCTAGAATAATCTTGTTTCAAGCAGTAGTAATGTCAGTTTAACTCAAAAATATTATGCTATAAATATTCTAAATAATTGATAAAATCTTTGACTTTGCAACCCCTTATGGTTGCAATCTTGGTTCAATTTTTATCTAGATTAATCTTGTTTCAAGCAATAGTAATATCAGTTTTAACTCAAAAATATTATGTTATAAATATTATAAATAATTTTCTGACTAAATATGATTTCAAGTTAAAATAATTTTTTGGGGTATTGCTGCAATATACGAGGTCTGTTCAAAAAGTACCCGGAATTACTAATAATTAAATTTCGCGGGTCTGGAGTGTCTGATTGTCAAAATTTTTGATATTAAATTAAATTTTTTTTTTATTGTGTTGGTATACATGCCCCTAAAGTATGATGGAATTTTCAGCTATATTCACTGTTTACTTTGTCTGTGGTAGTCGCTAAGGTTCGACGTGTTTTTCTGAGCTCGGCGATTTTTACAATGGAAGAATTGAAAAGTCAAAGAATTTGTATTAAATTTTGCGTAAAAAATGAAATAAAGTGTTGCAAAGTGCAAAAATTCACCAGATATGGCTCCGTGTGACTTTTTCCTATTCCCAAAGTTGAAGAGACCCATGAAAGGACGGCGGTTTTCCTCGATTGAAGAAAATCGCTGAGAGTGCTCAAGGACATATCAAAAAGTGAATATCAAGGGTGCTTCGAAAATTGGAAAAAACGCTGGCATAAGTGTATTATATCTGGGGGGGACTACTTTGAAGGGGACCACATTAATGTAGACGAATAAATAAATATTTTTTTGAAAAAACGAAAATTCCGGGTACTTTTTGAACAGACCTCGTATATCACACCACTATTAAAAAATATCTAATAATATCTGAAATATCATCACAAAGCGTGATGACAGTTCTTATATATAAATATAATAAGTTATAGGCAAAATTAAAAAAAATAAGTATAACTTGGGCATTTTAATATATTAGGTTGCAAGCACATTGACGAATGTCCACTTATTATGAAACTTGGACAATCAACAATCTCTACTGAAAATATAATACTTTTCAAAATAACATTCGATTCCTATTGATAGGGAGATGCGCTGATTAGTTTTTGGCAAAGACAGGTCCAGCCGTTTCAGAGATACGGAGCAAAGAGTGCAGAAAATAGAGATTGAATTTTTGAATAATCCAAAAAACAATTTGTAATAGCGGAAAATAGTATTAGAGATCAGTTTTTGGCAAAGGCAGGTCCAGACATTTGGGAGATACAGAGCTAATAGTGCATAAAATGGCAGTTTTTGAGAAATTTTCGATTTGAAGGATTCAAAAAAAATCTTGTTTTAGGTTTATATATTTCAATTATGTTATATATTATTATATATATTTAATTATTAGGTTTAATATTATTCTGTCTCGGATTCTCCACTTTAATTTATTCAATAAAAGTCTCCATTCAAAAAAGTATAAGACATTCACGAGTCTGTTTTTATTTGCGTACATGAACCATTACACTGTTGAATACATGAAGAATGTTTTAATTGTCTCATTCGGGCAATTTACGTAAAAAATATGAAACATGCATATAATATAATTAGTAATTCAATTTAACCAATTGTTTTCCCTCAAATAAATGTTTATTTAATTGTCATGTTGTGAAGCATTTAACTCCGTTAAAAAGTTCCTTAATTATTCTAATTACCGGAGAGGGATCTCTATTTTTTAATCACGTTAAGTGTATTTACGTGCGCCTGTTGTACTTAAGACGCTCGCGTTGACACAAAAATATCGTTAATCCCAAAATGTGCGCCCTGTAAGTCCCCCAAAATCGGCAATGTTTCCCCAACAGACCAGTCAACTTATTTTATTAGCAAAGTTACAAAGTTGCATAGATACGACTAGAATAAAAATAATAATATTTGGTATACATGCAATAATAATAATATAATTATGTGATTATATATAGGGTAGAGTGGGACTTGAAGATCCGCGGGTAAAAAGATCCACTACGTATTTCTCAAAAACAAGTAAAGTTAATAATTTATAATAATAATATTTGAAAGTAGAGGGTAAAAGATGTGATGGCTCACCTTGATTCTTACGACGTTGCTATCGAGAGATAAACGGCAATGTTTGAAAATTCATAACAAATGTATTTTCTTTCGTTCTTAGTTTTTTTAGTTGTGAGCACTGTTGTTTAGTTTACGAGACTTTAATACAATTTTGAAGTATACTTTATGTAATTGTTTTATAAGACTTATTGTTAATTTGAAGTTAGATTCAACAGTTTTTTTTTATAATATATAGGAGGGGTAAAAAGGAACAACTGAATTCTTACCCTGGCAAAGATGTAAACAGTTAAAAATAGTAAATAAAAAAGTGTATTACGTGAAAAAAAGTAATTTTACTAGAGATAAATTAAATAAACAATTATTCCACCACTGCTAATAAATATTTCTGACGAAATACCAGATCAAGGTTATATACAGAGTTATCTGTGTAGAAAATGTGGCCATAAACTTTATTTCGTAAAATCCCTTTAAAGGTAAAAATAAGACATTGGGCCTATTTGCCCCCTAACTGCCTCATTTTACCAGATGAGAAATTTATGAATAATAGTATAAAAAACACATTTCTACAATAATGAATTTGCTAGGAGTTTTACTGAACATAGTAAGATAGTTGATTGTTTGATGTGTGTTATTTGTTGCGATAAAGTTGGTTTGGTTCTCACAATATATTTGCTCAAAGTCAAATTGATTTTTTGTGTTTGCCAACATTTTTCAAAATTTTTATAGTTTGGTCTGATCTTAGTAACTCATTTTGATGATCCTCATTTTTTTATATGTGTTTTCATCTCCGAGATGCGTCTTAACAATTTTTAATGTTCAGAACAGATTTATAATCACAACTTTGATTTCTAATGAAAGTTTTGAGTTTTTTTTTCTTATAGGCCACTGCAATTTTTGCATTTTCAGTTTTATTTTTGGCTTGATATGTTGTTTCATTTTAATTTTCTGTCCAGGTGAAGACCTAAATATCAACATCTTTTTGTGATATTTTTTCGTTATTCAAATAAACAGAAAGGCAGTTATTCTCTGAATAAATAGGGGCGTTTATGATGCTTTGATAAGGACTTCAGTCTTGTAAGATTTCGAGTTAAAACCTCGAGTTATATGATATCGCACATTATTAACATTAATTTTTAATTGAAAATTTAGATCAGAATATGTTTCTAAGTATTTTGAGGCACTGAGATTGTCACAATTATAAAGGCTGCCTAATAATACCATCGTAAGAAGAAACTAAAAATAAGTAACGTTAACAACTACTTATAGAACATCTTCTTCTGATTGCTGCTCAAAAAAACTGAATAAACAACTATAGCCTAGCAGTATTCAAAAACATTCTAGGCACATACTCATACTATTTTAACGTAAAATTTTATTTAAAAAAATAACTTTATGATATGTATTGCTTAAAAAATGTATGATAATGCATTTAAGCATTACAAATTATATTAAAACTGAATTTGCGAATTTGCGAATTACAATCTGTCTACTTTGTAGATCAAGCTTCAATATAAATAGTTTGATTCTGCTACAATATCTATTTCATATTCAAAATATTGTCTACCATTAAAACTATGATGGATTTAACTGAGCTATTATATTATAAATTAAGTACCTTATTCAATGATTTAATTACAGTTGCATCATTTCGTCAATGCGATATTGTCATTTCTATTGAAAGTCAATTTCATGTCCAATTTGCGATCTAAATGAAAATAATTAACATTGTCATCCAACAAGTTGCTTTGATGTCATTTACGAGATGGTTTTTTATAGCATTGTGAATAATTTAAATAACTAGCTGTAAGTGGAATTCTGTCTTAAGGCAATTAAGGCATCGTGCCTTAAGGCAAATTGCTGGAACTTCCCGTACCAAAAATTATTATTTTTTTAAAAACGATTGACATTTTTAAAACAAATTTACTTCGAAAAAATAAGATTTTTGAGAAACTATAAATTAAACAAAAAATTACTTTTTTTTGAAAAAAAAATTTTTTCAAAAAAAATCTAATTTTTTTTTTTTTTTTTTAATTTTTTTTGGAAAAAATAATGTTTTCTTTATTTTGGCATATTTTGGAAGAAGGAATGCAAACAAAATTTATACTTATTGTTAAAATCTCTATAAAATATCTGATAATTTGATGTGCATATGTCTAATGATCATTTTTGACCGCCAAATGGCATTTTTTTTTACTTTTTTCGTTAGATCTCCGAAACCGCTAGACCTGCCCTCATGAAAATTTGATCAATTCTTCATCTTGTCAATACAAGTCAAATGTTTTTTGAATTATTAAAATCGGACGCTCCGTTCTCTTAAAAACTGAGTTACCGTTTTCGGCACTTTTTGCCCCGTATCTTTGGAACGGCTGGACCTGCCTTCGCCAAAAACTAATCAGCACGTTTCCTTATCAATACGAATCGAATGTTTTTTGAATTATTCAAATCGGTTGATCCGTGTTCCCGAAATCGTCGACGAAAATTTGTATCCGCACATACATACACACACGTACATACATACATACATACACACACACACACACATACACACACACACACACACACACACACATACATCCATTTTTTCTAAGGTATGCCAAAATGTTAAGAAACCTCTGAAACGTAAAGATATATAAAAATTTTCATTTTCGATTTTTTTGCGATTACTATAACTTACCCTACGGGAAGTTAATAAAATAATCGACAACAATTTGATATAGGATAGAGCGGGGCTTGAAGGTCCGCGGGTAAAAATGTCCGTCGTCATTATCTCAAGTACGAGTAAAGTTAGGAATTTTTAAACCACAATATTTGAAAGTAAAGGGCAAAAGATGTGTAACCAGCTATTGCCATAATTAAAACTAAACGGCCATATTTAAAAATTATTAGTTTTGTTGGTTGTGAGCACTGTTGTTTAGTTTAACAGGCCATAATATAAGCTTTAAGTATATGTCATTTAATTGTTATATTAGATACATTGTTATTTTTAAGTTAGATTCAACCGATTTTTTTATATAACCTTGATGAAAGCTTATAAGTGGTAGGGTAAAATGGACCAACTATACCTTTACCCTGGCAATGGTGTAAACAATGAAAAAGAGTAAATAAAAAAAATAAAATGCCTTCAAATTTAAAAATCAGAAATTGAATCTGTTTGTCCTCTGGCTGTCCCTTTTACCCTGTTTATAAGGTAAAAAGGTGCAGATGACAAATTTTTGAAAATAGCAAACGAAAACATATTTTCACAATCACAATGATAAATTAGCTGGTAATTTCACTGAACATAGCTAGATAGTTATTTGTTTGATATGTGTTACTTCTTTCGACGTAGTTGGTTTGATTTTTACAGTATAATTGCCAAATGTCAAATTAAACTTTTGTGCCCCACCCTAGTCTATGGAAAAAAAAGAGTGCGCGTAAGGTCCACACGCAATTGAAGTAAAACTTATTTGCTACTGTACAAGATGGCATTTAAGTAAAAATAAAAACATCATATAACAATTTTGAATAATGTTTGTTAGTAATATGGTGACACTCGTTATGCACATATATATTGGTGTCAACCATTTTACACATTTATATAATGATAAATTACAACTTATATATTTATAATAACATTAAACATATTTTAATATTTAATAACAATAATGTAACTGAAGTCATACTTCAAATATGGTTTGTCATTGTAATTAGCATTTAGAAATGAACTTTCATTAGAAAATTAAAGTAATATCTGATTAATAACTTCTATAATATTCGTTCAACTAATTGTGTTTGAAGAACTTCATGTAATTGAAATTAACATACATTCATTGACTGATGGTATTTTTTTTTACTTTTTGGCTGGCGATATAATCTCATTATTTGAACAGCTGTAATGTTTGTTTTGCCTAAAAAATATTTTCCATTTCAATAACTTCGAACATTTATAGAAACTACGAATAATGTATAAATTACTTCAATAAACTTATGTTTCATACACGGCGCAAATGCTGCATTTGTTTTAATATCTTCATCATAATTATTTACGGGAGACAGGGTAAAATATTCTTTTGATTCAAGCATTTTTCATTAAATCAAGATTTGTACTACGATGCAACTTTAAAATGCAAACTTTAAAACGTTGACGTCGGTATGCATACAACGTTGATGCCGGTACGCATACAACGACAGATCTCTATTCAAATACGCGACGACTAATCACAATCGACCCGTATAGAAATGATATCATCGAGAACGAATGACGAATCATTGGCACTCGACTCTTATCTTATCTGCCGTAACGCACTTCCGTTGCATTTGTACGGATTAACACCCTAGTCGCGTCTAAAAAAGTTTTACTTCAATAATTACACAAAATATAATTTTCAAACCCCACTAATTAAATGCAGTAATTGTCGGTTTGAAATTAAATTTCCAACCTATGGTGAAAATTGGTTATTTTCATTACATTACATTTCAAGTTTTCGCGATAGTATTTTATAGCAATTTTGATGTTTAATCATATTTTTACATAATTTAATGCCGAAAATTTAATCGCACCGTTGTTTATTAGTTGAAATTTATGCGGTTTTGTTGGAAATATAATTCAACCGGCAATGTTTTATGATATGACATGTCCAATGGCTCGAATTATACGCAATTGCTATTGGGTTGCATTAAATGCAAACTTTATTATTAGCCCACCATAAATTATAATTATTATTATCGCTGTGTTTAGTTGTGATAACAGATTTTATTCGTAAAGCCAATAAATAATGTATGCAAGAGTCGTTTAATGGCCCTACTAACATTTAAGGTAAAATTGTTTATAATAAATTATATATTAAAAATAAATATATATATATGAAAATAAATATACGCATATATTCAAATTTGCGTTTTACACATATATATATATATATATATATATATATATATATATATGTATGTATATATAAAATCGTCTGAAGTTATAGGGAAAAAATGCTATAAATATGAAAAACTTGTCGAAAATTAGTTGTTCTCCTATTATTGTTTCTTGATTTTATTGGGTATATTTTATTTCCATTCGATGTAATATGTATTCATAAAATACTTCTGTATACAATAGTATCATCATCTCAATTTTTTTGAACTTAAGGGTACTTTAAGTTGTGATTATTTGACTTAACTACGTCGTTTTTCATAAGGCAACCCGATGGTTGTATTTGCATTTAGTATTACAACTATTTTTTTTTAATTTTCATTGATGCTGCAATGCCAGATAATGGCTATTTTTACCTACAATTGAAAAGCGATATCACTTCTGCTTGCATCAGACTATCTGAAGTATCAGGAACATCTGATATATTCGAAGTCCATAGCTCTAACCACTAGGTCATAAACATATTTTAATTTTCTGAACTAAACGCCACCTTCTTCAAAAATATATTTATTTCATTTTTCATTAATATTTTTTTGAGAATTTGGTGTGTTTCCTTCTTCAGAACCTTGGAACCAAAAATTTTTAAATACTACATAATTAACAAAAATTGATTTAGGAATAAAGTTAAAATGATAATGATTCTCATCTACCCATAATGAGGTAAAATGTAGATTATGCCTGTTGAAAAACTTTTAGAAATTTAAAATTAATATAAACTTTGAAAAAAACTTTAAAATAATCACTAATTGTAAGTAAAATTTTAGTAACCAGACAAAATTATTGTCGAATAAAATATTTTAATACTTTAAATAATATCAATGCCATTTCATGAAATTATAGTACTACCCTCATAAACTAAACCATTTATAATCGATCTCAAAATTATTGTATTCGATTATTTTTGCCAAACTTACCAACTAAGATTTAGTTGGGTTGAAACTAAAAATATTACTTTCAAAAAATCATTCTATTGATTGCATATATTGTTACATCCTGCTGTAATAGTTAATAGTAATTAATGGCATAGAAAATTTTCATTAACAATAAAATACAAGTAGTGAAATATTATATAAAATACATTTATTATTGAAAAAAAAATAATATCGATTTTATATCAAAAAGTTTAGCTGTTTAAATATTATTATTTTTTTAATGGTCGATAACTTAAATCATATATAGTACCTACATTATAATAGATTTAATTGCATTTTTTATAGTCGGATATTTTAATAGTCGAGATTTTTATTAATTTGAGATAAAAAAATATGAACAATTTTTTTTCTGAAGTTTAAATTCAATTTAATTCACAATTGAAATTTGAACAAGAATTTAATTTGCATATACAGTTATGATGGATTGAATATATACTGTTTTAATCATTTAAATTGGTCAAACATAATCTGTATATATATATATATATATATATATATATATATATATATATATGTGTGTGTGTGTGTGTTTGTGTATACATATATGTGTGTGTATTTATATAATCAAATTGTTTTTATGCATTTTATATTTTCCAAGCGTCTTGCATAAATACCAAGAAAATGTGTTAAATTTTCCAAATATAACTTTGTTGTATAACGTTTATTAATTATTTATAACATGGTAAATAATACAAATGTTTACATTTAATTTTATTTATATTCAATATTTTTATAAAAAAATATAGCTCTTCTATATAATAACATAAGTTTATTAATGCATTCATTATTTATTCATTTCTGAATCAAAATTAATTAGAATATTTATGAAAATACAAAAGCAAGCATATATAACACATTTACTACAAACAAAAATTTAAATCAAATAATATGCTACCTTTATATTCATGACCCAAATCTAGTAAAAGATTCACCTGTATATTTTAATTATTTCTCTTATAATTTATCTATTCATTGGATATAATAAAAATACAAGAAAACGTTGAATATCGTTTTTTCTACATGCATACACGTACCAAATAATATGCCACCCTCATAAATATGGTCTAGCAAGATCCAATAATAAATTCGGCAATTTTAATTATTTTTTCTAATTTATTTATTCTGCAATTTGTTTTTGTTTATTGAAAATAATAAAAATAATTACAAAAATAAAATAAAATATTAAAATAAAATATTAAATATCATTTTTACTATAAACCTACACAAATCAAATATTATGGTATCCTTATATTTATCATTCAAACCTAATGGTAGATTTTGTGACACACTTTAGTTCAATTATCTATTGCATACTTAATTTATTAGTTCATTGGAAATATTATATAAATAATACAAGGAAATGTATATTATTTTTATTGCAAACTTATGCAAATAAAATAAAATGTTACCTTTGTATGTATGGTCTAAATTCAATAATAATTTCAGTAATACATTTTAATTGCAATTAAAATATTTTCTCTACAAACATGCATATATATATATATATATATATATATATATATATATATATCAAATAATATGCTACC
This sequence comes from Ctenocephalides felis, assembly GCF_003426905.1. NCBI lineage: Eukaryota > Metazoa > Arthropoda > Insecta > Siphonaptera > Pulicidae > Ctenocephalides > Ctenocephalides felis. The sequence continues at coordinate 143,050,234 of NW_020538040.1, forward strand.
TTTATATTTATGGTCCAAATCCAACAGTAGATTCGGCAATACACTTTAATTGTTTAACACACTCAACACTCAACCAACAAATTGCATACACAATTTTTAAACAGTCACACAAAACGTTATTTTTTATAAATACATAAATACTAATAACCTTTAAAATACTATTAAAATCTTAAGTCTATCGATACACTTACAGAAAACGTTAATTTAAATTTGATAATACGTATATTAAAACACTAAATTTTACTGACGTTATTCGACTAATTTTACCGAAAACAACAGTATAATGTTTATATTATTTCAAATATTATTTAGGTTTATCCAGTAAATATGCGTAATTATGTGACTTAAACTAAGTTAAATATTTTATTAATAGTAAAACAAAAATAAAAAATTACACCCCTTTGGAATGTTTTTAAAAATTAAATTACAACTTGTGTAGCATAGCAATTATTTTGTATTATTCACTTAACATGAGAGCATAATTTTTACCATAATTTCCGTAACATTTTACTCTTTTCCTTTTTGAATTTCAAATGTATAACGGAATATTTACTTACGACAATTTATAATTCGCGGAGCACGAGAGCAACCGGCACGTACTTCCAGAAGGAGCGACTTGCGCAAACTGGAGTGTAGAACGGCGCTAAAACATCCCTTATAGCGTTTGCGTACAAACCCGAGAGGTATTACGAATTTATACGAATAATAAAATAATAATAAAAAAATATTTTTTATTAAATAAATTATTTGTTATTTTTATTTGGTCCTAATTTATAAATAAGCTTGGTCATGACAGGGCCAGGATAATTTTTTTTTTAAATCCGGAAGTCTGTTATTAATTTTCCGTAGGGTAAGTTATAGTAATCGTCCAGAAATCAAAAATGAAAGTGTTTGCATATCTTCGGGGGCGTCTATTAATCACGTGAGCAAGTTTTTAAGGATTTTTGGACCCTCCTCCCCCATGATGATAATCAAAATTATCTCCCTCCCCCACCAAACACCACGTGTATTTTTAGGAACGTGAAAAAAACTGTACAATTTTTTATTTTTTTTGAAAATGTTTGAACTTTTTAAAAAAAAATAGTTAAAAAAGAAATACACGTGATATCTTAATATAACCCCCTCCCCTCTCCCACGTGATATTTTGTGATTTTTGTAAAACTTCCCCACTCCCCCTAAAAACCTCATGTGATTAATGGGCGCCCCCTTCACGTTTCAGAGGCTTCTGAACATTTTGGCATACCTTAGTGTAAGGGTGTGTATGTATGTGTGGATAAAATTTTTTGCCCACGTTTTTGGAAGCACAGCTCAACCGGTTTGAATGATTCAAAAAACATTCGATTCCTATTGATAGAGAAAGCTGATTAATTTTTAAAAACGATACAATTTTTTACTGACGTTTTCGGGAGCACGGCTCAATCGATTTGAATGATTTAAATAACATTCGATTCCTATTGATAGGGAGATGAGCTGATTAATTTTTGCAAAGACAGGCCCAGCCGTTGCGAAGATAAGGAGCAGAAAGTGCAGAAAATGAAAACTCGGTTTTTGCAAGAACCGAGCATCCAATTAGAATTATTCAAAAATATTCGGTTGTATTGACGAGATGTCGTGTGTGTGTATGTGAACAGACTTTTGACTTTTCGTCGATGTTTCCTCAGAAACAGCTGATTTTAAAAATTTAAAAACCATTCATTGTAACTCGACAAGTGTTTTAGCGTTTGTTAATTTTGCACGATCAGCCATACAATTTCTTTGTAATCAGCAGGAAAGTGAAAAAAATTGTCCACGTTTTAGCCCGCAATCCTGAAACGATTGCAAAAATTCAAAAACGATTTGAAATATATTGGTTGGGAATGATACTGATTAGTTTTCTTGTAATTAACTATTGGGAAAAAAAATTGGCAATTTTTATGAAACTTTTTTTTGGCGATAAATATCATAGTCTTATAGAAATCGTAAAAGTTTGAAAAAAAGTTATTTTGACGGTTGTTAAAAAGGTCTAATTCAACGATGTTCTATCAAAACTTGGTTAGATTTACGATCGGCTGAGCCGTTTCTTTAAATTAGCGAAAAAGTGCAAAAGTTTTCGGCCGCGTTTTAACCAAAAAATCTGATCCGATTTTGAAAATTAATTTTTTTTCGAAATTTTTGGAGCTCTGTTATTTCTGAACTGTGTATAAAATATAAACTTTTCTGTGAAATCTTTGTGAAATTTAGATTTCGTTTATTTATTTTGATTACTAACTTTTTTTCTATAATCCCTCATAACGATTGTGTGTAAACCCAATTTAACAGTTTGAAATCTACAAAAATAATTGTTTAAAAATTATTTTGTCGATTTTAATGAAACTTTATACAAGCGAAGAGTATATAATCTAACCAAGGATGAGCAACCTGCCTGCGGCCCGCCGGATATTTTTCTGCGGCCCTCCAAGCGATTCTCAACTACAGACTATTTTTCTAGATATTTTATCAAATACGGCTGTAAAGGCTGATTTTGTGTCAGTCAAATACTGGTAAAACTGTTGTTCGCAGAAATAGC